>NW_011494885.1:3245141-3245512 GCF_000754665.1 Bison bison bison
GGACTTGGGGCGGGATGGGGCTAGGAGCCATAAGACCCCTCAAAGACCCCTCAGTCAGGGATGGGGAGAGACCCAGGGGACAGGATAGGGGAAGAGCGAGTGGCTGAGCCCTCCCCACTACACGCACCCCCATCCCGACGTGCCCATTAACGCTGTTAATTGCAGCCGTTCAGTCTGACCTGGGCTGATCCTGTGAGAGGGAAAATGAAGGAATTAGCAAAAATGACAGGGGAAAATTGCGACAATTAGCAGCCAGCATTGTTCCCGCCTGTCACCCGGCTGGTTCCTGCTGCATCTCGGGGGAGGGGTCCCCATCATCACCACCACCCCTCAGTTATTGTCCCTGGAACTCCAGGCGGGGGGCGGGGGGG
>NW_011494885.1:3245612-3248456 GCF_000754665.1 Bison bison bison
GTGAGGGTGTCGGGGGTCGCTCCTTGAGGGAGGAGGCGTGGCCAAGCTGGGGTGGAGCTTGGGGGCTGCGTCCTGACTGGGGGGGAGGGGGGTGGCGTTCCGCCGCCTGGTGTTTTGATGGTCTGGAAATCACAATAGTAATCAGGCTATTAATACTGATCCCAGGTTGTTTCGGGAGCACCTGCTGCGTGCCCGCCCCTGGTAGGCCCTCTCTGTTCCCTAGGCGAAATGAATGCTCAACATCCCCTAACGGATCAGCCAGTCCTCTTAGCAAACCCATTTGACAGAGGAAGAAACTGAGGCCCAGAGAAGTGAAGGCACTGGTCCCTGGGCACACAGACAGGGGGCAACAGTGACTGACCCCAGACCTGGATCCTCAGGCCAGCAGGAGCCGGGTGCTTGGGGACCCTTGAGGCCACTGACTCCCCGATCTGGGCACAGGCCCCTTGGGGAGTCGTTCTCTGCAAGGTCCAGCCTGGATGTCTGGAGCCCTCTGCTCTTGACTCTTGGGGGGATGGACGGCCTGTGTCTCTGCCTCCGTCTCCTTCACCACCTGTATCTTCCTGCCACTTTCCCCGTATGTCTCTCTGTGCATTTCTTTCCCTCCGTCTCTCCGTCTCTTTATTTTTATTTTTAAAATGTTCTGTACTGATGGTGGCCTGCGGGATCCTAGCTCCCCAACCAAGGATCGAACCCATGCTGCCTGCATTGGACATGGGAAGTCTTATCCGCCAGACCTCGGGGGAAGTCCCTGTCCTTCCATCTCATCACATCTCTCTGTCTTTGTCTATCTTTATCTCAATTTCTGTGTCTATATATCGCTCTCTCTCTCTTTTAAAAATTTTATTGGGGTAAAATGTATGTAACATGACATTCACCGTTGTACAGCGTGCAGCCAGCGCGTCTATCTGGTTCATGCTCATCACTCTCCTAAAGCCCTGTGCGGTTCACAGTCTCTCCCAGCTTCTCCCGCCCCTCCCTCCAGCCCCTGGTGGCCACTAATCAGCTTCTTGTCCCTGGATATGCCTGTGCTGGGTGTTTCATATAAATGGAATCCTACACTATGTAGCCTCATGTGTTCGGTTGCTTTCACTCAGCATAATGGTTCTCAAAGTTGCTTTCTGTTACAGCGTGGATCGGGACTCCATTTGTTTTTATGGCGGAATGACATTCCACTGTATGAATTTAGCGCGTTTTACTTATTCATTCAGCAGTTAGTAGACATTTGCACTGTTTCCACCTTTTGGCTATTAGGAATAATGCTGCTATGAACATTCACGTCCAAGTATTTGTTTGAGCACCTGTTTTCCGTTCTTTGGGATATGTACCTAGGAGTGCAATCTCTGGGTTATACGGTCATTCTTTGGGGAAGAAAAGGGCAACCCACTCCAATATTCTTGCCTGGGGAATCCCATGGACAGAGGAGCCTGGAGGGCTACAGTCCGGGGTCGCAAAAGACTGAAACGACTGAGCAACTAAACAACAAATAGTAATTCTATATTTAACTTATTGAGGAATCGCCAAACTATTTTTCCAGACTGGCAGTATCGTTTCCCATCCCCACCAGCAACACACAGGGCTTCCGATTTCCCCACATCCTCGCCAACACTTCTTTTCTTTTTCTTTTTTTAAATTCTAGCCATCCTAGTGGGTGTGAAATGGTCTCTCATTGTGGTTTTCATTTGCATTTTGCTAATGACTAATGATGTTGAACATCTTTTCATGTGCTTATCGGCCGTTTGTGTATCATCTTTGGATTACCGTCTATTCAAATCCTTTGCCCGATTTTGATTTTGGCTGTGCTGTGCAGCTTGCGAGATCTTAGTTCCCCGACCAGGCATCAAACCCACACCCTCAGCAGTGAAAGCGCTGAGTCCAAACCACTGGACTACCAGGGAATTCCTCTTTGGCCCATTTTTTAAATTTTATTTTTATTATTAAAGGATAATTGCTTTACAGAATTTTGTTGTTTTCTGTCAAACCTCAACATGAATCAGCCATAGGTGTAGATATATCCCCTCCCTTTTGAACCTCCCTCCCATCTCCCTTCCCATCCCACCCCTCTAGGTTGATACAGAGCCCCTGTTTGCGTTTCCTGACTTGGCCCATTTTTTAACTGGACTCCTCATCCTTTTGTTGTTGAGTTGTAATGTCCTTATCTCTTTCTCTATTCCTTTGTATCTCTGTCCATCTATTTGTATCTTTGTCTCTCAGTGTCTCTCTATGTCCCTATCTCTCTGTCTCTTTTTCTGTGGTTCCTTTCTGCTGCATTCTCATCCTTCAGGTCTGAGCTCAAAGGCCCCTCCTTCAACAGGCCCTACCCCATTTTTCTTTATTTCATGCCACCTATTCAATTCTCCCTAGCACTGGTCACAAATGATAGTTCTGTATTTGTTAGTTTCCTGCTCATTGATATCTGCCCTGACTGGGTACCCTGTGAGGGCAGGGATGGGTGTCCTGGTCACCACCCACTCTGTCTCTAGCACTGCCCAGTGAAGGGCAGATGCTCAGGGCATTTGCTGGAGGACTGAATGGATGAATGAATGAATCCCTTTCTGTATCTCCTGGTGTCTCTCTGTCTCTGTGTGTCTCAGTCTGTCCCTTCTCACACCCTGGGTCTCTCCCTGACAAGGCCCCCCAGTGCCTCATGACTGGGGACGCGAGAGAGAGATATGTAGCCTGCTTCCCTGGGGGTCTTCCCAGAGGTCAGGGGTCAAACCAGTAGGCTCTAGCCTTACCCCTCACTCTCCCCCCAGCCCCAGGCCGCAGGGGTCCCGTGGCGCTGGTCTCCGAAGTCTTTGAGCAGCACCTGGGCGGACACATCCTGCAGGTGAGGCCCCTCCC
>NW_011494885.1:3248556-3252717 GCF_000754665.1 Bison bison bison
CCCCCCCGCCTGCTGCTCCTTGCTGCCACCTGGTGGCAGGCTTGGGAGAAAGGCACTCTTCTCTCCAGCCTCAGCCTGGGGGGAGCCCCAGAACTGGGAGGCAGGCTGCTGGGGCTCCCCTTTCTTCCTCCTCCTCCCTAGGGCCACTGAAACTCTTTACCCCGGATTAACCCATCGCAAGCAGAGATCCAGATTTCAGAACCTCTTATAGATGCCGTGTCCTCCTCTACCCACAAAACCCCCCCTCTCTCTCCCCACTCTAGTCCCTGGATGGCTTCGTATTTGCCTTGAACCAGGAAGGGAAGTTCCTCTACATCTCAGAGACAGTCTCCATTTATCTGGGTCTCTCACAGGTAAGGGGCCCGCAGCAGGCTGCCTGGCCCAGCTCAGCTGCCGTCTCCCTTGCCCGCCCTCCTCTCTCTTGGCCTCACCAAACCAGCATGAAAAAAAAGGATGGGCTCCTAGGGTCCCAAAGTGTGTTCCTTGGGACAAAACATGACACCAAATGCAGAGGAGGATTTTTAAAGTAATAGGTTGATTTGAAGAAAGCCAATCAGCAGAAAGGTAAGTTTGTCTGTGAGTGGTCACCAAATGTACTGATATTTACCAAAACGTGTTTCTTCTTAACACTTTTAACAAATAACTTTATTTACTTATTGTTTTTGGCCGTGCTGGCTCTTCATGTCTGGGCTCTCCCCTGGTTGTGGAGAGCGGGGCTTACTCTAGCAGTGCTGCATGGGCTTCTCATGGCGATTGCTTCCCTTGTTGTGGAGCAGAGGGTCTAGGGTGTGTGGAGCTCAGTTGTTGTGATCCTCAGGCTGTAGAGCCTGGGCTCAATAGTTGTGGTGAACCTGTGGTTATTAGCACAGGTTGTGGTGCACAGGCTTACCTGTTTTGCAGCATGTGGGATCTTCTTGGACCAGGGATCGAACCTGAGTCTCCTGCATTGGCAGGCAGATTCTTTACCACTGAGCCACGAGGGAAGCCCTATTCTTGACACTTGTAAAGGATTTCAGCCATTCGTATTGGGAGGACTCAGGTTTTGCCAGCTTGGAGGATTTTGGGGGGCATCTGAGTTGACTGGTTTGCATTTTGCCTTGATTTCAACCCACTGTTTCTGCTCCAGCTCCTGAAGCTGGTGTCTGAGAGGGAAAGGAGGGCAAAGAGAAGCCCAAAGCCCCATCCCCAGAGTCCTGGCTCCTTGTGGCATCTTAGGTCTTGCCAATCCAATCAATGCAAATTGCTGCCAACTTTTAGCATTTTTACAGAGATTTTGACAAATGGCAAATTTAGAAAATTCAGTGCATTGGTTTTTGGCTTTTGTGAGCAGCTCTTCAGTGAGTTGTTGGAGGGAGGTTCCTGGAAGAGGAAGACCTTGAATGGGGAATATGGACAAGAGGAAGGGAAGGATAAGAGTAGAGGGAAGGCTGGAAGCTTGTGTGTGTGTGGCGTGGGGGATGCTTAATGAGAATAGAGGGAAGCATGCGACCCCCAAACCTAGGGGCAGTGGGAGCATGGGAGGTTTCTGAGCAGAGGAGGGCCATGGTCCGAGGAGTACCTTATGGAGGGGTATGTGTGTGAGGACTGAAGGGAAGAAAGCCAGGGAGGACTCTGGGGAGGAGCACACAGGGAGAAGATGGCTGCCGGCTCGGGGACCGCGTGGAGATGAGGGGACCGCTGCGAGAAATCTGCGGGTTGAACTGAATGTAAAAATCTAATTAAAAGGTTCTAACACTTAAAAGAGTTTGACAGCCATTCCACTGCTTGTGTCGATTTCCATTTCTGCTGGGACATCCTGTGAGTCATTTCAGGGCGCAGTTGTTTGCCGTATGGGGGTGAGAGTGAGTAAGCAGGAACTGGGTAAACAGAGGCTATGACACCCCCGTTCCAACCCCCTCCCCTCAGCTTCTTTTATTTTATTTGGTTGCACTGGGTCTTAGTCGTGGCACCTGGGCTCTAGTTCCCTGACCAGGGAACGAATCTGGGCCCCCGCATTGGGAGCGCAGTCTTAGCTACCAGACAACAGGGGAAGTCCCCTCCCCCCAGCTTCTTCATACTGGAGGTAGGGGCAGAAAATCCTTAATAATCTCTGGGTTTGAAGTGAGAGGGCACGGGAAGAGCCTAAGTTTATATTCTCCTTTTACAAAGTTTAAGTAATTTTTATTTTTCTAATGAAAACACAAGACTGGCATGAGACACACCTGCTTATAAGGCGGGCTAGCGACGGCGCTCCCCTCACCGGTCCCCTGCACGCCCCCTCCTTCGCCGGCAGGTGGAGCTGACGGGCAGCAGCGTCTTCGACTACATCCATCCTGGGGACCACTCCGAGGTGCTGGAGCAACTGGGGCTGCGGGCCCCGACCCCCGGACCCCCAACCCCACCTTCCGTCCCCTCCTCTTCCTCCTCCTCCTCATCTTCCTCTTCGCTTGCGGATACGCCTGAGATCGGTAATTCCCAGGGCCCCCCAAAAAAGAGGCCTGAGGGACACTGGGTACAATGTCTCCAAATATGTCTTCTTTAAACAAAAACACTCTTGTTAAGAGTTGTGGCAAAGCAAGTTTTTGTAGAATGAGTCAGAATCTAATTGAAGGAGTAAGACGTGGCTCCCTAAAATTACCTAAGCTACCTAAAGATGCCTGAATCCCCAAGACTGGAGCTTTAGAAAGACCCCCTCTGACTGCAGAGTGGAGGCGGGTGCCTGTGGGTTATTATTTACAACGCGTGCTTATTGGACATTTACACGTGCCCTGCCCTTAAGGACATAATTTTATTAAATCCCAACCACAAACTCACTAAGCAGAAACTGATGATCTCCATGTTACAAAGGAGGAACCTGGGGCACAGAGAGGTTAAGTGTCCCAGGTCACACAGATGTAAGTGGTTGAGCTGGACTCTGGCCCAGGTTTGTCTGACTTCAGGGTCTGCGCTTCTAACCCTTCTCTCCAGTGGAAAATTCCACTCCGTGTTGGGGAGGGAGGTTGTTGGAGACTACACTGCAAGTTCCTTTTAGCTCTAGGATATTGGGGGACTGAGGTTGTCTTTCTCATAAATAGGCTTTTCTTGTATGGGGTTTGCTTTAAAGGAAAATCCCGTCAACTATCAGCAGTGTTTGCAAGCTTGGGAGATGTTTGTGACACGTGTGAGACTTGTTGGCAAGCGTGATTATATTTACACCTGAGTTTGAGGCCCAGACAGGGTTATTTGGGTGTAAGCCTATTTATAAGACTGCTTCACAGGGTTTATAGAATAATCTGTATTTGTGAGGCTTATTTGTTCCGATAGCCGGAGCCCCCAGTCTGTGCTCAGCCCTTTGTTGGGTAGGGTTGGAGACACAGCGGTGGCTAGAGCCCCAGCCCCACCCTCCCGAGGCTCACAGTCCAGTGGAGGAGACTGAACTGTCCCCAGGCAGTGATGGCCCAGAGTGGGCAGGGCTGGGGTAGGAGAGACCCCAGAGGGGCAGCTGACCCAGCCTGGGGGTCAGGGAGGACTTCCTGGAGGCGGAGATGTCTGAACTGAGACCTGGAGGTTGTGGCTAGAAATCATGTCATTAGAAGGTAGTGCTTGCCAGACTTAGGCCATGGTGAATAGCTGGGCTTTCTCCCAAGGGTACTAGGGAGCTATGGCAGGTTCAGAGCAGAGGTATAGGGTCAGATCTGAGCTTTAGAAAGAGGTGCCGGTGAGAAGGAGGGGAGCTTACTCTAAGGTGTCAGCAGGCTTGTAGAACCATCAGGTGTGTCAGAGTGATTGTGGTCATGACCCTCTGTCTGCAGAGGGCTGGGGAAGCCTGTGTGTGTCCGCTTCCGGACCCCATAACCTTCCTTCCGCCCCAGAGGCCAGTCCCACCGAGGTATCCCGGTCCTCCCGGGTCCAGGAGCGCTCCTTCTTCATCCGCATGAAATCCACCCTCACCAAGAGAGGGCTGCATGTCAAGGCCTCGGGGTACAAGGTGGGTGTGAGCTCTCCGCGCCCAGCGTCTGTCTCCCGTGTCCCCTCCCCAACCCTGTGTTCCTGCCAGCTATTTCCCGGGGGCCCCAGGGGCTGGGGACGACGGTCAGAGCCAGGCTCTGTGGCCAGGTTGTGGTCCCCGCGCCCAAGGGCCCCGCCTTGCCCCCGCCCCCGACACAGGTCATCCACGTGACCGGCCGCCTTCGGGCCCGTGCC
>NW_011494885.1:3253059-3256932 GCF_000754665.1 Bison bison bison
TACAGGGATGGAGGTGGGGCCTATGAGGACGACACGGGGCCTTGGGGCGGGGCTTCTGGGATGGAGGCGGGGCCGTGTCCTGTTCCCAGGCCAGGTCCTCGGTTCGCGGAACCCTCCTGCAGAGCTCAGCTGTTCTTGATCCTCTTTCTTTCTGCGTCACTGGTCTCTCATCTCTTATCCACTTTGTTTCCCGCACAAGGCAGTGGGGGGGAAATTATCAATAAATAGCGAAATCGTTTCCACAATTCAGGGGTCTCCGGAGTGCCCGGGGCCACCCCACACCCACGAATGCCATCTGCTCAAATGCCCATAGCCGCCCTAGAAGGGTACACTATTATTTTAAATATTTTCCCGCCCATTTTAAGGGGGAAAAACTGAAGCCCAGAGTACTCCAGAGCCAGGGTTTGGGCGCTGAGTGACTCCAGAACCAACCCTGCCCCCTTCTCCCCATCCCATGGTCGCGGACCCCTTCTCCCCACCTCTCTGTTGGTCCCTGCCCTCAGGGTCAGTGACCACATGGACCTGGGGCCCTCGGAGCTAGTGGGCCGCAGCTGCTACCAGTTTGTCCATGGACAGGATGCAACCAGGATCCGCCAAAGCCACCTGGACCGTGAGAACCCCTCACCCTAGACCTGAGCACCCCACCACCCTGCTCCCTGGAAGTCCTTCTTTGAGGCTGACCATGGTCTCTCCTGCTGCCAGCTCATCACAGGACGAGCAGCAAGGGAGTCGTCCCTGAGCAAAGTCTCAGGAATTGGGCGGGGGGTGGGATTTATGGGGACTGGGGTCTCTCTGACCCAGCCTTCAAACTCCAGGGGCCTCGATGCCAGATTCCCTCTCAGTCTTTCTGACTTGGGTTCTCTCTGTCTCCCTCTCCATGCTCTGCCTTTCTCTTTTCCCCACCATCTCACCCTTCCTGTTTCCCTATCACCCGCCCCCTCTCTGCCCCTGTCTCCCTGTCCACCTGTCTCTCTCTGTCCATCCCACCCCACCCCATCCCTTCCGGTCTCTCCTGGTCCCTGGGCTGGGCCCAGTGCTGGACAAGGGCCAAGTGATGACCGGTTACTACCGTTGGCTGCAGCGTGCCGGGGGCTTCGTGTGGCTGCAGTCCGTGGCCACCGTGGCTGTGAGTGGGAAGAGCCCTGGAGAGCGCCATGTGCTCTGGGTCAGCTATGTGCTCAGGTGAGGGTTGCCCACCCCCTCTCCCCATGAGGAGCTCAGAACTCCTTCCAGAAGATTCTGCCAGCTCTTCCCACCTTTGGGTGGGAGCTCTCAGGGAGGGTTGCTAGACAAGTCTAGGGGGGTGAGGTGGTAAAAACATGAAGGGGAATGGAGTCCAGTGAGAGTGAAGGCCTGGAGGAGAAGAGACCTTCCTTGCAGGAGGCAGAGAGGAAGTGATGGTCTCTTCTAGGGAGAAACACAGATGCCAAGTGGCCTCAGGCCTAGGTGGATTCTGGGGCACTGGGGGGCCATGGCAGGCAATATCCAGGAGGGGGACAGAACAACTGATGGAAAGAAACTAGAGGTGGGGAGGACATTCCGGGCCGAGCACAGACAAAGCTCAGAGTCCCGGCTGACCCAGCAGAGGAACCAAAGGGAGCGAGCGCTCTGGGCTGGAGTAGAGTCCCCAGAAACGAAGCTGAGGATGGTGGTGGGGCACTGGGGAACTGTGAGAGGGTTTAGAGCTGGAGGCAGTCACAGTTAAATCGGCTTTGTGAAAGGACCCTCTGGCTGCCATGAAGATGGAGGTCTGTCTGTGGGACAAGACGGGCTGGAAGCCTAGGGACAGGGAGATGCCAGGCAGCACGGGTGGAGGGGGTGGCAGCCACCAGGCCATCTCTGGCTTTGCGGGGCCTGGGACTGGGTCTCTGGGAGGAGCAGCAGGTTTGGAAGGAGGATGCTGAGGTCAGATGAGCATGCGGTGCCCAAGGGGATACTTAGGGTGACATCCTGCAGAGGTTTGGCCTCAGGAGACAGAGCCAAGCTGGTCTAGACACCAACTTGGAGTCTGGGATCCAATGATGAGGCCTAAGTGCCTCCGGTGGCGGGGGCGGGGGGGTCCCCAGTCACTGCAGTGGGGGGAGGTGCCTGCTCTCAGAGGGGGAGGGGAAGTCTACTAAAAAGACTGGTGGGCAGGAGGAAGGCTCCCTTCCCCAGAGGCTGGGTGGCCTGGGCCCCTAGCTCCCAATTTCATGTTTTTTTCCCAGCCAAGCTGAGGGGGAGCAGACACCTCTGGATGCCTTCCAGCTTCCAGCCAGTGTGGCCCGTGAGGATGCATCCAGCCCAGAGCCAGAGCCCACAGGTGAGCCCCACCTCCCAGCCCAGCCCCTGGGAGGCCCTGAGCAGCCTCTGGGACCTGTGCTGTCCAGTGTGGAGGCTATTTACAGTAAAAGTACAGTTCAAACTCAGGAGTTCCCTGGAGATCTAGGAGTTAGGACTCTCGGCTCTCACTGCCACGAGCCTGGGTTTAATACTCGCTTGGTGAACCCCACAGGCCGTACGGTGTGGCACAGAATAATCATAAGTAGTTTCAGTTCCATTTCCTTAGTCGTACTCCCTACATTTGAAGAGCTCAGTAGCCATAGGTGGCCAGTGCAGATATGGAACACGTTCATTCTCACAGGAAGTCCCGTTGGATGGCCTGGGTCCAGACCGGAGCCTCTGACCTCTGGGGCCTGGTCACACTTTGTGGTGGGGGCCAGCCTGCCACACTGTATGGTATTTAGCTGCATCCCTGACATCCACCCCCTCGGATCCAGGCGCATCCTTCTCCCCAGCTGTGACGACCAAAAATGCCTCCAGACTTGGCCAACTGTCCCTGAAGGGACAAAACCACCCCAGCGGAGGACCATGGAACGTGGCCCCATTCTACAGATGGGAAGGCTGAGGGCTGGGGATGAGTAGGACAGCACCCTTCCAAATCTTCCTCTTGCAGAGCCAGAGCCTCCAGTGGAAGGAAAGCAGGCCGCCCCCCCGGAGGAGGACGAGGCCCCCCAGCCCCGAGGCAAACCTATCAAAGTGGAGCCCACCCCCGGGGAGAAAGAAGACCCAGAAGACAGTGAGGACGAGGAGCCGTCGGGCCATCTGGCCCCAACGAGGCCCGAGTTCACGTCCGTTATCCGGGCGGGGGCCCTGAAGCAGGATTTGGTGGGGCCGTGGGGCCTGGCGCCTCCTGGGGACCCCCCGCCTTCCCTCCTGCACACCGGCTTCCTGCCCCCAGTCCTGCGGGGCTTGTGCGCGCCAGGCACCATCCGCTACGGCCCTGCTGAGCTGGGCCTGACGTACCCACACCTGCAGAGGCTGGGCCCGGGCCCCGCCCTCCCAGAGGCCTTCTACCCCGCCCTGGGCCTGCCCTACCCGGGGGCTCTGGGCACCAGGGTGCAGCGGAAGGGGGACTGAGGACTCGGACAGCCCTCCACGTGGCCGGACAGGGAGGACGGGTGGGGACCCCCAAGGGGACAGGGGGCAGGGCTCTCAGCCCCTGTGAATTAAACACCTGCTCCCGCTCTGTGGCCACGGAGCTCCTCTTCTCTCCTTCCTCCTTAATTATCTCCACGTGCCCCCCTTGCCCCTCCCCTCCCCTCCCCCTTGGCTCAGCATCCCCACCAAAGAAACCACCACTCGGAATCTGGAATGCGGGAAGGGTCAGGTTTTAATGTCCTGGTCCTCTGGGCCAGGCTGGCCAGCGCCCGGCCGATTCCCCGTGGCTCACTCAGGTGGAGGCCGGCCTGCCTCATCAGGCCCTTCGGCCGCGGCGGTTCCGTCATCCTCGGGTACCAGTTCTACATCCAGCTCCAGCTGGCCCATGTAGAGGCCAACAGCACAAGCCCAGAGCAGGCCGGCAGCCAGCACGGCCCCCACGCCCGCGGCCGC
>NW_011494885.1:3257032-3258245 GCF_000754665.1 Bison bison bison
GCCCGCGGCCGCACCCCCCACCGAGAGCTGCATGGGCCCCCGCAGCGCCGCCAGGCCCACCACGTAGGAGGCGCCGCCCCACACCACGCATAGGCCGCCCAGCAGGAAGAAGCCTGTGGGACAGAGAGGGGGACCGGGGTCAGGGAGCCTGATCCTGGGGACCCAGGCGGGTTGGGGCCCTGGTGGCATCAGAAAGGGGATGGGGCGCACTCAAGGGCAGGGTGAGGGGTAGTACAGAGCCAAGGTTGGGGACATGAGAGGGAATCAGAAGGGGTGGCTAGGGCTTGGAGGGGGGAGGCCTGTCTGAGAGCAAAGATAAGATGGGAGTCGGGGCAGCATGAGGGGCTGAGACAGGGACCCACATCTTTGCTGAGAAGTCAAACTGGAAAGGGCACGGACCCACAGCCCTGCCCTGAGCCACCCCATCTGGTGGGTCCGGTGCCAATGAGGTAGGGATGAGGTGGGGAGGAGGACACTCACAAATGAAGGAGGCACTTCTGGTGGGGGAAGCAGGAGGGGTTCATTTACTATGGGGGGATGACTGAGTGGGGCAGGACAGAGTCTAACTTTCAGGGTGCAGGGGGTCTACACTCACCGTAGGCAGCCTCCCGGCCCATGTCGCTCTGCATGAAGGAGATGACCCCGATGCCCGATGCCAGGAGGCCATTGCGGAACCACGAGAGGAAGGCTGGGGGTGGCGGCAGGGCAGAAAAGTCAGCGTCAGCCCAAACCCTGCCCTCAACCCCCCAGTCCGGATAGTCCAACCGAGGGGTGCCTCTTCATCCTACCACCCTGTGCGGCCCTAAATCCCCACCTTGTCCAGGCGGCCCACCTACCAAAGTCTATCTGCCCCAAACCCTCTCACGTCTCCATCTCCGAGTCCCTCCCCACCCCAAACTTTGCAACACCAAAGATGCAAGACATGAGTTGAGGAGGATCTAGGATCAAAATTCAGAACCTGAATCTGAGGACCTGATGCTGGGAAACATTGAGGGCAGGAAGAGAAGGGGGTGACAGAGGACGAGATGGTTGGATGGTATCACCGACTCAATGGACATGAGTTTGAGCAAGCTTGGGGAGATGGTGGACAGGGAAGCCTGGGCCGCTGGCAGTCCCATGGGGTCGCAAAGAGTCAGACATGATTGAGCGACTGAACAACAAATCAAGACAGGAAGATCCCAAGAGGCCATGTGGGTCAACGTCGTTGCCACAC
>NW_011494885.1:3258439-3262733 GCF_000754665.1 Bison bison bison
CCCCCCCCCCCCCCGCTTTCCCAGGCCTCTCTCCAGCCTCCCCTTCAGCTTTCTGAAACCTCACTGCTGGTGGGTATGCTCCTCCTCGATGTCATTCACATCCATTCAAGTCCCTGGTATGCCACTAGCGGGACTGGTCGGGTTACAATCCCCCCAACCCCTGTCCCATCCTGTACCTTGACCTCCTCTCCAATCAGGACCTCCAAGGCCCACATGAAGCCCCGCCCCCTAAGCCAAGGGCACCACGCCCTCCAATCAGTCGAGAGGTTTTCTTCTATTGGTTGTTCCCTCTTCCAATCCGGAACTTCCCTCCTCTTCTGTGGGGCTCTACGCTTCCGCCTTATGCAGAGTGGTCCCCTAACCCTAACTGGCCCCTCCAACCAGGCCCCCTCTTGCATTCAACTCCCCCGCCCGTAGCCCTCTTTGGAAGCCTCTCCCATCTAGACAGCGCAGTTGGATAAGCCTCCCTGTCCTGGCCCGACCAACCTCTCCAATTTCTACTGCAACCCATAAACCAGACCCACAGTCCCATCCGCAAGCCCTTCTCCTGTGCGCACAGACTGCGCTCCTACGGCCAGCCGCTTCCCTGCGCTTACACGGAAGCCCTTCTCCCTTCTAAGCTCGAGCCCCGTTTCCAGCAGAAATCCCACCCCCATCCTCCACTCGTGCGCGCGGGCAGGTTGGCTAGGCGGAACCCCGTCTCCCATCCAGGCTGACCCCAGCTCCAGCCCCAGACCTGTCTCATGCGCCTTCCGGAGGAGCCAGGCGTCTGCGCGGTCCAGCTCGGACACGGGCGGCGGCGAAGCCCCAGCGCGGGGGCCATGGCCAGGGGCAAAGGACCCCCGAGCGCCCCCGCTCCGGGGCCGCGGAGGCGGCAGCAGCGCCCCCCGGAAGCGGAGTCGGGCAAGGCGGGCGGCTCGAGCCCACCACCAGCCGCCTCCCATGGTTCGCACTACGGCCGCCGAGCCCCGCCCCGCCCCATGGGCCGCCCGTAGGCTGAAGTACACGTCACTCAGGCTTAGCCGCCTATCTATTGGTTGTCCACGCGCCACTCAGGACCAGTACGCACTGTTCACTGGTCGAAATGGTGGTGATCCCTCCTCTGTCATCTGTGCCGGTATTGTGCGTCCCACCTTGCTTCGGGGATGGACTGCGAATCCCAGCGTTCATTGCATCGAGGGAAGGCCTGTCTTCAGAAGCTGGAGGCGCAATGTCTTTCGGGACTTGTAGTTTTTATTAATAACAATTCTAACGGCCAAAAAATCAAAACTCGTAGTACTTAATGTAGAACGTTTGCAAAATCTCGAAGACTCCAAAGGAGAAAGTAAAACTCATCACTGATCCCACCAATGAGCGGTTACTGGTAATATTTTGTTGTATTCCTATCCCGTCTTTTTTCTAGACGGGTGTAAAAGATTGCCGTTAGACAACTTAATTTTTTTCAGGTAACAGTCAATAATGAACACTGACCAGTGGCACTGAATATTTTCTCACGGCATAATTTTTTTAATTTAAAAATATTATTTATTTTGAACACAAGATGCAGGTTACAAAAGTGCATCTAATGAAAAGAAACACACAGTACCTCCGTGGGGATCTAGTGGTTAAGAATCCGCGTTGCAATGCAGGGGACGCAGGTTCGATCCCTCAACGCAGGTTGAGATCCCACCTGCCACAATTAGGACCTCTTGCAGCCAAGTAAATTTAAAAGAATAGATGACCCCAATGATCTTCACATTTTGTATACAGTCACTCCCCACATCACATCAGGGCTGGTCTGTGTGACCAGTTGAATACTGTGGAAGTGACAGTGTGACTTCCAAGACTGGATCTTTTAGGTCCTTTATGACTTCCACCTTGTTCTCTCTAATCACCTTTTCTGTGGGAAACCAGCTACTGCATTTCGAGGATACTCAAGCAGCTTTGCGGAGAGGCTCACGTGGAGAGGAACTGAGGCTCCCTGCAAACATCCAGCAACAGCATGCCAGCCACACGATTGAACTTAATTGGAAGTGAACCCTCCAGCCCCCATCAAATCTTTGGGTGATCCTGGCCCCAGCCCAAGGTCATGGGAGACCCCAAGCCTGAACGACCCAGTTAACTCACTTCTGTAGGATTCCTTTTTTTCCCCTCATCACACATGTGGGATCTTAGTTCCCCAATCAGGGACTGAACTCATGCCTGCTGCATTGGAAGCAGGGAGTCTTAACCACTAGACCACCCGGGAATTCCCCAGATGTTTTAAATGAGCATCTAGTGATGTCTCTTCCAGCTTAAACCCTCCCATGAAGGGGAAGACCTTCCACAGCTTTCCATTGCCCCCCTACTAAAACCATGACTACACGACCTGCTGGGCCAGGCCCCTCTTGCCCTCTGCTCCTTCATCTCCCACTGGGAAGAGCTTGGATTTTATGGAGGGAGAGGCAGATTGGGGGTTAAACTTGGGGAGGGAGTTCAAATAGGCTGATAGTCTAAAAGATAGTCTGCCTGCTGGCAGTGAACAAGCATTAAATGGGCTTAAATGGGAACTGAAAATATTTGAAACACATTATTCACATTCTTGGCTGGTGAGATGGTTTAGGCAGATTGTGAGAGGGGGAGAAATTAAATACCAGAAAGGGTCAGAGAAGAGAAAACAAATCCTTTTTAAAGAGACAGAGCTGGCCAGTGGCCTCTGCACTTGTGATTAGATCAGTGGTTCTAATACGAATCGTCCAGGAACTTTGTTAAGACAAACATTAATGCTCCAGCCCCACTCTGGAGCCATGCCACCAGGACCTGTGGATTGGAGGGTGGGACCAGGCACTGGTGGCCTTTTACAGTGAATATATTAATATTTTTATTCACCACAAGAAAAGAAATGATAATTACATAATGCGATGGAGGTGCTCCAAGATAGTGGTAGTAATCACACTGCAATGTGTAATTGTATGTACAGATCACTGTGTGTCAAATTATCATAGTTACAATACAATCTCATACAGTATTCTATGTCAATTATAGCTCCATTAAAAAAAAAATATATATATATATATATATTTTTTTTTTGCTGCATCACTTGGCTTATAGGAATTTAGTTCCTGGACCAGGGATTGAACCTGGACCCTCCTCGGCAGAGTCCTAACTACTGGACCACCGGGAATTCTCTTAAAATTTTTTAATAAAATAATTGTACTTATTTATTTTTGGCTGTGCCGGGTCTTTGCTGCTCCTCGGGCTTTTTCTTGAGTTGTGGTGCTCAAGCTTCTCATTGTGGTGGCTTCTCTTGTTGCCGAGCACAAACTTAGGGCACGTGGGCTCAGCAGTTGCAGCTCCCAGGCTCTAGAGCACAGGCTCAGTAGTTGTGGCTCCTGGTTTTAGTTGCTCCGCAGCATGTGGGATCAAACCCATGTCCCCTGCATTGGCAGGTGGATTCTTTACCCCCAAGCTACCAGGGAAGCCCTAAGATTTGTTTTAAAAGAATATATTTGTATCAAGAACTGATTAGATGTCAGGGACTGTTCCAACATCTCTGGACACAATAGTGAATTCAATAAACCAAAGAGATAAACAAGAGGTAAAGAATAAGCTTTGGTGGCAGCCCATTTCAGAATGTGGAGGCGGACTACAACTGCATATTGTGAAGCCCATAGATCAGCCATTTATTCAGGTCGTCCTTGAACAAGATTTCAATATTTTGTCCAACGAGGTGTTCATGGCTCATTCCTCACCCTCTGTTTTGCTCTGAGCAAGCTTAAGTCTGGCTTCTCTTCTCCCCAGATCAGATCAGATCAGTCGCTCAGTCGTGTCCGACTCTGCGACCCCATGAATCGCAGCATGCCAGGCCTCCCTGTCCATCACCAATTCCTGGAGTTCACTGAGACTCACGTCCATCGAGTCAGTGATGCCATCCAGCCATCTCATCCTCTGTCGTCCCCTTCTCCTCCTGCCCCCAATCCTTCCCAGCATCAGAGTCTTTTCCAATGAGTCAACTCTTTGCATGAGGTGGCCAAAGTACTGGAGTTTCAGCTTCAGCATCATTCCTTCCAAAGAAATCCCAGGGCTGATCTCCTTCAGAATGGACTGGTTGGATCTCCTTGCAGTCCAAGGGACTGTCAAGAGACTTCTCCAACACCACAATTCAAAAGCATCAATTCTTCGGTGCTCAGCCTTCTTCACAGTCCAACTCTCACATCCATACGTGACCACAGGAAAAACCATAGCCTTAACTAGACGAACCTTTGTTGGCAAAGTAATGTCTCTGCTTTTGAACATGCTATCTAGGTTGGTCATAACTTTCCTTCCAAGGAGTAAG
>NW_011494885.1:3263522-3264385 GCF_000754665.1 Bison bison bison
CTGACCTGCATACAAATTTCTCAAGAGGCAGGTCAGGTGGTCTGGTATTCCCATCTCTTTCAGAATTTTCCACAGTTTATTGTGATCCACACAGTCAAAGGCTTTGGCATAGTCAATAAAGCAGAAATAGATGTTTTTCTGGAACTCTCTTGCTTTTTCCATGATCCAGCGGATGTTGGCAATTTGATCTCTGGTTCCTCTGCCTTTTCTAAAACCAGCTTGAATATCAGGAAGTTCACAGTTCACATATTGCTGAAGCCTGGCTTGGAGAATTTTGAGCATCACTTTACTAGCGTGTGAGATGAGTGCAATTGTGCGGTAGTTTGAGCATTCTTTGGCATTGCCTTTCTTTGGGATTGGAATGAAAACTGACCTTTTTCAGTCCTGTGGCCACTGCTGAGTTTTCCAAATTTGCTGGCATATTGAGTGCAGCACTTTCACAGCATCATCTTTCAGGATTTGGAATAGCTCAACTGGAATTCCATCACCTCCACTAGCTTTGTTCGTAGTGATGCTTTCTAAGGCCCACTTGACTTCACATTCCAGAATGTCTGGCTCTGGGTCAGTGATCACACCATCGTGATTATCTGGGTCGTGAAGATCTTTTTTGTACAGTTCTTCTGTGTATTCTTGCCATCTCTTCTTAATATCTTCTGCTTCTGTTAGGTCCATACCATTTCTGTCCTTTATCGAGCTCATCTTTGCATGAAATGTTCCTTTGGTATCTCTGATTTTCTTGAAGAGATCCCTAGTCTTTCCCATTCTGTTGTTTTCCTCTATTTCTTTGCACTGATCGCTGAAGAAGGCTTTCTTATCTCTTCTTGCTATTCTTTGGAACTCTGCATTCGGATGCTTATATCTTT
>NW_011494885.1:3264485-3266041 GCF_000754665.1 Bison bison bison
GATCCCAGCTCCTGTACAATGTCACGAACCTCATTCCATAGTTCATCAGGCACTCTATCTATCAGATCTAGGCCCTTAAATCTATTTCTCACTTCCACTGTATAATCATAAGGGATTTGATTTAGGTCATACCTGAATGGTCTAGTGGTTTTCCCTACTTTCTTCAATTTAAGTCTGAATTTGGCAGTAAGGAGTTCATGGTCTGAGCCACAGTCAGCTCCTGGTCTTGTTTTTGCTGACTGTATAGAGCTTCTCCATCTTTGGCTGCAAAGAATATAATCAATCTGATTTCGGTGTTGACCATCTGGTGATGTCCATGTATAGAGTCTTCTCTTGTGTTGTTGGAAGAGGGTGTTTGTTATGACCAGTGCATTTTCTTGGCAAAACTCTATTAGTCTTTGCCCTGCTTCAATCCGTATTCCAAGGCCAAATTTGCCTGTTACTCCAGGTGTTTCTTGACTTCCTACTTTTGCATTCCCACTCACCCTCAAATGTAGTTTCCCTCGCCTCCTGAGGACTGAAAAGTGGGACTGGCCCCCTTGTCAGCTTCTCCTGAGAACCGCTGACCCATAGAAGACACACTTCCTGAGTGTTTTGCCAACCACGGTGGTTACTTTTCCTCAACTCATCAACTTCCCCTTTATGGGGAACTCCTCTTACTCTAGACAAGTAAAGACTTTTTCTGTTCGATTCTGAGAAGCTTGCATATTTCTGAGCTCAGAGCATTCTCCTTACTGCAAGTGGGCTTTTTGAATAAAGTTCTCTCAGTCCAGATTTGTTTTTATTTGACATCTCCATAAAGTTCTCTGGCATTCTTCATTTGGCTACTTCCTGGTTTTTTAATTGCTCTTGGGAAGCTTATCTGATTTTTCTGTTAATTTCCTGATTGGTTACTGCTTGTATATAGTATTTTTCTTGACTGAATGCACCTCTCCACATTATATCCTCCCACACCTAGGTATTCTCTTCCTTGTAAAAATAACTTCAAGGATGTATTCCAGAAAGTGAAGAGATGAACCCAGAGAAGAGGAGGTGGTGGGTTGTGAGGGTTTTCTACATGAAGGATCAGGTCTCCCTGTGACAATCCGAATCCTTTTTTTTTTCCCCCCTATCTTTTGGCCATGGAGGATCTTAGCTCCCTAACCAGGGATCAAACCCCATGCCCTCTGCAGTGGAAGTGCAGCGTCTTAGACACTGGACTGCCAGGAAAGCCCCTATGAGATTTTGGATAATACTTATTTCCTTCTTCCCATTTTGGGGGGATTTTTCAAAAGATTTTACCATGAAGATTGCTTTTGTAAGCTGGGGTGGCTGAGTGGAAGGGCAGAAGTGCCATTTGGTTTCTTTTCCCCAGCTTTATTGAGATATAATTAGTGTATACGTTTATGTTTAAGATGCACAAAGTGATGATTCGATATGCAATATATATTGAGAAGTGAGTACCTCATTATAAGGTTAGCTAGAGTTGCCTCACTGGAAAAGACTCTGATGCTGGGAGGGATTGGGGGCAGGAGGAGAAGGGGACGACAGAGGATGAGATGGCTCAATGGCATCAC
>NW_011494885.1:3266395-3270707 GCF_000754665.1 Bison bison bison
AAGATGCTGCGTGCCACAACTAAGACCTGGTGCAGCCAAATAAGTAGATATTAAAAGAAAAAATCTACCGTCCTAGCAATCTTCAGGTGTACGATACAGTGCTGTTACCCAGACTCACCACGCATTAGGTCCCCAGAATGCATTCATCTTCTAACTGGAAGTTTGTGCCTGTTGAGGACCTTCACCTGTTTCCCAAGAAACGTCATTCTGAAAGCAGAACTGTCAGGGCAGGCCAAGCCACAGGAGCAGCTGGGGCCCTTCCCAGTGTCCCCAGAGCTCTTCTGTTCCCTACAGCTTCAGTGTCCTATGCCTCTCCGAACCTGGATGCCCCTGGGTGGACACTGACCTTCCGTCCACTTCTGGAGAAGCAGCTGTTGGAGTAAGGGATGTGAGGAGACGAGATGGAGGGGTTTGAAGGCTCTGGATGGGACCTCTGTTCTCCCTGCCTCTCAGACCCCGCTGAGTTGTACATCCATCTTTCTGCTGAAAGCAACTCCCCTTTCTGACCTCATGTCTATGCCAGCAAACTGCCCCTCCCTCCACCTTGGTGTCTTCCTCTGGGATTCTTGGGGGTTCCCTCACACAGTCCCTTCCTTTCCCTCCCACTTCCTTGGCCTCCAACCTACCAAGGATCAAGACTCTCCTTTACTGTGTCCATGCTCACGCTCAGTTGATCGGTCATGTCCGACTCCTTGCAACCCCTTGGACTGTAGCCCACCAGGGTCCTCTGTCCATGGGATTCTCCAGGCAAGAATACTGGAGTGGGTTGCCATTTCCTTCTCCAGGGATATTCCCAACTCAGGGATTGAACTCAAGTCACCTGTGTCTCTTGCATTGGACGGGGGATTCTTTACCACTGAGCCACTGGGGGAATCTCCACTCACCTGATAAATTGCCTGCTACATTAATTTGGTTAGAACAAGAGACCTTTTCTGCCACTTGCTAGAAAATGGTCATTAGTTTACAAACCTATGATTTCCATGTAAGTGAGCCCCCTTTACTTGTGATGTCCTTGTTCAGTGAGAAACCTGCATGACCGTACAAGGCAATCCTATGTCCTGTACACCTGCCGGGAGATCAGAGAGCTGTGTCCTTCCGGGACACCCATGCATCCACTCACTCCCTCTCCAGGCTTTCCTTTGGGGCTCACCTCCCACAAGATACGGTCTGTGCTTTTGGCACTTAGATGCCCACTGGCATGGAGCACTGGCTATTTGTCTTAAGGCCCTTCATGAAGACACATCAGGTCTCCATGAGGTGTAT
The DNA here is from genome assembly GCF_000754665.1 of Bison bison bison. Lineage (NCBI taxonomy): Eukaryota > Metazoa > Chordata > Mammalia > Artiodactyla > Bovidae > Bison > Bison bison. The sequence goes on from NW_011494885.1 coordinate 3,267,659, forward strand.
GAGAAACACAGACAGAAGACTGGATAAAGTGAGCTGTGTCAGGAAGAGTGAAGTAGAGTTCCTTCCAGGGAAGACGCAGAGCCCACTCTGATAATTCCTGGGACATGCCGGGAAGAAAGGGAGGGTTAAGCAGGGCTTAGGCGTAAGGAGTCATCTCCCCGTCTCCTCTACCAGCTTGTCCCATCTCCTCTTCACTGCTGAGCCTCCTCAATAGTTGGTTGCGACTCTGAGGACACAACAAAGTGAGGGCTGGGTCCCCTGCAAGAGTCGCAGCCCACACAGCAGAAGTCTTCACAGCCCCCCTCAAAGACAGCCCCAGGACATGAGGAAGACAGTCGGTGTATCTTAGACCCACGCTCGCTCCTATGCCTTCCTCTCTGCATCTGGGGCTAGAAGCCTGCAAACGATTTCTCTGTCTCTTTGCCAGCTGATTTCCTATTGGTTTCTGGCAGTTGGAAGGCAGTAAAAAATAAAAACTGGAGGAGGTAATGGGACAATCCATTCCAGTATTCTTGCCTGGAGAATTCTATGGACAGAGGAGACTGGTGGGCTATAGTCCGTGGGGTCACACGGAGACGGACGTGACTGAAGTGACTTGGCACACACACACACACACACACACACACACACAGAAGTCTTTTCCCCCCTTGCTTTTGGCAGTGCCCTGAAAGAGAGCTGCCAAGCTGAGAGTTCAGGGGTCCAGCCTGGTTCCTACTTCGGCAACAGAGCAGTCGCAGTCTCTAGGTGACACCACAGTACAGGATCTTAGTTCCTTGATCAGGGATTGAACCCAGGCCCTCTGCAGTGAGAGCATGGAGTCCCAACCACTTGACTGCCAGGGAACTCCCTACCCCATCATTTTCTTGTCAAGCCGACTCTAGGAATTCTAGCAGCTTCCTGCAGCTACTAATCAGTGGCAACCCAATTATGCCTCTTTTACCCTCCAGCCTTTCCAGCCTCTTGGTGTCCAATTCCCTAACTATATTTCCTCTAGCTTAAATGCCTGGAGTGGTTTCAGTTTTCCTGATCAGATACTGATGAAGAGGAAAGGAAGAACATTGCTCTGGATTTCTCTGATGACCCTGGCATCTCTTCCTTGGAGCTGCTCTCTCCCCAAGATGACTCTGAAGCCAGACTGTCTGTATTTGGAGCCTGACTTTGCCACTCAGTAGCTATCGATCTCCCACTCCAGTACTCTTGCCTGGAAAATCCCATGGATGGAGGAGCCTGGTAGGCTGCAGTCCATGGGGTCGCTGAGTCGGACAAGACTGAGTGACTTCACTTTCACTTTTCACTTTCATGCATTGGAGAAGGAAATGACAACCCACTCCAGTGTTCTTGCCTGGAGAATCCCAGGGACGGGGCTGCTGTCTATGGGGTTGCACAGAGTCAGACATGACTGAAGTGACTTAGCAGTAGCAGCAGCAGCAGCTATCCATCTAGGACAAGTTGCTTAGTCTTCCTGGGTCTCAGTTTCCTTATCTGTGAAATGAGAACATAATAAGACCGACTTCATGGAGCTGTGAAAATTTTTCAATGCATGCAAAGCCACCCAGCACAGAGCCAACACTGACTCACGTGCTGTGTGTGTGTGTGTGTGTGTGTGTGTGTGTGTGTTAGCGGTTATTGTTTTAGTACAGGTGAATGTGAGGCCTTAAAATGATTTTGGCTGTCTGTTCTAAGACTGATGGTGGCCCTAGGTGAGTTAGTTTCCTGTCTGGTTTTCTTTCCATGTAAAGTGAGGGTTTAGCGTGGAATGTGTGTGTGTGTGTGTGTTAGTCACTCAGTCGTGTCTGACTTTTTGTGACCCCACAGACTGCAGCCTGCCAGGCTCCTCTGTCCATGGAATTCTCCAGGCAAGAATACTGGAGTCTCCTGCATTGCAGGTGGATTCTTTACCACTGAGCCACCAGGGAAGCCCCAAACTTAACTTATATTAACCAAAAAAGAAAATTTAGTGCCCCAGTTTCACTGGCCACAGTTCCAGTGCTCAGTGGCCACATGCGCCCAGTGGCTGCCATTTTGGACGACATGGAGAGAGAGCATTTTCATCACTGTGGAACATTCTAGGGGGCAGTGCTGGTTGACAGAATAAGACTCGGCTAATGAGATGTCATGGTATTTGAAATTCGAAGAGCAGCCTGAAAGTAAGGGGGAGGGAAGGGAGCAGGAAGTTGACAAGAAGTACCTAAAGTTGACGTATCTTGAGAGGAACAGAGTAACCACCAGAAGAAATAATGAGAAAGTTTTTGCCTTTCACTGAGCTACTGGAGATATGCTAGAAGGGATACAATGGGTACTATGAACTGAATTGTCTTCCAAAAATTGATATGCTGAAGCCCTAACTTTTAAGTAATTAAGGTTCAATAAAGCCATAAAGTGGGGCCCTGATCCAATAGGATTATGGTCTTTAGAGGAGATGCCAGTTTTCTCCCTCTCTCCGCCCAACCAACCCTCATTCCCTGGGTCCCACCCTCCGCCCCTGTCAGCTCACTCATTGGCTGGAGCAGGCAGTAGAGGCGTGGCCTCCACGCAAACCGGCGGCCTATTTCCAGACGCAGCAACTCTCATTTTAAGATAACGACGCTCCCTGCAGCGAGGGATCCAGGCCACCACACCTCAGCAGTTGGCGATGTAGCCCGTGGCACGGCACCTGCAAACAATGAGGGACGCCCGGGAGCACTGGGGCTGGAGGGCTGGGGCTGACGTGGAAAACAGGAATGCTGGGTCTCCAAGGATTTCCAACTCGCCGCCTACTGGACACACAGTGGAAATGCACCTCCTGATGCCCTTGAAAAAGCGGGCTTAAAACTCAACATTCAGAAAACTAAGATTATGGCCCCATCACTTCATGGCAAATAGATGGGGAAACTGGGAACAGTGTCAGACTTTATTTTCTTGGGCTCCAAAAATCACTGCAGATGGTGACTGCAGCCATGGAATTAAAAGACGCTTGCTCCTTGGCAGAAAAGCTATGACCAACCTAGACAGCATATTAAAAAGCAGAGACATTACTTTGCTGACAAAGGTCTGTCTAGTCAAAGCTATG
>NW_011494885.1:3270807-3271073 GCF_000754665.1 Bison bison bison
TTCAGTAGTCATGTATGGATGTGAGAGTTGGACCATAAAGAAAGCTGAGCACCAAAGAATTGATGCTTTTGAACTGTGGTGTTGGAAAAGACTCCTGAGTGTCCCTTGGACAGCAAGGGGATCAAACCAGTCAATCCTAAAGGAAATCAGTCCTGAATATTCATTGGAAGGACTGATGCTGAAGCTGAAACTCCAATACTTTGGCCACTTGATGCGAAGAACTGACTCATTGGAAAAGACCCTGATGCTGGGAAAGATTGAAAACA
>NW_011494885.1:3271391-3276396 GCF_000754665.1 Bison bison bison
CGAGCAGAGCCCCCTGCTGACCCGTGGATGAGCCACTGAGACCTGGGAGTCACCTGGGAGGCCTGGGTGGCTCAGCAGTGAAGAATCTGCCTGCAATGCAGGGGACCTGGGTTCGATCTCTGGGTTGGAAAGATCTCCTGGAGAAGGGAACAGCTACCCACTCCAGTATTCTTGCTTGGGAAGTCCCATGGGCAGAGGAGCCTGGTGGGCTGCAGTCCATGGGGTTGCAAAAAGTTGGACACGATGGAGCAACTAAACAGAAACTTGAATACAAGCTCTTCTCTGCCCGTATCTGGGACACAGCCTTCAAGGCTCTCCAGGGCCTGCCAACCTTCCAAGCCCCAGGTGCCATCTGCCTTCTCTTTGCAGACTTCACTCCAGCCAACAGGTCATCCCTGTTAGAGCCTGGTGCCGACCACAGGATCTGGTCTGGAGAAGGTCCATGCCCTAAAGACTTGAATGATGCCTGTATCACCACTGCGGCTTCCAACTCCTGCACCGTCTTCCCCCTGCATGAGCCCCATGAGCATGTTCACCTTCCAAGTAGCCATGTGCTTGGCCAAGGATGCTGGATCTTTGACGTATAAGAACCAGACGTGAGACCTCTGTTGCCCTCTTGCTGTGGACCAAGGTAGGGAGGAGCACACAATCTGAGCCTGCCAAAGTGATTGAGAGGAAGCCTGAGGGGCTTCTGGGAAGCAGTTCCTTGCCCCTTGTTGCTCACTCGGTAAGTCCTGTCCAACTCTTTGCGACCCCATGGACTGCAGCACATCACACTTCCCGCTCCTTCACTGTCTCCTGGAGTTTGCTCAAAGTCATGTCCAGTGGTTCGATGATGCCATCCAACTATCTCATCCTCTGTCGCCCCCCTCGCCTCCTGCCCTCAACCCTTCCCAGCATCAGGGTCTTTTCCAATGAGTCAACTCTTCGAATTAGGTGGCCAAAATATTGTAACTTCAGCTTCAGCATCAGTCCTTCCATTGAATACTCCGGGTTGATTTCCTTTAGGATTGACTGGTTTGATTACCATGCAGTCCAAGGGACACTCAAGAGTCTCCTTTAGCATCACAATTTGAAAGCATCAATTCTTCAGCGCACAGCCTTCTTTATAGTCCAACTCTCACAGCCACACACGACTACTGGAAAAACCATAGGTTTGACTAGATGGACCTTTGTCAGCAAAGTGATGTCTCTGCTTTTTAATACACTGTCTAGGTTGGTCACAGCTTTCCTTCCAAGGAGTAAGTGTCTTTTAATTTCATGGCTGCAGTCACCATCTGTAGTGATTTTTGAGCCCAAGAAAATAACATCTGTCACTGTTTCCACTTCTTCCCCATCTATTAGTCATGAAGTGATGGGACTGGATGCCATCATCTTTGCTTTTAGTTGAGTTTTAAGCCAGCTTTTTCACTTCTCCTCTTTCACCCTCATCAGGAGGCTCTTTAGTTCCTTTGCTGTCTGCCATGAGAGTGGTAAAATCTGCCTTCTGAGGTTGTAGATACATCTCCTGGAAATCTTGAGTCCAGCTTGTGATTCATCCTGCCCTGCATTTCGCATGATGTGCTCTGCATGTAACTTAAATAAGCGAGGTGACAATCAGTATACAGCTTTGTCATACTCCTTTCTCAGTTGTGAACCTGGCTCATAGATACACGGGAAGGTTCTTTTCTGCTGCTTTGCTTGGCTGCATGAGGAGGTAAAGGCTGGAAGCCCCTCTAGCTGTCTTGCCATCACAAGGGGTGCTGCCGTCCCAGACCAGCAGTGTGGAAGAGGGGCTGAACCTGGGTGAATTCAGAGTTCACCTGGACTTTACCAAGCCTGGACCCGCCCTACCAACCCTCTTACCTGGGATGATGGGTTCCTGCCTGTCGAAGGTAGCTGAGGGGGAGTCCTGAGTTACAGGTGAAATCGGCCATACTCAATGTGGATGAATTAGAAATACTCCAAATATCGGACCCCAGATTTATTTATTTTTGGCTGTGCTGGTTCTTCATTGCTGCATAGGCTCTTCTCTAGTTGCAGCAAGCAGGGCCTCCTCTCTAGCTTCGGTGCATGGCTTCTCATTGCAGTGGCCTTTCTCGTGGTGCAGCACACGTTCTGGGGCTCTAGGGCACTTGGACTTCAGTAGTTGCAATTCCTGGGCTCTAGAGCACAGTCTTCATAATTTGTGGTGCATGGGCTGAGCTGCTCTTTGGCATGTGGGATTTTCCTGGATTGGGGATGGAACCGGTATCTCCTGGGTTGACAAGCAGAGTCTTTACCACTGAGCCTCCAGGAAGCCCCGCAACAGTTTGATTTTAGCTGAGTGAGACTTATGTCACACTTCTGACTCCCAGCACTGTAAGGTATCAAGTTCCTGTTTTTTGTTTTTTTTTATTTCACTGTTTCTGATTTAAACCACTTGGCTTGTATAATTTATATGGCAGTCATGGAAAACTGAGAGAGGCCCATCAAAACACAGAAACCAAATTAAGTCCCGAGAAGACGTGGCTACCCTCCAGGCCAAGACCTGCTCCCGTCTCTCCCTCGCAGAGCATGACCCCAGGTTAGCAAGAGGGGAATCTCTGGGTCCACTAAAACCCACAGCTGTGCAGGCTGGAAGTCCAAGGTCAAGCGGCAGCAGACTCAGTGTTGGGCGAACACCCTCTTGCCGGATGGCTGTCTTCATGCCACACCTTCACACAACGGAAGGGGTGAGGATACTCTGTGGTTTTTTTTTTAAATGGCACTAATAACTTTCACAAAGGCTTTATCCTCCTGACCTCCCAAAGGCCCCACCTCCAAACCCCATTGTCTTGGGCAAACAGATTTCCACAGGGGAATTTTGAGGCGACACAAATGTTCAATCTACAGCAGTCAGGACCCCTGTTTAAGCCAGCCCCATGGTCCTGAGGTCAGCCCTGGCCTCTTCTGTGATCCGCGTGGGTCGCCAGTGTCCAGAGCTGGAGCCGGGGGAAGCGGAGGCGGTCTGGAGGTGCCATCCCCACAGCGTCACTGCGACCGCCACCCAGGGACTGACTGGCCACTGAGGACAGACCCTGGTTGCAAGGCTGCGCCCCCCACCCCCTTGTCATCTCTGGGGCAAAGGGTGCTGGGGGCAGCAGAGAGACAAGATCCGTAGATTAGTTGTTTTTTTTTAAAATAACTGCATCCTTTAATGGCAGTAATACAATTATTGGATTAAGAGACCACAGGAGAAAGGACAGGTGGTGTTTCTGGAAGACAGATATGGAGTACAAAAAGGGGGCGGAATAGAGTCATGCGACGATCATTGTAAAAATACAGTACGTTATATACATATTTGCACCGTCAACTTTCAACTCTGAAATAGTATTTACACTTTTGTTACAATCCTGGTTAGAGAACAATTTATTTTTTTTCTTTAAAAGCTCGGCCTGATGGCAAATGAAAATTTTGGGTGAATTCATAGTCCCATGAGGTTCTTAGGCTGAATGTTCCAAGAGGAGGGTTCCAGCTTCTATTTCATCCACAGATTTCAGTTTTAAAAAAGTATTTCATTTTGCTTCTACAAAAGAAAATTCTCAAAGGAGGGGAAAAAAAAACCAAACAACCCAACACCCAACCACAGCCACACTGCGTATTCTTTCTTATATTACGAACACCAGGGGCTGCAGCCCTCTGCTTCGAAGCCAACACTGGTGGCTGAAGAAAAATCTCATTAATGATTGTTAAAAAAAAAAAAAAAAAAAAAAAAAAAAAAACAGAAAAAGACACAAAGACAAACCAAATCCCCCTGATCATGGTGCTCTGACCCTGTGGGGGTGCCTCCCCAGCCCTTGCTTCCGGCACCAGACTCTATGACTGTTCCTTTTCTGGGGAGGGGGTGTGGGACCTTCTTTAACCTCCCACCCCAGGGAGGTGGGAGGGGCAACCCTCTGGCTGGCTGGGACACCAGGCTTCCTCATTATTAGCAGGAAGTCAGCGCCCTTAAGCGAGGTGGCCGAGATGGCAGGATGAGGAGCGAGGCAGGAGAGAGTGGGCATGTGTGGGAACACAGGCCGTGTCCAGCTCCTGAGGTCACGGCGTGGGCCTCTTCTGGGCTCTGTGGACAGGACAGGAGCTCAGCCAGGGTCCTGGGGGCGGTGGGGAGCCCAGGGCAGCCCTTTCGGCTCCCTTCCCGGCTCAGCCGGATGGATGAGAAGAGCAGGTCGCGGGCTGTGGGGTCCTTGCCCCGCTCACAGCAGGGGACCGGTCACCCTCCTGGCCCTGGCCAGCTTCCCACCGTGTCCTCAGGCCCACTTCCTGGACGTGGCCATAAAGCCAACACTGCACATGCCTCTGAACCCATGCCCCCTTTGGCTTGAAAGAAAACCAAACACACCAAAACCACGGGCCCTGAAGGTACACTATGAGGGGGTATGGAGAGAGGGCGATGCTTTGCCGACCACCACCCCGGCTCCCTCCGTCGGGAGCATGGTGGCACGGCCACGCACGGATCCTTGAGCTGTCCCCAGAGGGGCTGGGGCCGGCACACTGGGCACGTGGCTCTGCCTTCCAGGGCCCAGGACAGAGCCTGGCATGCGGGGAGAAAGGAATGTCCACAAGACAGGGGCTAATACTGACGGAGAGCACACGGTCTGCGGGGCCGCCGCCCCGCACCAGCCCTGCCGACTCCAGGTCCATCTCTCACCCCGGAGTCTTCTGCCGCAGGCTGGCAGGCTTGGGTTCACGGGTGAACTCTGGACAGAGGGGGGCGGGGGCAGGGGGGCCCTGCGGGTGAATCCAGACGAGACAGCAGTGGGAAAGGACTTTTTCTCCTGGCCCAGGCAGCTTCCAAAGGCTCTTCTTTCTTGATACTTCCTTGCTTCCACTGGCCCCTGAAGCGGGTCATCATGGCCTGCACGCTGCAGAGGAGACGCAGAAATGCCTAGACCTGCTTCCCCGCGGGGCCTGCCCGCCATCTCGGCTCCAGCTCTTCTTGCTCATGCAACACTTCGTGCCTTCTTGACACCTGCTGCTCCCTTCGTCCTGGGGGTGGGGTGGG
>NW_011494885.1:3277116-3277317 GCF_000754665.1 Bison bison bison
TGGAGTGGGTTTCTGCAGCCGGGGGTCGGTAGGCGTCTTCCGCACTCGGGGGTCACTGGGCTTGTCGCCGGAGCCAGGGGTGGCCAAGGGGCCGGTGACGTTGACAGTTTTGAGGATGCGCGAGAGGAGCTCAAAGTCAGGCAGGCTGGAGCCGGCCGCACCAGCATCTGCAGAGTTGCCCGCGCGCCGCCCGGCGTTGGG
>NW_011494885.1:3277417-3278128 GCF_000754665.1 Bison bison bison
CCCTCCCCCCTCCCCCCAAGCCCCAACTCTGGTCACTGCCCTTAAATATTGCCCTGGGAAGGGTGGGGTGTGGGGAGCGCTGGACTCCGGCTTAACACTACTGGCAGAAAGGGGAGGCGGTGGGGTCGAAGCCTTTAAACACATCTTTCAGGGACCCAGCGTCCTGCTCACCCTCTTGGGCTGGGCTGTTGCCAGCAAATGGGCTTCCGGAGCCCGTCTTGGGTGCCGGTTTCACGGTCCCGAAGAGGGTGGGCACGGGCAGGTTGTGCACGCCGGGCTGGGGCAGGCTGCCCTCTGCTGATGGGGCACCCACAGCGGCAGCGGGGGCCGCGGCGGCCTTGGGCCGGGGCCGGTTGTAACTGTTGTATCTGTCCGTGGCCGTGGCCCCGTCGGCCCCAGGCTTCCCGGACTCGGGCTGTTCCAGGGCGGACTTGCGGACAAACGGGGGCTCCTTGGCCTTGGCGGCAGCAGAGCTCCTGCCGTTGCCCTCAGGGCCCTTGGGGTGGGCGCCCGTGTCGGCGGCTGGCTCCGCGGCTTTGCCCCCCGCGTTGGGAGTCCTGGGGTCGTAGAGGCTGATGCCGCTCAGCACGCTGCTCTGGCCGCCCCCGCCGCCCTGGCCCAGGCCGCCGGCTGCCAGCACACGGGGGGTCGTAGGGGGCGGTGGCTGGGCGGGGAGACTCCCCGCTGGGGCTGGCAGCTGGAGAGGGCACC
>NW_011494885.1:3278228-3283496 GCF_000754665.1 Bison bison bison
ATGTTGACGGCCTTCTCCCGCAGGGCTCGCTCCCCTTCCTCTTCTTCCGCCGGGGGTGGCCCAGACCCCTTGGAGCCCCCGGGACCGGCAGGGCTGGAATGCAAGCCACCGTCGGGCTTGGAGCTGGGTAGGGAGCGAGCCAGTCGCGGGTCAGAGGGTCCGGTGTCACCTGGGCCTGACCCACTGGAAGCCTCAGCATGGCGAGAAAGCCTGGGGTCCCGGCTGAGGCGGGGGTCGGCCAGTCGGCCTCCTGTGGGGTGTCCCTTCTGGAGGCGGGGATCCCCCAGCCCACTGCCGCTCAGCTCTCCAACAGAAGCCTGGGGCCGGCTGGACGTCTGCTGCCTCAGCGTCTTCAGGATGGAGGTGACACTGCTCCCACCTTCATCCTCATCGCTTGAGTACCAGTTTCCAGTGTCACCTGCGAGCGAGCAGACAGGCGCAGGGAGATGGTGAGTGGTCACCATACTCGCCACCAGCCCTCTTGGATCCCACAGTAGCCTGCTCCCCACCTCTTATCTCTCAGAACCTCTATTTCTCTCGCTTAAAACACCTGCTGCTCACCCTCCCCACCACCACAGAATGGCACGAAGAGCCAGGGAGCTCAGGCCAAGCACGGAGCCTGGCAGGTCTCTGCCTATTGTGGACGGACCCTTCCCTGTGTATCGGCACCGAGCTAAGGACTTTGCCTTATTTGCCACAACCACCCAGGATACAGCGTTGTCACCACGCCCATTTGACAGATGAGAAAACAGAGGCACCGACACAGCACCCCGAGATCGGGGACAAAGCCAGGCCTGAGCTCAGACTCCCGAGCCCCAGGCTCCGGCGCTGCCTTCTCACCTGGGCAGACTCAGACCCTGCCACGGCAGACCCTGCTCTGGGTGCCCGTGAGCAGCAGCCGCTGCCTGGGCTCTCAGTGAGCTTGGGCTCCCAGACCCCTCACAGTGCTCCCGCACCCCAGGGCAGGCAGTCACCAGCTGTTAAGAGGCGGGGCCAGGTGAGCAGACGCAGAAGCTGGCCCGTGTCCAGCCTCCTCGGCAGGTGCAGTCGGAGACCCTGGGGAGGGGACTGTCCCGTTCTCACTGCCCCACTTGCTCCCCGGCTCCTGGCTGCACGCTCCAGATGCCTTTTCTGTCTGCCCCATTCCCCCCAGGGCGGATGCCACCAGGGCACCACTCAGCCCCACAAGACTCGGCAGCTGAGGTGGGGACTGTTACTGGTTTGGTCAGTGACTGGCTTTCATCTCTGGGCTTCCCAAGGACACAGTCTGGGGAGCAGGGGCTGAGCGTCTCCCTCCAGCCTCCTCCGCGAGGGTGCGGTCTCCTCCAGGGACCAGCCCACTGCCCTCCTCCACGGGACCAGGGTCTCGCCCTTGTCCGCAGGGGTCCTCCCGGCCACAGGCTCCTGTCCGACGCAGACCCCAGACCTAGGCACGCCCCACCACTCCCCACAGGGTGGCCACGGCCCGCGCCCATCGGGGAGAGCCCTGCCCCGGGGGAGGACACGTGCCTTCCTCATTCTCCCGGTCCTGCTTGCTGCTCTCAGCCAGCCTCCTCGCTCTCTCCTCCTCCTGCTGCTTCTGCTGGATCCTCAGGTACAGGGCCCTCTGGGCCGAGGGCAGGAAGTCGGGGACACCGGCGCCCGGCTTCGGCCGGCCTGGGGGCCCTCCCTCAGAGAAGCTGTCTGGCTCCAGAGGGTGCTCGGGGAAGAGGTGCTCCCCAGGCTCCCCCGGCAGCTCTTCGTAGTGCCCGTAGTCCTCTGTGGCAGGGAAGAACCGAGCGTTCACGTCGGGAAGGGCCGTGCGGCACCAACTCCGACCCACCCGTGCCCTCAGCTGGAAAACCACCCCTGATGGCGATGGGTGAGAATGCACAGCCCATGCCCTCCTACCCTTCCCGGGAGGGGCCCTAGCAGTAGGGGACGGAGCAGCCAAAGGGGGAGGCGGAGGTCCCAACTAGGACGCAGCCACTGAGAATGGGATTCACGGTGAGGTTTAGTGACATGGGCAAATGCTCATGAGGTGAGAACAGGACGCAACGGCGTACGAATGTTTATAAAACGCAAAGAAAAGGCTTTGAAAAGACAGACGGAGAACAGGCCCTCTGGGAATGAGAGCGGGGGGAATGAGATTGGGGGAGGGGGTTGAGGCATCGTTCACTTTTTTACTCCACTCATTTCCCATCTGTTTTAAATACTTTTGATGAGCATTAATCTTATAGTCTCTTTAAATAAATAAAGAAAGAAAAACACTCAATCTCACAGTAAGCTCATAATATGAGTTCAATCACAGTAAACAAAGACCCATAAAGAAAAGAAGAAAATACACCAAAACGTTGCTATGGCTACAAGTCCACCCAGAGGCTGCCGGGCGATTCCTTCTCCTTCCACAAATGTTTCTGGGCAGCTGCTACGTTTAAGGGAACGGGATGGGTGGGGGTGTTTCTCCAGCACAGCATCTAGGAAGCACCAGGTGGAAGGGCTTGCCATTTCTCCTGAAGGGTGGGCAGCGTCCGGCACTAGCCGCCTCCCTTCGCAAATGCTAAAGATAGAGTCAAGGATGAGGGGAACAGCATGTGGAGGTCTGTGACGAAGCGCCTAGAGCTGTGTGTGTGTGTGCGTGTGTGTGTTGGAGACAGAGTCCAGTGAGCACTGCCCACAGGCCATTCTGCAATGATGAAATAGCCCCGAACTGCACCTACTGAGTGCAGCGCCCCTACTGAGCAGCTGAAATGCGGCCAGCTCTACCAAGAAAGGGAGTCCGTAATTTAAGCTAAAGTTCCAGGAGTCAAACGCTTAAATCTTTTTAGAAAGATAAACACTTCCTGCTGCTGCTGCTGCTGCTAAGTTGCTTCATTCGAGTCTGACTCTGTGTGACCCCAAAGACGGCAGCCCACCAGGCTCCCCCGTCCCTGGGATTCTCCAGGAAAGAACACTGGAGTGGGTTGCCATTGCCTTCTCCAATGCAGGAAAGTGAAGTCGCTCAGTCGTGTCCGACTCTTCACGACCCCATGGACTGCAGCCTACCAGGCTCCTCTGCCCATGGGAGTTTCCAGGCAAGAGTACTGGAGTCGGTTGCCATTGCCTTCTCCGAAATACTTCCTATGTAATCATATAAAGCAAAATGTGAAAAGCCACTTTCTTCCAGCCTCTGAACTTCAGAACATGGGAACTCAGTGTGCCGGGCTGCTCTGGGCCACAGCCTCACTCCTTAAACAACAGTCCCACCCAGGCCCCCCCTGCAGCTGATGGTTTTACAACGCTGAATACTATTAAAGGCAACTGAACGGCACAAAAAGGGTAGATTTCACAATATGGGCATTTGAGTCAATTGCTCCAGAGATATCATCACCAGCTGGACAGACTTTTTGCTTCCCCACCTGGACCTTCATGCATCTCACATCCATTGTTTAAAGGGGGAGGAGACCCTTTCGGTCAGGGTCACCTGCTTTTCTCATGTGAGAGTGTGTCACTGTCCTGGCGCCCTGTCCACACACCTGTTTTTATGTCTCCACATACTAGACGCCAGCGTAAACTCTACCCCGACCTCCAGCCTGGTCAGCTCCCTGATGCCCGTTGTCGACTCCACGTGGTGTTAAATGGGCACCTCGTGCTTTCGGCAGCCAAAGCGCAAGTGCTGCCCTCCTTCCTCCCAACCTGGCTCTCTGCAGCATCTCCAGCCCCAGGGACAGCGTGGGCACCTGCCCAAAGACTCTGCCCCCCACAGGCATCCCCACCCGACCCTGCCGCCTTGGCCCCTTGGCCCCATGGTGCTTCCACACCCAGCCCTGCTGACTCCCAGTCACCCTGGGTGCCCCTTGCCTCACGTCTGCCCAGGGTGACTCCAGGGCAGCCTGCAAGCTTCCCAGACTCCCCTCCATGCTATGAGCACCCATGGCCCCCATGCTCCTCTGCTATCCCCATCCTTCCACCGAGCACACCTCACCATGGCCCACAGAGTCTCGTGTGCTTCTTTCCCGTCCTCCTGTCCCAAGCCACATGAACACCTGGGGAGTCCACCAACAAGGTGACTGGCTGGAACCTCTACCTGCTGCGGCTCCCCCCAAGCCAAGCCTTCCTCCCGCTTCACATCCCTCTCCCATTTGCTTCTCACTTATACCTCGGACAGGCGGTGTCACACCAGAGGACAGCCGCGCCCAGCCCGCCTCCACCCGTCACCCGTCGCCCCACTTTACTTCCAGCAATGACCGACGCCAACATGAGTGGCATGCTTATTGACAAGTTTCCTGTCTGCTTCTCACCACTGAAACGCCGTCCAGGCCTGCTCTGACCCCAGGCCTGGAAGCACGCCTGGCCCCCCGGACACCTCCCATCCTCCTAGAGGCTACACACCGTCTCCTGTCAAGCAGCACTGTCATCCAAGCACCCTGACAGCCGGACCTTTAGGTTGTTAACAACACATGTTCTCATTTTAGCAAGAAAGGAAGGAAAAGAGGAAGGAAGATGGTCAGTGTGGCAACAGAACGAGCACAGTCGAAAGGGAGCTCCAAGCCAAGAACCACCAGAAGCAGGCCACTGGCAGAGGGCACCTCAGCCATCAAGTTTACACCATTTGGCATCCACCCCCTAACTTCCCACACTCCCAGTCCACACACACCCAGCAAACTCACAAGAAACTAAGTTATAGTGATGATAACGTCCCGCCCAGACTCAACAGGGTGGTGAATCCTACATCACTGAAAAGGTTCAGCCACTTATGGAACAGAGATGGAGTTGGATTTATGTTTTCAAAGACTCAGACCAAGGAAGGAAACCCCAATATTCCTGACTACATTCCACTGTGCAGGCCCCAGTCGGCCCCCACCCTGAGCCCCGCATACCTGCGTCCCCAATGAGTCCCGGCTCCATCTCCATGCCCTCCTGCTGCTGGTAGAAGTTTTCATAGAAGTTCTGGGCTGGTGGGATGGGGGGCATCATTCCAGAATGCGGGGAGTCTCCGGGACCGTAGGGCATCATAGGAGGGCCGCCGGGGCCCATGGGTGGGCCAGGGTTCATGCCGGGGCCCATCGGCATATCTGGGTGCATGTCGGGGTGCATGTCAGGGTGCATATCTGGGTGCATGTCGGGGTGCATGTCAGGATGCATCGGGCCCCCCATCGGCCCTGGGGGTCCCATGTTGGGCCCAGGGCCCATTGGCCCAGGGGGTCCTCCGGGTCCAGGGAACCTGGAAGGAGACAATGGTGCCTGTGAGAGAGGCTGCAGAGAAAGGCGGGAGCTGCAGCCTGAGGAGGGCTCTGACCAGGCTCTGAA
>NW_011494885.1:3283596-3286067 GCF_000754665.1 Bison bison bison
CTCTGAAGGCTCCAGAGATACCGCATGCTGGCCAGCTGGGCACTCACCTTACGCCCAGCTTCTCAGCCAGCTGCCCTGTGGGCCGCACCACGATCTCAAACAAGGAGGGGATCTTCTTATTGTACATGTCCTGCTGCTGCTGCAGCTGCTGTGGGGACAGCGGCTCGTGCGCTGGCAGGGGCATCTGAGGGGGTCCGGGGGGCGGGGGTGGGGGAGGGGGTGGGGGCGGGGGGCCACCCTGCATGGGCCGGCCATTCGGAGATGTGGGGGCCGGGGGGCCGGGCGGGCGGGGCGGGGTGGGCAGGAGGCCCACGCCGGGGGGGCGGCTTGGGCAGGGGGTTGATGCCCTGCTTCTTCAGCTCCTCCACCTCCTTCTCATCCTCGGCGCCCGCCTCCGCATCGTCCGCCAGCATCTGCAAGCAAGAAGGACAAAGGCGTCTGCGAGTCATGATGGGGAGGGGCAGGTGGTAATGTACCCCTCCAGGGCTGAGACCTGAATTCTCCAAGCAAAGTGCTTCTGCCCCCCGAGACCCTTATAGCATAAGGCCACCGACCACGAAACCTCTCGGGAACAGAAATCATCGCCCCCGTACCACCTACGCATCCACTCCTGGTGACCGGCTGATAGGGCAGCCATTCTTATTCTGCCGCAAAATATATGCAACATACTATGCACTATTTCACCATTTCCAGGTCGACAATTCAGACATCAAGTACATTCTCAATGTTGTACAATTGCCACGATTATCAAGATCTGTCACCTCAGAGAAAACGCCACGCCCTCAAGCAAGCGGCCACCCCCAACTCTCCGCCTCAGAAGACACCACGCCCACCAAGCAGCCACTCCCCCAGAAGATGCCACACCCATCAAAAGGCCACTCCCACAGAAGACACCACGCCGGTCAAGCGGCCACTCACCACTATCCCCCAGAAGACGCCATGCCCATCAAGAAACCACGCCCACAAAAGACGCCATGTTGTCAAGCAGCCACTCACAGATCTCCCCTCAGAAGATGCCACGCCAACCAACTGGCCACTCCCCCAGAAGACGCCATGTTGTCAAGCGGCCACTCACCTCTCCCCTCAGAAGATGCCAAGCCAACCAACCGGCCACTCCCCCAGAAGACGCCACGCCTGTCAAGCGGCCACTCCCCACTCCCTTCTCAGAAGACGCCACGCCCATCAAGAGGCCACTCCCCCATGAAGTCATCGCTCCCATGGAAAGGCCACGCCCCACTTCCCCTCCCCCAGCCCCTGGCAACCACCCACCTCCTGTCTACGTATTTGCCTCTTCTGGACATTTCCTATAGACGAAGCCCTATAATATGTGGCCTTTTGTGGCTGGCTTCTTCCACTGAGCATCGTGACGTTTTCCAGGTTCACCCACGGTGCAGCTGGGTCATCCATTTCACAGCTAATAGCTCATGGTTCTGTTTGGATTTTAAGCGCCTCACCGCACTTGCAATCAAACCGCCAGCACTTATAAGGACCCGCAGGGCCAGATAGCAGGGCTGGTGTCTATGGAGGGCTTCGCGGTGCGCGGACTCCTCCAGCCTAAGTACCCAACCCTGTGTTTCAGCCCCGCGGACAGCTAAGCATTTCCCCCCTCAACAGGGCCCTCACTGGACCGGGCCTCTGGGCATTCATTTTTCCCTCCACATATGGCTCCATGCCCCCCAATTGCTGAGGTCTCTTATTAAAAGGTCAGTTCAGAGTGACAGGCCTGGTCTCCTGTATTCACTATGGGAACACCATCAGATCCCTCCAAAGCACTACCCAAGCTTTGTTAAGATTAAAAAAAAAAAAAAGATTTTACATTTAGTTGTATCTCTTGATATTCCTGGCCCGATGACTACCAATTCCACAAGGGCAAGACCCCCAGGTTCCACCTAAGGCCTATTACAGGGCAGAGGGACAGTTTGAAAGTCTGGATTCAAGTGGAACATCCCACGGATTGGGATCCTGTGCCGAAGTTGATACTGCGGATCTGCCTGCGTCTCTTGGAAGGCCAATGTGCAAATGGGGCCTCGAGCCTGGGCCCCGGCACCTACCTCTAAACAGGACCCTGCCCCAGCCTCCTCCCCACTCAGGCAGGGCGGCCTGTGGTTACAGAGCCGCTGGGCCCTGCACTGCTAGATCCTCACAGGGGCAACTCGGTGCCCTCAGGTGTGGGCAAAACCTAACAAGGTTACGCTTCATTTAACAGATACAAACTTGATGAGCTTCCTCTCGACCCGGGGAGGGGTACCACCGCCAGCCACTGAATGTGCCACACTCCCCTCACCCCCAAGACTAGGGTTGTGTGTCTCCTCACCACTCAGCACTCAGCAGGAACACTCTGCTGGGGACAGAGGCCATGGAGATCTTTTCACTGCTGCCCCCGGCCTGAAGCGCAGTACTCAGCACACAGGGCCACACAGTGGACTCAACAACTAAATGAACCGCAGTGCTGGCCCCCAGGACAGATCGGA
>NW_011494885.1:3286478-3293497 GCF_000754665.1 Bison bison bison
CGTGCAGACCCCACAACACCCTGCTGGACTCCACCTGGGGACACAGACAGCCCCTTGCGCTCACCCCTGTCCCCACCACCCGCCCTGGGTCCCGAGTGCAGCCTGAGGGCAGGCACTGAACCACATTGGAGCCCCGGACACTGACACATAAGAGATGCTGTCCCAGCAAAAGAGACACTGACGTATAGAACAGTCTTATGGACTCTGTGGGAGAGGGAGAGGGTGGGAAGATTTGGGAGAATGGCATTGAAACATGTAAAATATCATGTATGAAACGAGATGCCAGTCCAGGTTCAATGCATGATACTGGATGCTTGGGGCTGGTGCACTGGGACGACCCAGAGGGATGGTATGGGGAGGGAGGAGGGAGGAGGGTTCAGGATGGGGAACACATGTATACCTGTGGTGGATTCATTTTGATATTTGGCAAAACTAATACAATTATGTAAAGTTTAAAAATAAAATAAAATTAATTAAAAAAAAAAAAAAAGAGAGATGCTGTCCCCCCCTGTGAAACCCTGAACCCAAACCATGCAGGCTGTCCTTCGGTACGTCTAGACTCCTGGGCCTCTGTGCAGCAAAGAGGCGCTCACACCAGACCACCAGGCCCTGCCTGGGCACCACAACCCACTCCCACCACCAGAACTGATTCTGAACGATCCTCGGGTTCCCCAAGTTCAGAGGCGTGCTGTCAGTGGAAAAGGACTGCCACACCGGCAGACACACACAGACGTGTGGGGCAAGAAATGTGGCCATTTCATCAGGCCAAAGAAATAAGCTCGTGTCTGTCAAAAATTCTAAGCTTCTGCCCCAAACTAGAAACAAATCAAACGTTCAACTGGTGACTAGATAAACAGTGTCTCCCATCATCCATAAAGTGGAGTAGTACTCAGGAACTAACAGTGATGAACCACCAATACTTGCAACAACGTGGATGAGAAGCCAGATTCAAAACCACGCACACACTTAGAAGCTACATCCCATATAAATCTATTCATATGACTTCCTTGGAAAGCCAAAACTACAGGGACAGTAAATGGATCAGCGGTTACCAGGGGCTGGAGATGGGAGAGGTGCTGACTACAAAAGGGTGAGTCCTGAGGGTGAAAGTGACTTTTCTCTAGCTAGACTGTGAGGTAGTTACATGACTCTGTATCTGTCAAAACTCAAAGAAAAGGTGTTTTTTTTTTTTAAGCTGGATACAAACTATACCTTGACAAACCTGACTATGAAAGTGTGTGTATAAATCAATAACGGAAAGATTTAATGGTAAGAACCATAGTGTGTGCCACTTACTTTCAAGCGGCTCAAGGAACAAAGGAGAGCAACTGATAAAACAAATGGGGCAAAATAATGCCAATCAAGGGATCTCAGGTGGAAGAATTCTTGCCACTCGCTCTCACAGAACCATTACCAACAGTCCCAAAGGCAGGCGTGTCTCAAACCTGGAGTGGACAGCTGGACGCTGATGTATCTGGACAGACAGAAATGTCACTGAGATGTAAGAAAACAAGGCTGCAGAGAAGGGAGGGAGAGAGAACACAGAGGAGAGGGTGGTGAAGGCCCCAGCCTCAGTGGCACCACAGCCTGGCCCCAGGGCTGGCCCAGGAGCCCCAGGTCGCACCCCTGGGGGTCGGGCTACAACTCTGTCCAGGAGAGGAGGAGACGGCTGACCTCCCGCCTTTATCAGGGTTATTACCCTGGGGCCGTCGTAAAGGTTGAAGTTTTACTTTCTGACCACCAAAATTCGATTCTGGAATCGTTTTTCCAGGTTCAACACTCATTAAAAAAAAAAAAATTATCCATTTTGGCTGCACTGGGTTGTCACTGCTGCATGGGGCTTTCTCCAATTGTGGTGAGCGGGGACTATGCTCCAGCTGTGGTGTCGACACTATTAACCTACTGAGATTTGACTTGAGGCAGGGCACGATACTGATGCTCTCAGAATGTTTATGGCCAGAAGTGGAAATGTGCCACCCTGATTTGCTTTGGGTTTTCATTAGAGTGTCTCGAGCTGTGCTGTCCAATATGGTGGTCACTGGTCACATGTGGCTACCAGGTGCTTGAAATGGGGTTATAAGTAGAAAGTAAGCACCAGATTCCTTAGACTTAGTATATATATTAAAAAAAAAATACAAAATATCGCAATTTTTTTTCATATGTTTATTACTTGCTGAAATGGTACTCTGGACATGGATATACTGGATTAAATAAAATACACTGATAACATTAATATCATCTGTTACTTTTTACTTTTTTCTAACATGGCTACTAGAAAAATTTGTATGTAGCTCTGCTGTGTCCTTGGACAGCATTGGTCTAGAGTGCAAACTCTGAATCTCCAGGAGGGGGCAGCCCTCAGTCATAGATGACTCAGTTCTTCAAATGAGAAATGAAGCCAGCATTACTTTTTCCACTCCTTCCCCTGAGAAGGACTCACAGATTCTAGACAGCTACCAGTTACAAAACCCTATTCCTAGGCTCACAGGCCAAAAGGTGCACCAAAGACAAGGACCTTCTCCCTGACGCTCTCCCAGGGAGGAGTGGATGTCCTCTTGCTCTGCTTGCTCAGGGCTTCCCCTGAGGCCCTCAGGCAGCCCTTGGCCCCATCTCAACAGTGAAGTCACCAATGGATGGATTCTTGGAAGCTGGCTAAGGCACTGATTCTTCCCAGTATCAAAAAATAGCCCATCTCCTCAAACCTCCTGGGAACCAGAAAGAAGGTGGGAAAGCCTTCACCTGGGAGGACACATTTTCTCACACCCAATCACCCTGCTCACACCCATTCACCCGATGACAGAGTGAAGTGAAAGTCGATTCTACTCTTTGCAACCTACGGTCCATGGGATTCTCCCGGCCAGAATACTGGAGTGGGTAGCTGTTTCCTTCTCCAGGGGATCTTCCCAACCCAGAGATTGAACCCAGGTCTCCCGCATTGCAGGTGGATTCTTTACCAGCTGAGCACCAGGGAAGCCCATCACCCTATGATAGATGTCAGGAAACCAAGGACAGGAACCGGGGCCTCCAAAGTCCTCAGTCTTGACTCCCCAGGGAGACAAAGGACATGAGAATGAGTTTCAGGCGTCCTCTGGCTGATAAGGAAGCCCTGATACCTCACTGGAGGGGGTCCCCCGCCCTCAGAGCTCCCAATGCCCTGTACTTTTTCTACTACATAAAAGACTTGGAAAAAAACATTTGACTTTTCCATCGAAACAGAAGCCATCCGAAGCCTCACTTCTTCTCCGTGCTCCCTGGGCTCTTGGAAGGCCAGCTAGGAAATCACAAGGTATGTTTGGAGACACACCAGGCCACATTCCTTTCAGGGAGCTGCTCCCCAGTGAACACCGCCCCAGGCAGAGAGAAGACACACACGTGACCACCCCCATCCTCCCTGCAGAGCATACGGTCCCCACTCCCTCCTGAACTCGTCCCAGCTCCAGATCAATGCAGCTGGCATCCTGGTCCCGCACGGAGGCCAAGCCCCTGGCTGTCCCAGTCCCCGTCAGCCCAGGCATTACCTTGTCCAAGAGCTCTCGGGTCTCCTCGGTCAGGGGGTCGTGAGAGAACATGCAGTCATCGCCGTTGATACAGTTCCCAGTCGTGTGGTACAGCTTACACGGGAAATCACGTACATGGCAAGTTAAGGCAAATGCCTCACCTCATGAAACCCACCCCAGGACAGAAACCAAGCCCCTCTGTTTCAGAGAGGAGGAAACTGAAGCCCCGAGAGGTGCAGTGACTGGTTCAGCTGTGCACAGCAGGTTGGCAACTGAGCCAAGATGAGATGCCCATCTGGAGTGCAGCCCGCTCCACCACGCAGGCCTTGAGGCCCTGTCCTCAGATCTTCATTCAACAGGAAGAGGGTGAAAGTTCAATAATCTGCCCACGGATACACAGCCATTTGGAAAAGTCTCAGAAAGACAGCGGGCAATGGCATGGTCTCGAGAATATACTTGACCCTTGAATGACATGGGGGTTGGGGCACCAACCTTCTGCCCAGTCAAATATAGGAGTATAATTTATAATCCGTCCTCCACACCCTCGGTTTTCCATCTGTACCAAGAGTATGGAGGATAGATTATATATAAACTATACTCAGATTTTTGTGTCTTAAGATCCAACCAGCTGCAGATCCTACCAAAAACAATCCACGTATGAATGCACCTGCAGAGTTCAAACCCACGCCGCTCAAGGGTCAACTGTATATGTATGGGAACACATAACACGCGCGCCTCAGTTTACTCATCTGCAGAATGGCAAGAGCAGACCTGTTGCAGGGCAAAGGTGAGGGCTGAAAGAGATGGAGACGAGCAGAGGGCTCTCGGCACCTCGTCGGTGCACAAAGCGGGAGTGCGATGAAGGCCAGCTGTTAACACCAGTAAGGAGAAAAGGTCTACACCCTCCATGCACTCGAAGGTGGGCACCAAAGGATATCATGCATGTAGGGGCAGTTCTCGGCTCTGGCACAAAACCCAGTGATGTAAAACTTGCACAGTTCTCGCTTCTTTGGTAGCTCGATGTCGTGGCTAAAATTACAGTGGTCTCCCTGGAAGAGAACCAGTCAAAGGTAAGCTGTCCACCAAGGAAGAACTGCTCTGTCACTGGGGAAGCACAGAGGGACCGATGACAAAAATGAACAGGCCCCTCCACACAGCCCCGGGCATTTATTCCGACCCATAAATGCAGTTTCCCACCAGCTTGAAACTTCTGCCAAAGTGTGTGCCCCTTTCTCCTGCCCCTGCCCCTCCCCCTTGTCCTCAGCTACCCCCACCCCCACCTCCTCCCTTCTGCTGCCTTCACTGCTTCTAAACCCTCCTCCTGCCTTCCCCTGTCTTACCCACTTACTGCTTTCTGCTTGCTGCATAACAGCCAGTATTCAGTTTCACTCTTCTTTCTTCCTAACAGAACCCCAAGCTGGTTTGTGCTCAGTTAAAAATACTCTATTTCCCAGCTTCCTATGCAGTTCTGCCCAATGAGATGTACATAAAAGTCCCAGGGAAGACAATACTGCCAAGGTATTTTTTTTCCCAACAATTCCTTCACACAGTTTTCTTCCTCCCAGCCCTTAGATGTGGTGATGGCACAGCAACCACTAAGCAACCACGAGGACGAAAGCCACATGCTTGAAGACTCCAGCGTAAAAGCCAGGAAGGAACCTGGGTCTCCCATGGTGCCACTGATCACTGTACCTGCCCTGTAGTGCCCACTCCCAGACTCTTTGATCTTTTTATTTTTGGTCACATGACACGGCACACAGGATCTCAGTTCCCCAACCAGGCATCAAACCCGTGCCTGCTGCAGTGGAAGCACAGAGTCCTGTTAGGACTGGACGGCCTGGGAATTCCCACACTCTGTTCTGAGAGACAAAATGTCTGTGGGTTTCAGCCAGTGGAGTTGAGCTTTCGGCTATTTGCAAACCATACAATCCAAACAAAACATCCAGGTGAACAGAAGAAAGAAACTGTTGAATACCTGCTTCCTCTTTGTCTTCCTAATAGCTATTCATTTTTGTTTGTATGTATTTCAAGTTTCTAAAAATAGTATGAACTGCAACTCTTAACAAGGAAAACTTTATGCACATACACAGGCACACACGCAAACCTTTGCTTAAAACATAGTAACATTTTTTCCTGACACAGATACATAGGTACAGTATTCCCTGGGAACATGTCGGCCAATTATCTGCCCACTCACTGAATTTGAATAAAAAGTTGGCTGGCTGAACTGACACTGGATTATACTTGTTTCCTTCAGGACCCTGAGGTCACTGGCACATCTCTTGGCGTAACATTCTGCTGTGAAGGTCAAGGAGGGCCTGATCCCTTCCCACTCCCACCTCTTATGCCTTGATGACTCCCTCTCCAACATTAAAGTTCACTAACTCAACCAGGCTATGTTACACCTTTGCATTAGCGACAGGTCCAACAGGTCCAACATTTGAGGTTCCATGGAATGGGTGAAAATTTTGGCCAAAAAATCCCCCCAACCAAAACAACACAGATGTGTCACCAATCTCGTCCTGGCTCTTCAATCATTTCCAGGCCCCCGACGCATCTCTCAACTACTCCAAGCCCACCCAAACACTGCCCCAGAGAGTGTGGCCTCCAGAATGAAAGGAGACCAGGAGGCCCCTGGTCCCAGCTCCAGGCACCCTGGCCCTGGGACTGCCCTTACCCACGTGCACCGCCCTTCCACGAAGTATTTGCAGATGACTTTGCCTTTCTTGTCAGACTGCTGGTGGGGCTTGTCGTGGTCACTCCTCCGGTAG
Source organism: Bison bison bison (assembly GCF_000754665.1). Lineage (NCBI taxonomy): Eukaryota > Metazoa > Chordata > Mammalia > Artiodactyla > Bovidae > Bison > Bison bison. Next base: position 3,292,747 of record NW_011494885.1, read on the forward strand.
CTCCCACCACCATCCTGTTGGGAACACAGAGTGGGAATGGAAAGGAGAATTAAAAGGAAGGGCGGGGAGGGGCCTGTGCAGGCCAGGTGGAGTGGACTGCGAGGGTGAGAGGGGCTGACTGGCAGGGCTGACAGGGGCACCGGCCAGCCAGTTCCATCCAGGGTGCAGGTGGGTGGGTTAGAGCCCCACTGCTCGGAGCTGAGGATGTGCGTGCCACACACCAGCAGGAACGCATCCGCTCCGAGGCGGCGCCTTCCTGGAGAACTCAGAGAGCAGGTGACTGCAGGTGCTACAAAGATGTGGCTTTAAAAACAAGAGGGTCTCCCCCGAAGAGCATCACCCAGGAGAGCTGATTAGTGCTGAGAGGCTCACCCATGGGAACGGCTGATGGGAGCAAGGGGTTGGGATCAGCCTCAGAAGACAACTCATTTAAAGAAAAAAAAAATTTCAAGAAGGAGCCTTGAGTAAGAGCATCACAAGGGGACGGAGGGCCGACTTACGCCCATGTCGTCGTCATAGAAGTCTTCATCGTCGTTCATCCCGCCCTTGTTCATCCCACCTCGGCTGCCTCCTCGACCGCGGCCCCGGCCCATCCCTTTCCCTCGACCTCGGGAACCCCGGCCGCGGCCTCGACTTAACCCTGCAGAGGAGAGAGACGGCGTCCGTCCGCAGCCTCTGCCCAGGACCTGAGTCCCACAGCTGCCGCGGGAGCCCCTGCCCTCCCTGCCACCTCGCCCCTCGGGGCGCCTGC
>NW_011494885.1:3293597-3299398 GCF_000754665.1 Bison bison bison
GTCCTTGGACCGGCGGTACTGGCTCAGCTCCTTGGAGTAGTCGTCGTAGTCCTCATCTCCCATCGGCTCCTCACTCTCTCCATACTGGAGCCCGAGAGGAGGAAAGCAGGAATGCATCATTCGGGGAACAGGGAACCATGTCCTGAACTATATATGCCACCTCCTTCTGCCTTTTTGTACGCTCAGGACACCACCAGGCTGGGGAAGAGCCAGTGAGCGGCCCCGGGACTCCCACCTGTACCCCTCTTCACCCACCCCAGCCTGGGCAGCATCTGGGTCCTAGTCCTTTCCCTGAGGTCTGTACGCTCAGGACTCCCAGCCCGTCACTCCCAGCTCCCAGGGGGCAGCGGTGCAGCTGGAACAAGCAGCAGCGTGGCCAGACCTCGGGCAGGGACAGAACGTGAGTATGGCAGCTCTCCTGTGTGTGCAGGGGGTGAGTAAACAGATGACTACAAAGGCTTCGAAAGCACCCTGGGGAACCCTTTCTTCAGGGATGGGGAACGGAGGCGCCAAGAGAAAGGAGCGGCTGAGGATGTTCTGACAGCTCAGCCCTGGGAACCCTTTCAGTTCTGAACCTCAGGAAGGTTCTCTCTATTCAAACAACAAAGGAACATTTGGAAACACAGAAAGAAACCTGCCATCTAATGCCTTCTTCCCAGCAGTCTCAGGGACCGCCTCCAACAGAGGCTGCGCCCACCAGCCACGCTCCCCCTGCCCCCGAGCTGGAGAAAGCCTTACGTCCATCTCCTCCTCGTAGAAGTCCTCTTCGTCCTCCGGGTGGTCTCCTCCCACGGAGCCTCTGCCCCTGCCTCGGCCGCCCCTGCCCATGCCTCGGCCTCGAGACCCTCCGCGGCTGCCTCGGCCTCGGTAGCCCCTGCCTCGGCCCCGGCTGCCTGCATGATGATGAGACAGTGAACAAGGGAGACCTCAACCTCCGTCCGCCCGAGGTCAATCACTTCCTCCTCCTCCTCCAAGAAGCCTTGCAAGCTGCTCTGGGCTGACACAGTCCCTGGGCCTCTGGACAGGGCTGGCTCAGCGCCATGGACACACAGCTGCTGCACGCTCCCCACACGACCCTGACTGCTGCACTTTCCCACACGAGGGCACCAGGCACATGGGGCCACCGAGCACCCAACACGGGGCTGACCAAACTAAGAGGCTGTGACACACAACACCTACTGCCCTCTCCTGCATGCACTGATTTTCAGTAAACGTTTACGGTTTTTGTTTTTTTTTCCAGATCCATGCATCCTTTATTCCATGACCAACCACTGTGTTGCAACCAGGCAACACTACACAGACGGGCAGTCACCCGCAACCCAGCTGTACAACAATCGGAGGCTTACAGTACGTTTAAGGCTTTTAAATTTGGAAAAAAAAAAAAGCTTTTTAATAAAACCAAAACTCTCAAACCCAACCCCCAATCAACAGAAGTAGTGTAACAATTTTAAGCATCTTACATTTCTGATGCTGTTGGTGCAACCCCAGTGTCAAAATCCAAATAACTCCTAAACTAAAAAGATTAGTTTCATGAAATTTTAATTACATAAATTTTTCAAAGCATAAACTTGTCTTTTTTTTGTCTTGGAAATGTTATAAAAATTTTTAATAGCAAAACATAGGAATAAAAACATATTAACAAAATGTATTCAATCATTTACATTACAAACAAGGAATCTGCAGTTCATTGTTGTGGCCTGACAGGAGAAAATTACTCAACAGGAATCTATGCACAATGTGATTGCAAATATGTACAGTACTTTAAAAAAAGCCTACAAGGAGGAAAGTTGGCTAGGTTCTTTGTTAAACCAACCAGACGATCAAAATATTAAAACTCTGTGGACTAGCAGTAATAACTTTACACTTAAAAGTTTACGTTTTTAAATGCTTAAAAGTTCACGTTTACGGTTTTAAATGAAAGAAAAAAAGAAAATGCTGGGAGTATAAAGTGCACAGTGAATTTCAAAGACTTAGTTAAAAGAGAGCAAGAGAGAGGTAATATATATTTATAAAAAAATCACATCTATTTTGATTACATGTTAAAATAAGATTTAGAATATATAAGCCTCATAAAATGTGTTCTTAAAATTATTTCATATGCTTTCTTTTATGTTTTTAGTGTGACCACTAGAAAATTTGTAATTCGACAGTGGCTTGCATTGTATTTCTGTTGGACAGGCCAGTCTAGCGTCTCCCCAAAGAACGGGGCCTATCTACAAAGAAGTGCAAGAAAGACTGCTGAATGACTAGCCACTTAAACAAGCAGCACTAAGAACCGCTGAGCTTGAAAGTTCTGGAAGCCCTCTGGGGCTGAGAAATATGACTGGCAGATGGTTCTGAGAGGTCAGGCTGTGTCTCTGGTGCACGGCCCCCCCGCATCCTCCTAACTGCCACAGTTCAAGGTTCAGAGGTGTGGCAGTCCCGTGGGCTGCAGTCACACCTTGTCAGGTGACAGGAGACAGGCGTCAGCCCGTGACCCTCCCAAGCTGTGTGAAAAGTTGTCTACCTCTTCAGAACTGACCAGGAAATGAATTTAAAGAACAACGCTTCAGAGGATTCCCCAGGGGTCCAGTAGTTGATTAGCACTCAGCACTTTCACTGCCGGGCCTGGGTTCGATCCCTGGGAGGGGAGGCCCCCCTCCAAAAGCAACCTGAGTCACAAGAGCCCTCTCCTTGCCTCATGCCGGCCTGGATCCCTCCCAGCCACAGCCTCAGCACAGACCCTCTACTCTGGGGGCAGAGCCCATCTCTGGTGCTCGAGGGCAGCTCCCCGCCCAGCCCCCGCTATGCTCATCTCAGCCCTGAACAACAGTCCTCCTCTGGTCCCGGACCTGAGGCTGCGAGGGACGGGGCCCAGCCCAGCAGGCCAGGGGAAGCGGCGGGTCTCACCTCGGCCCCGGCTGCTGCCCTCCTTGGCGCGCCGGTACTGGTTCAGCTCTTTGGTGAAGTCGTCGTAGTCGTCCTTGCCCATGTCCTCCTCCTCGTCCCCCTCATACTCCCCATACTGCTCGTTCTCGTAGTCGTCATACATGCCGTAGCCTTTGCTGTCCATCTTGGAGTAGGACTTCTTGGGCAGGGGCGTGGTGTGAGACGGAGGGTACTGCTGGTGGGACTGACGGGGAGAGGACATGAGTCCCGGGGCCTCCGGTTCGGACCGCCAAGACCCCCGCTGTCCCCCAAACTGGCACGTCTGTGTGGGCGTCCCTGCTGGCCCTGGGGTGAGAGGCCAGCCCCGAGCCACGCTGGTTCCTGGCTTCCACCTGAATGAGAGCTGGGCTGTGGACCCAGGTGCCTCTGCTCTTCAGAAGAGCCATAGTTGTAAAGACAGCTGAGAAACAGAGGCCCCATGACCCGTGAAGAACGATTGGGAAAAGAAGGGCGTATTTCCCAGGGATCTAGAATAATCTCATTTGGGGAGGGGGCTTGCTAGGCAAGAGGGACGCTCTCTAGTCAGAAATCTCCTGGGACCTTGGAATTCAATTAATGACTGCTTGGGACCCAAACTAGTGACTTCCTTGGTAGTTCAGTTGGTAAAGAATCTGCCAGCAATGCAGGAGACCTGGATTCGATCCCTGGGTTGGGAAGATCCCCTGGAGAAGGGAATGGCTACCCACTCCAGTATTCTTGCCTGGAGAATTCCATGGACAGAGGAGCCTGGCAGGGTATAGTCCATGTGGTCACAAAGAGTCAAAGACAGCTGAGTGACTTTCACTTTGACTTTTGGGGCCCAGGTAGAAACCATTTAAAATGATGCTTTCCGACTGTGCTAGTTCCAACAGATACTGGATGAAGTTTAAAAACATAGCACAAATGGAGGCCACCAAGGTGTCCTTAAGTAGGTAAAACAGGTAAGCAAACTGTGGTACATTCAGATGGAGTATCCAACTCCAGTGGAGTATCCAACAATGAAAAGACACGGAAGGACCATAAAGGCATCCTGTGAAGTGAAAGAAGTCAATCTGGAAAAGCTGCATACAAGTCCAATTACATGACCTTCTGGAACTGGCAAAACTACAGCAACAGTAAAAAGACTGGTGAGTGTGAGGGGCCTGCAGAGAGGGACTTAAGGGCATTCAAACTACTTTATATGACAGTCTTTGGTGACTACATAACAGGGTACACCAATGGTGCCTAAACAACTACAACAAATGGACCACGCTGATCTAAGACATGAAAACAGGGGAGTGGGGTGGGGTGGGGTGGGGAGGGGACTGGCCTAGCTCCTCAGTTTTCTCTAAACCTAAAACCGCTCTAAGAACAACAAGGTCCTACTGTATAACACAGGAAACTCTATTCAACATCCTGTGACAAACCATAATGGAAAAGAATACGAAAAGAATATAATTTGTGTGTAACTGAGTCACTCTGCTGCACAGCAGAAATTAACACACTGTAAATCAACTATATTCAGCAAAATTTTAAAAACTGAAACGGCTCTAAAAGTGGATCTTAAAAATGCCTTAACCCCTAGTTCCCCATCAAAGCTTGTGGTGTTCCCTGGATTCCCTGCAGCCCTCAAGTTTAAAGTCTGAACCTACGTGAGCAGATTAACATCAGTTCGAATATCTACAGTATCTGCTATGACGGGTAATGCTGAACACTGGATACTTTTAAGAACTTAAATTTTTTTTTTCTCCCAATAAAAACCTTAAATATCTATGCTGATTCATCTCTTACTGGTTTTGCCAGGGGAAAACAATACACAAACTGGGCAAATCATTTAAATTTATGCTTAAGCTCAGTGCTATATAACTTCAGACCCTACAACATCTGAGGTGATTTATTCCCATAACCATTTCACTCTCTTGCCCATTTTCTACAAAAGGTCATTTCAGAATAGTTAAAGTCAGCTCTGACAGGGACAAATCAACATCTTTCTCAGAGACAGGGGACAGACACGATGAGTCCTGCCAAGGCCACTGCGGAGGTGGCCTAGAGAAGCACCGACTGGGCTCAACCTGGCTCCTGCCCCGGGAGCCTCAGCCTGGCTGAAGTGCTCGAAGTCTCAGTGTCCTCACCTAGAAAGCGGGGGATAAAACCAACACCTAATCCTGCAGAATTAAAACCCGTGTACAGGGCCACGCATGAGTGCCCAGCACAGTGCCGGTGCTCAGGAAACGTGGGTGATCTAATGACCCCAGCTCGGGCCCCGGGGCAGCGGGCACTCACCGGCGCGTAGGGGGGGCTGTACTCTCGGTATTTGCGGTGCCCCTTCTCGCTGGGGCTGAAGTCCGAGTCATCGGAGAAGTCCGAGAAGTCATCGCTGGAAGAAGCGTGGCGCTGCAGGGACAGGGCAGAAGGTCAGGGCTCTGGCGGCGGGCAAGCCACGTGCCTGGCTGCTGTAGGGTGCCAGCCAGGCTGCGCGCGGAAGGCCTCACCTAGGGGCATCTGGCGGCAATGGAGCATGAGCTACCACTCTTCAGAAAAGGTCTTTAAACAGTTTGGGGAAAGGAAAACCAGCCTGATTAAGAGTGCCCTGTGGCCTGACAAGCTGAGCTTGGGCCCCGGGGCACTAGGCCGGGCTGGGCGCCAGCAGGCCCAGGGCACCCTCTGGGACCTACTTTATGCTTGGATTTCCTCCTCTTCTTGGACCTCCTCTTCTCCTTCTCCCGCTCTTTCTTGCGCTTCCGCTTCAGCCTCCGGTGAGACTTCTCCTCGTCCGAGTCACTGTGGTGCTTCTCCCCCTTCTCCTTCCGGCTCCTCTCGGGGCCCCCAGAGGTGTCCTGCGTCTCCTCGGCTCCGTCATCTTCCAGCTCGCCTTCTTCCAACTCACCATCTTCCCTGCGAACCAACCCCATGGC
>NW_011494885.1:3299538-3303943 GCF_000754665.1 Bison bison bison
GTGAGCACAGGGTCTGAGGGGGGCCCGGGGTCCGTGGGCCAGCAGGGCCCAGGACTGAGGGCACGAGGCCTGCCTCCTGCCCCACCCCGTAGCCCCCGGCACCGACGCCATTCTCTACTGTCTCTTGAGGCGGAGGACGAGGGCCCGTGGAGAACAGGCTCGGGGCCCCGGGTCTCAGGCCGGCCCTGCTCCGTCGGCTCCTCGGCTCTGGGCCAGAGGTGAAGAGCTGGGCGGCAGGGGGGAGGGTTCCAGACCCCTCCCTGGGGTCCCCGCATGACAGGAGCAGCAGTGCCCACAGAAGGGCCCCCCAGCCTGCGCTGGCCCCTTGTTTCCCACCTGGCTCGCCTTACCCACAGCAGCCCCCGGCTCCCTGTCCTACGACTTTCTGTTGAATCCCCTACATGTCACCCTGATCTCCAGCACTTTAAGAAACAACCCTCCGCGTGGGACAGATGCTGCCGACAGGACATTCTGAACATCTAAATATCTATGGGGTGGGGTTGGGGGTGAAGGGATAAATCAGGTTAAGAAAAGGAGCAGCTGGAAAAAGAATCCAGTTTTTGGAGCCAAACCCACAGACACAGTTCTCACAAATGCAGAAGTTGGTTTAAAAAAAATAAACAAGTGTAAAAAAAAGTCCAAATCTCTCGAAGTTCATCATGCATGATGATTGCCAAGTATGTGTGAGAGCACAAAATACTCCATTAACTAAGACCCACAGAGAGAATGAAAAGATAAAAAAGAATAACATGAAGGGCCCAGGACCTAAAAGGCTAACCCCAAAAGGAACTAATCTCGGCAGAAAAGGCCCCTGGTGTTCAGAAGGGACCAGCTCAGTGTGGGAACAAGCTCATCAAGGGGGCTCAGCCCCTGGAACCTCAAAGGTTCTAAGAGGCTTTGTGGAGAAACAACGGCTGACCTCTCAGGATCCTCCAGGGCCTTTACACACGCAAGGCTCCCTTTGGGCACCTCTGTGCTGCCCGCCTCACCACCCATCAAGGGGACCCTCCCATTAATTCTCACTCTCAATTCAAAGGAGTCGGGGCGGCTTAAAACCCAAGTGGTCCAGGCCGACAGTTACTCCGTCGGCAGAGATCAAAGGTAGTTCTCAAACACAGAACGCAGAACCAAAAAACTCCTACTGACGTTTCAACAATAGAGTGAGGTGACCCCGGAACCCGCCCGGCGGTCCTGGGCCAGCCATGCAGGAAGAGTCAAGGCTGGAGAAGGCCACATTCCTGACAAGTGAGCCACCTCCTGGCTTGGGTGTGGCCCACATGAGAGTTGCTCCATGGGAGCAAAGCTCTCCTGGGAAGAGGCGACTCTGCTGGAACGGCCTCACCCACAGTAAAGGTGCCACCTGACTGGGGAAACTGGTTCTGGCGAGCTCTGAGCTGAGGGGGAAGCTGTTATTCAGGGGCATGGCAAACTTCCCGCAGAGACCTGGAGTCCTGCAGGACACGGAGAGAGCAAACCCATCCCTGCTGAGAATCTGGCTGGACGGGCCAGGTCACCAAACCTCAGCAGAAAAAAACAGGGACAGACAGGACTAGACAGACAGACGCTACGGGACTAGGGAAGGCCCACAGACAGACTGGAGAGGAAGGGGTTGGTACTCTGTGAAGAAAAGCTAAAAGGAAAGCAAAAGCACCACTCTCCACGCTTTAGTCCGGAAAGGGAAAAGTTAAATAAGCACCCAGAACCACAGGGCAGGAGGGAGGGAACCTGGGAAGACAGGAACTGTCTGGGGGCCCAGAAGCCTGGATGAGAAGTCAAAGGTCGCAGAGAGCAAAAGGCCCCCCTGGAGCCAGCAAAGGCCTGTCAGAGTGCAAGGGACAGTGGGACATCGTCAACCCTCTCGTTTTCAAACTGAAGGAACAAACCGAAGGGACGGCAGGTGAAAGGGCGTGTTGAGGCCAGACAGACAAGTGACATGGAAAAAGTCAGAAACTGGTTCTTAGCTCCCCACTCTTCCCTTGCTTGGTGAGGATCGAAAGCGAAGCGGGAGCAGCTCACTGACCGCCTCCTCCGACGCCACGCATACCGAGCATCTTCTCTGTGCTGGGTCTCAGCAAGCCCAGTTCTACGCTGCCCTTGCAGGGAAAGGTACAAATGACAAGAAGCTGAGTCCATAGGGCAGGGGAGCTGAGCCCTCTGGGATACAGGGCCAGCAGCTGAGCCAGAGGGGCTGGCCCCTGCAGATACTCCTCCACCCCTACACTCGTGGACAAGGACGCCCAGGCACAGCAGGCGCCAAGTCCTGCCCGGGGTCAGCTGAGACCTCCACCTGCATCCCGCTGTCACACACACCTCACACTCGCTGGGGGGCAAAGACCATCCCAGCAACTCCAAGAGCTTCAACCACCTTTAAGAGAGATTCCACAATAATGCCTTTTCATTCCACAGGCTTTATCCAAGGCCGGGAATTCCAGCATTCAAATCCACTCTACAAAGACTTCTTTTAGTCAAAGACAGCTTTTCCGTATCATCTCATTAACAGCCCCAGGCAGATCTACAACGTTTTACAAACTGGGGAGTAAATACTTGAAACTCTGTTCCCTGGGAGCTGATGCAAAGCAAATAACATTAAAAAAAAAACTTCCTGGTCATTTCTGAAGGGGGAACAGGATACTAGAGGAGGTGTGGAAACGAATGCAGACACCTGACTGCCCACTGCTCTTTCTCCCCACTCTCTGGCCACGCTGTGCTCTCCAGCTTTTCCAAGGACTGGGCTCATCTCTGGTCACCTGAGGGGGTGCCCTGGATAACACCGAGATTCCCAGCTAAATGTCCTGCATGAATACAGGGCCTATTTTCTTCTATACCAGAAGGAAAAAAAAAAGGGGGGGGGTCAACCAACTGGGATGGAGGCAGAAATTCTGACACGCACAAGGGCTGCCTCCACAAAACAGCAACGTGGTTTAAGTGGTGCCACTTAACAGACTGCCAGCAAAATCCGTGTCAGAGTGGCATTAAATACCGAGGGAGCATGCTTAATAGACTGTGACATAATCCCCCAAGCAGAGTGGGGGAAGCCCCACTGCGCTAATCATTTCAATCTAGACGTGCCAAACCCTCTTGAGACAAGCACGCAGGAGAAAGCCTAAAGCATCAGCCTGGGCAGTGGCTGCTTGATTTCCAGGGCCTGGGCTGGCAACACGCTGGGACGGCTGCACAACAGCCAGCCCGCCAGAGCCACTGGGGACCAGCAATCAACCACGCTGGGAGACCAACCTCGGATGGGCACCGGTGGGGAAAACAGGCCAAATCCCTGCGTAGGGTCAGTTCTGCCTGGTGCCTCTTGGACTGAGCATCCAGGACATTTAGGTTTCCCCTTGCAGAGCTGGTGATGGCCAATTCCTCTTTTTGGGTCAAAGAAGAGATCTGGGTGCCCATTCTAAGGAATGCCTACCAGGCCAACTCCACAGGTTCACCACACATCATGGGCTTGGCAAAAACAGTAAAGAAACCTCACGCTTCAAAGGAGGCTGGCCTCACCACCCTCCACCCCCCTACCCCCGCCAGTCTAGAGAGTGGGCATCCTGCTTCCTTCTGCAGATCAAGTAACTTGGCCAGCTCTGAGTCTTCCCTAGAGTGTGCTCTGGTATGGAATCTGAGCCTTGGTTTTCTCACCTGCAGAATGGAGTAAGTGTAGCACCCCCCTCAGGGGGTTGTGAGGATTAAATGAGATAACATGTATAAAACCCCTGATGTCCCTCCCGGGAAGGCAAAGAGTAAGTACTAGACACATAGTAACGAGTGGTATTAAGAACCACAGCAGGAGCACCTCCATGGGGACGGACTAACCTAAACAGTTGCCAATCCTTATATGAAAGCACTTTCTCTGTGCAGAAGCTACAGCCAACTCCCCTCAGGGACAGCACTGGCCAGCAAGCTCCTGCTTTCTTTGGTCTGTCTACGCATGCGCCATCCTCTGACAATGACACTGACAGGTCGACACCTCCCCTTCCTCAGCTCTCATCTAGGGGGTCCAACAAAGTAACCAAGTGGAGGACTAGGAGGAAGAGGCCCAGGGAGCACTGAGTCCCGGGAAAAGGGAACAAAGGTCCCCGACAGAAATGAGGTTTGGCAACATGGACATCCTCTAGATGAGAGAGCTGGATGGAAGCTTAGAGGGGCCTGGGTTTATGCATTGACCTGATTTATGAGAGAGAGGGGTGGGGGGAGAGACTGGCACAGAACAACAAAGATGAAAACCCATGGGAGCAGTGGCTATTACCTGAACATCATGAGGGCCCTCGACAAGAGGCGGCTAGGTTAATGTGAAGGTCAGGGTCATGATCATTAACTGCCCCAACTCTCAACAAAGTGCCTGGGTAGGCTCTGAATGACCCATTAACTAGGGACAAAATTACAAAATTACGAGGAGGCTCCGCCTCTTCAA
>NW_011494885.1:3304043-3304639 GCF_000754665.1 Bison bison bison
TCAAATGTTTAACGACAGGCCTAAATGCAGACGTCCGGGATCCCCAAGTCTGACCCGGGGGGACAGTAGGTTACTAAGAGCAAAGGCATGGAGCCTTTTTCCTTTACAAAACTGACTCAGGGCGCCTGCCTGAGGAAGGCCCCCGGAGACCTTCCCTCGATTTAGGCCACAGGGAAGGGAGCCTCACTGAGGGATTTTCAGAGGCTGGAAATTCTGGAAATAAACCTCTGGGTCTTGCACGTGTTTTTCAGTGTCCTTACTACCTAGGTTCATCAACCACAAATCAGGAGCAAATAAGCACTGGGTTTGCCTGGCCCTCAACATTCTCAGGAGTGGTCATAACTGGCTCTGTGATGTCACAGCATTTCCATGGCAACAGGGCCACATCACAGACCCCACCCAAGCAGCAAGCACCAACCAGCCCTGGGAGATGAGAAACCCGAGCCACACCCTGAACCCCTCACTTCTCAAAAGAAGTGAGATAGCCTGCCCAGTGCAAGGACCCTGCGAGAAACACACCAACAAGTCAGCGTGGGGGAAACTGGAGAACTCTGAGTCCAGATTGGGTATCTGAGATACTACGTAATTACTGTTAA
>NW_011494885.1:3304739-3312694 GCF_000754665.1 Bison bison bison
TACTGTTAATTTTGTTAAGCATGGTTAAAGTTTTGTAGTTATCTTAAAAAAAAAATTAAGTTAAAGATTCATACTGAAGAATGTATGGGTGAAATGAGATGAAACCTGGGATGTGCTTCAAACTACTCAAGGGGGACGGGGGAGGTAGTGAGATGAACCAAAACTGGCAAAATGATGTTTAGAATTGTTGAAACTGGTGACGGGTACATGGCAGTCTATGATATTATTTCCTTGTCTCTTAAATACTGATTTGTTAGAAAATGTCCCTAAGAAAACATGAACAGATTAAAAAAGATGCCCTGGGTGAGGACAACCTCTCAGTCAAGTGAACAGAGCTCATCAAGGTCCTCAAGACGTTCTTTCCCCCCAGCAAAGAGCTGGAGTTCAAGGGAGGGCCTCCGACAGCCCTCACCTCTGGACGGTGGTTTCCCCAACTACAAAACCTCCCTGGGCACCCCAGGGCCTCATAAAGTCCAAGAGCCATAGGAACTATTCATGACTAACATCCTGCAGCAGTGATTTCCATGCCAAGTACCACACTGCTGAGCTCTACAACCTGTCACCGAAACCCATGAACAAACATGCAGTAGTGACTCAGTATCCCCATTTTATAGACAAGTAAACTGAGGCTCAGAGATGGGAAGAAATATGCCCACAGGGTCACAGCAGGAAGAAGCAGAACGGGAATCCAAGTTCAGGACTTTCTGACTCCATGGCCAGCTCTTAACCTCAACCCTTAAGACAATTAGAAATTATCCAAAAGAGAGTAATTTACTATACAGACCAACTAACCAAACAACTGCCACCCTGAAGTTTAAACTTGAGTTGGAAAAAAAAACAACACATAGGTGCAGAAAATAGATCAAATCAAACAGTACTGCAAAAAATGCCAAAGGGAGGCCCTAAGACACCAAACAAGCTCCTTCAACACTCTGCCCTGTTCCAACTGCAAAGCGAAGGCAGTAAAGGAACCTCTGAGATGGATGTATTAATACATCTTCCTGGGAAGAATCCCCCGAAACCATGTAAATCAAGGATTTGGCGTCAACCTGGCCCAAAATACAGGCTCAGGAGTAAATCTATCAACATGAAAAGACACTATAAGCCCATCCCCCCAGGCCATCCCACGTCAAACGAACGGAACTGGGACATTCAAAAATATGACCCAAAGAATCTGGATAGTTTAGGGAATAAGACGTACTCAGAAAGGTCCAAGAAATCTTAGCAAAAAAAAAAAACAGGATTTATCCCAACAGGGACAGAAAGCAACATTAATCCAAGGAAAGAAAACTCCAAAGTCCTCTAGAAGGACTGCTTCATCCCCAAGTGTGTGGCATCCACAAACCTCTGAAGCAGAACATTGCTGTAGAGCTGAAAACAAGCTGAGCAAGCAAAAACCCAGCCTCCTGGAAGGATCTGAGTCAAAAGTATCCTTTTCTTGGCTTGAATAGCTATTCTCCTACTCCCACTTGCTCTGAAAACAGTCTTCTTGATAAAAGCATCTCTCTGATTCAAGTTTTTCCTGTCAGATGAACCTCTGAAATATGCTTCTCTTTCTAGCCACCTTCTCAGGCCAACCACGCTTTGGACTGCTTAAAGCTGGAAAGATGCTGGCTCTCATCCAAAGAGAGCCGATTCCTGTTATTCCAGAAAGGAAAGCTGAATCACAATACCTGTGAACTAAGACTTGTTGTTGATAATTTTTTTCAGAGGAATCAATTTGATTCCATTTAGCCAAGACAACATATTAATATTTTCCTCTTACAAGAGATCTGGCTTAGGATGCCCAGATTTCTTGTTCATATACACAATTCTATGTTTACAATTATTTGTTAACTTCTGGTCAACTCTGGGCTCTGGGAGGGCAGAGAAGAGACTGATAGTCATCCCTGGGTTTCCACGGGCTCAGAACAGGGCCAGGTATAGATGGGGTGGGTGCTTGGGATTCTGTCCACACAAACAGGCATCCATCTCAGCCATCCACACCCTTTGTCAATTTCATCAGCACAGTCATTGGACTATTTCCAAGGGAGCAACCTGGATCACTTAAAACTCTGTAATCAACAGGTCACTGAGGGGTGACCTCTGATTACAAACTCATTCATCATGGTGTTTGGTGAGGGCTTCCAGAGAGGCCAGAGGGTAAAGGACAGGAGCCCCTAGGTGACTGCTACATCAACCCAGCAGATAAAAGCAGCTGCCAGTCAGTCGCCTCAGGGCTGCAGCCAGGGCCCCGCCTCGGCTGCGGAAAGGCTGCGCTTCCGGGGACTGCTCTGGTGTCCTGAGCTACGGCAGGGCCTGGAATCCCAAGGAAACCTAAGCCCTAGTGTCTGTTAGGAAAATGCAGAAGGCAATAATCCAAGCCACCTGCAGCGGACGTTCAGCCAAATGACACTTGCGCCTGGGCCCAGGCTCCCTTGGGTCGGGCCACGGCAGGGATGGGTTAGCTGCCATCCGAGTTCACGCTGGATTTCAAGAGGGCTCCAGTTACTCCTAATGAATGAAAATCCCTTTGCTTCAAAAGGTTCAAAAGCCGGGGTATGGAACACAGCAATGATGGAACCCTCAGCAAGTCATAGAGGGGCAGGAGTACAGAGGACTCCCTCAACAACTTTAAAGTTCCCTCCCACTCCCCACCCCCACACAAAAATAAGCAACGGTGGCTGATGTGCAAGCCCTCCAGGCACTAGGCCCACAACCAGTGCAGAGGCCAGCAAACTTTTTCTTACAGAGCAAAGGAATAAACACTTCAGGCTTTGCAAGTCATACAGTCTATGTCCCAATTACTCCGCTGTTTAGTGCAAAAGCAGCCACCATGGAGATAAAGGAACGCTTCAACAAAACTCAACAAACAAACTTCCACAAAACCACATTTAACCTTCGCAGTACTCTGCTTTTTCTATCCTCTTTATTTTTTTCCCTCAAATACAGGAGGCAAATCAATAAATGAACTTCATATTCCACTAAAGCCTGCCTGCTGCAGTTTAAAAAATACTGTACCAGGTCCAGGTTGGCCTCTGGGCACAGGGCCAGCCTGGTGTGGAGGGAGCAGGCAGCATCCAGGCTCCACGGAGCTTCATGGCTCCAGAGTCGGGTTTCTGGGACCCCTTGACAGGGACAAAGGATCCAGCTTGAAATTCAGCTAGCTGCCGAGCCAAGGTTTCTCTAATGGCTCTGCCTGGGATCTAGCCATTTAGCCTAACCTTACAATTCATTTCCAAGGCATCTACTCTGCAGCCGGTACCAGGAGCTGCAGTCGCAGCAACCATGGTTCACCGTGGCCAGAAGCCACAGAAGGCAGGGCAGACACGAGAAGGTAACATGAGGCCTGCTAAAAAGGCAGTGTCAACCTTTGCCCAACTCTAAATAAAGTCCTGAGGAGAGACGGACTCCTTAAACACTGCGAGTGAACACTGTTCTGCTCCAAGAAAAGCACGGGACAAGCCTGGCTGATAAATGAATAGAACCTGAACTGGCTCGGCCAAATCTCCCACCAGGGGTGAGAGAACCTTGGAGCTGGGGCAGGCCTTGCCTATTTTTCTGAGAGACTCTGGTGAGGGTGAAGGACTTGCTTAGGGGGATGTGACTAGTTAGCAGTGGGTGAGCTGCCATAGCCCTCTCGATCCCTTGTTCTCAGGAGGCTGGCCAAAGTTGTAGCCTTAACTCAGACCTGAACTGCAAAAGATGAATAGTGGAAGTAGCCAGTATGAGCTCAATTCAAGAATACTGGGGTGAGCAGCCATTCCCTTCTCCAGGATATCTTCCTGACCCAGGGATCGAACCTAGATCTCTTGCGTAGCAGGCAGATTCCTTACTGTCTAAGCCACCAGAGAAGCCCATGTCTGTTTTAGCATCTTATAATAATGACACTGAGCAAGTAAGAAATGCTTTTTAAGATTGCTCCCACCCGGGTGCAACCCTAATGGGCTCCTTGCAATTTTAATGAGTTGACCATAAAGAAACCTAAGAGGTAAGAAACTGACTTCCTTCAAAGACACAGACGTTACTCTACTTCTGTTTACACACCAGAGTGTATATTCTATTTAGAGTTCTTCTCTAGCAGGGACAGCAGGAAGATAAAGAAGCCAAGATTCTCTGAATGCCAGGCATTGTGTGGGTGTCCTACATATGCCCATCTGACCACAATGCCCCTGAGGGGAGGGCATTATCCTCAGTGCCCACTGCACACTGAACACAAGCTTATCCGTCTCCAAACCCACGCTGTTCCTTCACATCCTGTCGCCACCTCCAATGTTCAGAAGATGTCACCACTTGCCTTACAAATAGCGAGCTGAGTCACCAGTTCACACAGATGAGAAGTAACAAAAACGAGAAAGATCCTCAACCTACAGCAATTTGGACAGCAGACGCAAACTACGCTCTGAGCAGAGAGCCGACATACTACTGAAAACGATTCCAATACGGGACCTAACTACATCTACACCAATCCAAAAGCGGTGTCTTCCTCTTGCTCATCAACTGATTCAACTTCAGAAATGTATTAAAAGAAACTGCCCTTGTAACCTCATACCATTACTAAAGCAAGGTAAAAGCTTTGCACGATGTCTTCAACACTGCATCTTCGTGAACTAACAAAAGTAAACAGCCTGCAGCAAAGACCTGGCCCATAAATCTGGAAGGTCAAATCCATGATACCCAACTTCCAGTTTCACCTTAACTTACCCAAATTAACCTTATATGCCACCCAAACAGCCAAGCCTTTTCCACTCTTTTCACTGGGTTTTGACTCTGAAACGGACCTCAAGCCGTGTAACAGGATTCCCTCCACCAGTGAGCAGACTGCTCCTACAGTTCTTTCAATCAGCTTATTAAATACCAACTGCCAGAAATCTCAGAAAGCATCCTTTTTTTTCTTTTCCCTTCCTACTGTGTCAGTAGTTACGTTACCAAGGTACAGGTGAGCACTGTGCTCAGACACAGCCGCTTCACTGTTTGTGCTGAATTATTTTCTTCTAACCCCTTAAGCTGGGTTACAATCAGCTGCTCTGGTCCTAGAAGATATGGTCCACAGGGACCAAAATTAGGTTCTCTGGAATATGGTTTGGCCTGAAGCTACCCACAGAGGCTTGGTAATAGTTTCATTAGCAATTTTCACCACAGAGGCTATTTACTGTAACTGGATCTGGCCTACACGATGGGATGTTCTAGGGACCTGACAACCACAAGAACGTAACATAAGTGAACAAATAAGGCAACCCTGAGACACCCAATTTTCTCCCATCAGGGAAGGGAAAAGATCAAAGAGAAAAGAGTGGAGGTGGAGGCCTTATTCAACAAGCCCCGATAGGAAACTCTCCACATTCACCCGGACGGGAACATCCAAAGTCAATCAACATCCATCTCTAACCTGCCAGTCAACAGCTGGGAAAGCCTTCACTTCTGCAGGTGCAGAACAAGGTCCCCTTGGGATCAGCCTTCCTGGCTGAGGATAAGTCAGAGTGGTGGTTTTCTAAAACAGCTAGCTCTACTTTCAAAAAATTCTGGCTTGTCTGAGACTCAAAAATGTAAACCTTCAGAGCAAATTGAAACCTTATCTGGGAGACAGTTGTAGAAGGTGAATTAGAAAGCCCTTTTGGGGAATCACATTTTTTTTTTCTTTTGAAGAGCAAATTTGAGAGGAGTTAAAAAAAAAAATAAAGGAGTTTATGACCAGAATAACCATGTTTCCATGGTCACAGATGATTTTTGTTTCTACTGGGAGATTTTTTATTTGCTTTCAGATTAAACCTCTCCCCCAGAGAATATAAAAATTTTAAAGATTACAAGTGTGTAAGAGCTGCTGTTAAATCAGAGATTCTAAGTGACACCCTTTTTTTTTTTTTCTTTTTTGCAACATCCATTAATTTGAATTTTAACACTGGTACATCAGTTTGGGGGGAAAAGGTAGTACTGTGACATTTCAAAAAGGAAGACTACTGAGATACAGTTTGACATAATGACTGGGGCTTCTTGGATTTGATAGGATTTCTTTGAGAAGGAAAAAACAACAAACCTTTGTGTTGATGTGCCTGAGCGTTTCACACTGTTTGAGGAGATTTTAACATTAATGACCGCTAAAAAAGTTCACTTAAAAAAGAAATCCAATTTCCTTCACATTTCATTTTAAAAGTAAAATCTTAAAAAAGCATCCTTCTACACTTGAGTAGCCCTTGACACTTGGTAGGGTCATCTATTAGCATCCAGTTTCTGCTCTTGACTCCTGGAGGAGGAATTTCACAAATGGGAAACTTCAAATAAATGCTCATTTTCAGCTGACCCTATGCACTAGAAAGTGTGTTCAGTTTGTGCTTCAGACATTTTTTTGCAGGAATACTGGACCGTGTGGACATTTCTTCCTCCCACAAAGGCTTTTACATACCTAAGATCGTCACGGCACTTTAGTTGTGAACATATGGAGAGAAAGAACAAAATAAGTGGCCCACTGAATTGCAGTTTACGTGTTTCCTCATCTAAACGTCAGTGAACTTTTTTCCCCTGAGAACGGAAAAAAGGAAACAGGATCTTTGGGAGGGGAAGAGGGCTGTGTGTTAAAAAGTTTTCTCTAACAGAGTAGTATGTCAGGGACCAAAAGTGGGCAAGAGGGAAAATGGAACTTCACCGTGTTTTGTCTTTTAACAGAACTTATGCTTGTAAAACATATCAGAAGGAGTGTTTGGTTATGCAAGTCATTTCTGTTGCTTTTTCTTTGTACATGTAGGAGAGAGGGGACTGGGGGCTGGAGGAAGTGTTCTCTCCACCATGGCTGGGCGTGTAACACGTTTGCATCAACTTTTCACGGTCAGGCATGTGCTTTCGAACAAAGAACAGTGCAGATGGGGAGAGGAGACTGAAGCTTGACACACTTTACAGATTTGGTGCTTAAACAGTACTTTACAAATGACTTGCTTAATTTAAACGTCCATCACCATAAGAGATATGAGAAACTAGGATCTACTTGAACCACCATCTTTTGGGTTGGTTGGGAAAAGGGGAGGGAGAACATTAACTTGAACACAAGTATCATAAACCAAATTCAGTAACTTTGTCTCCTACAAACGGATGTGAAGTATCCACTTTCTTCAAACATGAAGCCTGGAGACAAAGCAATGGACTGAAATGGCAAGAGGGAGAGCAAGGGCTTGGAAACACATGGGCCTCTTAGGCAGGTTTTTGACATGTTACAGTAATGCACCTTTTTTTTTTTTTTTTGAGAAAACTGTGTACATCAAATTTAAAAAACTAAACATCGAAAGGATGTGCAAGTCTAAAAGGGCTCAACAGGGTTAGAATCCCGATTTGAACATATAAATTCACTCACTCAAGCATCACTTTGGTCTAAAGGCGAGGAGGAAGGCAGGCAGGAAAGGGACAAAAAGAGGGAGATAATTGAATTACTCAATAAAAGAGGCTACTTACCAGCCCAACCCATTGTAAGACATACACTTCTGACATAAGAGAACTCCTTAGAGGTCGAATAAAGCGTGTAAGCACCTTTGAGTAAAGCACCTGCCCCAAGAGGGGGCCCGGAAGCCCAACGTGGGCTTAGCGAACAGACCTTTGCTAATCTGTTTATTTCCTTGAACTGGAGTCAGGCTGCGATGGGCTGCGATTCCCAGGACGATACATTTAATTAGAACAAAACAGAATAAAACAAAAAAAAATTTGTAAAAAGCTCACCAAACTGCTGCACTTGTGTCTCTGAATGTGGGTGGCATTTCTTTTAAAAGGCAAAGTATGGTCTGTGAAGGAGAAAGGGAAAAGGGGAGGTGGGAGTGGGGAGAAGGGGCCGTGGTGCCTGGCGGGGGAAAGCCCTAGCTAAGACCCCAGTCTAAGGGAGGGTCCTCTGCGACTCCCCAGCCACGGGCTGCGACCAGGCAGCCATCTGTCCAGCGCCCTCTTCCTCTCCCCACCCCCACTCCCTCCGAGACTCTCCAGCCGGCTGAAACCCTGCTACC
>NW_011494885.1:3312794-3313559 GCF_000754665.1 Bison bison bison
CCTTTATCACCCTCCAGAGAAGGGCATGGGGCGAGCCCATTTCGCACTTAATACAGGGGAGGGGGGCGCTCCCTTTCACCACTTGGCAAAGCACAAGGAAACCTCGTTTTTTTTTTTCCTCCCGGAAGGGATGGCGCCCCATGATAGCCCGAAAAGGGAGGGAACCCCATGAGAAAGAGGGGACCAACTTCCTCTCCTCTACCAGGCAGGGAAACCAAACCTCAACAGCTTACCCCCCCACCCCGCGCGCCAATAAACGCCATCACCTACCTACGAAAAGCAGAAGGACCCCCCCCTTTAAAAATAGCTTGGGGAAGGGTCTTCGCCCCCAAAAGAGGCAAGGGCTTCCAAAGGGGCAAGGGATCACACCCCCCCCGCAATTTTTGCCCCCCTAGGGAATAGCTAGGCAACAACTCCCGCCAAAAAGTGTAAAAGAGCCCCAACCAAAAGGACCCCCCCATTAGGATGGAGAAAGAAATGAACGAACCCCCACTTTCTGTCTCCCACGAAAGCTAGGGTACCTCTCCAAGTAGGGCAGGGCACACCTCCCCCAGGAGAAAGGATACTACCGGGGGCTGGGAGACCCCGCCAACTCCCTAAGAGCGGGGCTGTTGCTCCAGATGCCCTCAAAGGGTCCGGGAGCCCCTCCCCCATTCCCTTCCCCGAAGCCAGGCGACAGGCAGGCGGGCCCGTGGCTGCCAGCTCCGGGCGCAGGGGCAGCCAGGACCCCCGTGGGTCTCCGCAGCACCCCCCACGGCGCCCCCT
>NW_011494885.1:3314099-3314392 GCF_000754665.1 Bison bison bison
GGCCTCCATAGTTCCTTTGGTGGGGGGGGGAGGGGATGTTAATGCACGAAAAAGGACTGCTTGGGCGTAGCGGGAGGGGCACACTTCAGCTCTTGAGGGCTCCTGATCGGAATGGGTATATATTTTTTCAATTTCGGAATCACCTCTGCGCCGACCTCCGCGTAGGCCGTGCGGCCTAGGCCTCCGCGGGCCGCTCGCCGCCTGCTTACTCCGCAGCCCGCCGCGGGGTCACTCGCTCACGGGCGCGGGGCCCTCATCGGGGCGAGAGGCGCCCCCGACACACACACACACAC
>NW_011494885.1:3314492-3319319 GCF_000754665.1 Bison bison bison
ACACACACACACGCACCCCCGCGGGCCCGGGGGTGGGAGACCCGGGGGACACGGACACTGGTGGGTGGTTCGGTGTAATTAGCGCGGGCCGCGCGCGATGGAGCAAGCGAGGGGAAAGGGGAGAAGAGGAGAGCGAGCGAGGGCGGTTAAAAAAAAAAAAAAGGTTTTAAGGAGAGGAAACGGGCCGCAGAGACGGGCGGACTGTCTGTCTGTCAGCCCGCCTAGGTGCCCCAGCTACCCGGCCCCCGCCGCTGTCAGAAATTCACACAAAATGGCGGCCCGGCCTGGACGAGCCAGGAGGCTGAGGCGGGAGGAAACGCGAGGTGGGAGGGGGAAACTGGGAGGCGGAGGCCATGTCACGTGGAGGAGAGAGGCAGAGACAGCTCTTCCGATGAGCGGCGGAAAGAGCCGAAGGGAGAGAGTAAGGCCGAGGCAAGGCGGAAAAAGCCGGAAGGACCTGAGCTGAAATTCGCGAGAGGCGGGAAGAGCCGAAGTTGTCGATGGGGGTGGGGCTAGGGAAAGAATGGGAAGACGCTCGGTGCCGGAAATAGCCGAAGCGAATCGGGACTGGGAAATAACAAGAATCTGAGGTGATCCGGAAAGAACCGAAGGCAGTGTCGAGGGTGAGTGGCAGGAGGCGGAAAGAGCCGAGTGATGCCCGGCGGCGGTAATAAGGTTTATAGACCGAAAGCGCTGAAGTGTGGGGCTGGTGAAGCGATTAATGACGAGAGTAAAGACTTTGAGGAATTCGCCCGAGAGCAAGCGAGAAGAACCTAAAATTGCTAGGTTTAAGGGAGGCGGGAAGAGTCGAAAGCCTTAGGTGGGAGAATGGGAGAGAAGGAATTCGGGATACGGAGAGAAAATAATAACCGAAAGCTGGAGATCGGGTGCCTGGAGTTGTAGGTTTCCGGAGGATGAAGCTGAACAGGCCCGGAGATGACGTCATTAGAGACCTCTGTCGCTAATGTTATTCTTGGGCGGTGCGGGAGGGCGGGTCTTAGTCATTCTTTGGGAGAATGTAAGAACCTTGAGCTTAGTAGGTAGAAGATCTCAAAAGCTAGACTTGGGAACGCTGAGCGGGTTCCAACAGTATAAAAACGTAAAATCTTTTGACCCTCACAACTCTTATAAGGGGAGCTACCATTATGCCCCTTTGATGGATGTGGACTGAACCTCAGTATCTAGCTAATTGGCTCATGGTTATAGGATTAGCCGTAGGGAACATACCAAAGTTTTAATCACAGCTGTCATTCCATTGCTCCCCTGCAAAAATTCTGTTCAGTGCTATTTACAAGAGAGGAGCTTCGTTGGATGCTTTTATGAGCACCTTGTACAGGTCGAAGTCCTGTGATGGGCAAATGGAACATAGTTTCTTCTTAATAGAGCTTAGAAACCGATAATGCCACAGGGGAAAGAAACTGGAAGTTAAAGAGTAAATGAAGACTCTTATTGTATTGGCGGACAAGGTTGTTTGAGCTGAGACAAGAAGAGATAATTCTAGGCAGAGGAAATAGATTCTTTCAGAATCCGACAAAGCAAGGACCAGTTAGATTCCAAGAACAAGAAAAGCCTTGTGGCATTAAGAGAGAATCTGGAGGCAGAGGCTGCCAGATCGCCTGCTATATTTATCTTACTATAAAATTTTAAAATATTGCAAACCAGGTCTGGGCCACAAGATCTTCAGGAGGGTAATTTGCGGTCTCTAGTGGCTCAGAGGGTAAAGCGTCTGCCTGCAATGCAGGTGGACCTGGGTTTGATCACTGAGTCAGGAAGATCCTCTGGAGAAGGAAATGGCAACCCACCCCAGTACCTCTGCCGGAAAATCCCATGGACGGAGGAGCCCTGTAGGCTACAGTCCATGCGGTAGCAAAGAGTCGGACATGACTGAACAATTTCACTTTCTCTTTCAGGGGAGAAATTAGCATTCCTGATAAAGTGACAAGATTAAGCCATTTTCTATTGAGTTTTGTTGGAATGAAACTTCTGGGAAATCAGTGGCCCACCCAGTTAAGTCAGCTGACTGCCAGCCAAGAATCTGCTGATCTTTAACCAGATCATCTTTTCTTCCTGGATCTAATCAGTAGTCTAAGAAGGTTACTTAACAATTCTCTTCTATAAAAAATGCTCCTACAAGAGAAAATGTTTCAATTGGCCTTCAAGAGAACTTTTTCCCTTGCATGCATGATTATAATAAAATATTGGCACGTGCTCATGACTAAGTTGTCCAAAAATTTTGTTTAACACATGGAGAGTTAGATCAGGGCTGAGAGAGTGGAAAGGAAAAATACGGAAGTGGGTCTTGATGAAGGCATGTAACTCAGATTCAAACTTGTACCCGTGGTCTTTTAACTGAGATCACTCACCTGGTCTCAGAACTTGATAAAGCTCATGTTCTTGATGTCTCATTGCAGAAAGAATTCAGTGAGAGAAAAAGTGATAGGAAAAAGTGGATTTTGATAGAAACACACTCTACACAGTGTGGGCCATCTCAGAAGGTGACACCAGCACCAGGGTAGAGAGTTGTCAGTTTTTGCAGGGGTGGGTAATTTCGTAGGCTAATGAATGAGAGGACTATTCCTACTGTTTTAGGGAAGGTGCCCACTTTTTTCTTTATTTTGGTTTTGTTTTCTATTTTTGGGATGTGCTGAGAAGAACCTAGATAGCATATTGAAAAGCAGAGACATTACTTTGCCAACAAAGGTCCGTCTAGTCAAGGCTATGGTTTTTCCTGTGGTCATGTATGGATGTGAGAGTTGGACTGTGAAGAAGGCTGAGCGCCGAAGAATTGATGCTTTTGAACTGTGGTGTTGGAGAAGACTCTTGAGAGTCCCTTGGACTGCAAGGAGATCCAACCAGTCCATTCTGAAGGAGATCAGCCCTGGGATTTCTTTGGAAGGAATGATGCTAAAGCTGAAACTCCAGTACTTTGGCCACCTCATGCGAAGAGTTGACTCACTGGAAAAGACTCTGATGCTGGGAGGGATTGGGGACAGGAGGAGAAGGGGACGACAGAGGATGAGATGGCTGGATGGCATCACTGACTCGATGGATGTGAGTGTGGGTGAACTCTGGGAGTTGGTGATGGACAGGGAGGCCTGGCGTGCTGCGATTCATGGGGTTGCAAAGAGTCGGACACGACTGAGCGACTGAACTGAACTGAACTGAACTGAGAAGCATGTGGGAGTTTAGGTCCCTGACCAGGGATCAAATCTGGGCCCCCTGTGCTAGAAATAAGGTCTTTAACTATTGGACCACCAGGGAAATCCCAAGATGCCACTTTTTAACTTTTGTAGTCAGCTTTGGAACTGTCATAGCACCTGTGGGTGTGTCATTTAGCTTACTGGTGTGTTACAACGGGGCGTCCCACGTGGCGCTAGTGGTAAAGAACCTGCCTGCCAATGCAGGAGACATCAGAGATGTGGGTTCTATACCTGGGTCAGGAAGATCCCCTGGAGAAGGGAATGGTAACCCACTCCAGTATTCTTGCCTGGAGAATCCAAAGGACAGAGGAGCCTGGTAGGCTACAGTCCATAGGATTGCAAAGAATAGGAGACGGCTGAAGCAACTTAGTACACAAACGCAGTTGAAGTTCAGTCAGTTCAGTTCAGTCACTCAATCATGTCCAACTCTGCGACCCCATGAACCGCAGCACGCCAGGCCTCCCTGTCCATCACCAACTCCCGGAGTCGACCCAAACCCATGTCCATTGAGTCGGTGATGCCATCCAACCATCTTATCCTCTGTTGTCCCCTTCTCCTGCCCTCAATCTTTCCCAACATCAGGGTCTTTTCATGAGTCAGCTCTCTGCATCAGGTGGCCAAAGTATTGAAGTTTCAGCTTCAACATCAGTCCTACCAATGAACACCCAGGAATGATCTCCTCTGGTTGGATCTCCTTGCAGTCCAAGGGACTCTCAAGAGTCTTCTCCAACACCACAGTTCAAAAGCATCAATTCTTCCGTGTTCAGCCTTCTTTATGGTCCAACTGTCACAACATCCTTACATGACTACTGGAAAAACCGTAGCCTTGACTAGCCGGACCTTTGTTGAAGTTCATTCATTCTCATTTCTGTGTAGTATTGTGGTGTGTGACTAAACCAGGTATTGGTGCAAATGTGGAGCCACAGGAACTGCTGATAGGACTGTGAATTGTCTAACCATCTATATTGTGATTTATATCAAAAAATACATGTCTGGTGTTTGTCCTAGTACCTTGCACTGAGCTCCTAAAACCCTAGGAATGTCCAAAGTGATAAGAGTTATAGATAAAGGTTCATACAAGCCCCTTTTAACCACACCTTCAGTCAATTCAGTTCAGTCGCTCAGTCGTGTCCGACTCTTTGCAACCCCATGAATCGCAGCACGCCAGGCCTCCCTGTCCATCACCAACTCCCAGAGTTCACCCACACTCACGTCCATCGAGTCAGTGATGCCATCCAGCCATCTCATCCTCTGTCGTCCCCTTCTCCTCCTGTCCCCAAACCCTCCCAGCATCAGAGTCTTTTCCAGTGAGTCAACTCTTCGCATGAGGTGGCCAAAGTACTGGAGTTTCAGCTTTAGCATCATTCCTTCCAAAGAAATCCCAAGGCTGATCTCCTTCAGAATGGACTGGTTGGATCTCCTTGCAGTCCAAGGGACTCTCAAGAGTCTTCTCCAACACCACAGTTCAAAAGCATCAATTCTTCGGCGCTCAGCCTTCTTCACAGTCCAACTCTCACATCCATACATGACCACTGGAAAAACCATAGCCTTGACTAGACAGACCTTTGTTGGCAAAGTAATGTCTCTGCTTTTGAATATGCTATCTAGGTTGGTCATAACTTTCCTT
>NW_011494885.1:3319419-3321086 GCF_000754665.1 Bison bison bison
AGGAGTAAGCGTCTTTTAATTTCATGGCTGCAGTCACCATCTGCAGTGATTTTGGAGCCCAAAAAAATGTCTGACACTGTTTCCACTGTTTCCCCATCTATTTCCCATAGTTTATGTTAATGAAGTGACTTTTGGAAAGCCACCAAGCTAGTTGTCAGGGGAACCAATCAGGAGATTGCACTTTTTACTCCATTCCCCAATCCCTAGAAGAAGGAAGAGGGGCTGGAGATTAACTTAATCCCCAATGGCCAATGATTTAACCAATTATACCTACATAGTGGGGCTTCCCAAGTGGCTTGGTAGTAAAGAATTCACCTGCCAATGCAGGAGACTCAGTTTCCATCCCCAGGTAGGGAAGATCCCCTAGAGTAGGAAAGGGCAACCCACTCCAGTATTCTTGCCTAGAAAAATCCCATGGACAGAGGAGCCTGGTGGGCTACAGTCTATGGGGTTGCAAAGAGTCAGACACAACTTAGCGACTGAGTACATACACACACAAATACACACACTCCTATGTAGCGACACCTTCCTAAAAATCCCTAGCCTATGGGGTTTGGAAGAGCATGGCAAAGGATGAGATGGTTAAATAGCATTACCAACTCAATGGACTTGAGTTTGACCGAACTCCAGGAGATAGTAGAGGACAGAGAATCCTGTTTCTAGTAGAGTAGAAACACAGGCGTTCCCCTCGAGGCACTTTAAAAACTAGCCCAGATCAGATCAGTCGCTGAGTCGTATCTGACTCTTTGCGACCCCATGAATCGCAGCTCGCCAGGCCTCCCTGTCCATCACCAACTCCCAGAGTTCACCCACACTCACATCCATCGAGTCAGTGATGCCATCCAGCCATCTCATCCTCTGTCGTCTCCTTCTCCTCCTGCCCCCAATCCCTCCCAGCATCAGGGTCTTTTCCAATGAGTCAACTCTTCACATGAGGTGGCCAAAGTACTGGAGTTTCAGCTTTAGCGTCATTCCTTCCAAAGAAATCCCAGGGCTGATCTCCTTCAGAATGGACTGGTTGGATCTCCTTGCAGTCCAAGGGACTCTCAAGAGTCTTCTCCAACACCACAGTTCAAAAGCATCAATTCTTCGGCGCTCAGCCTTCTTCACAGTCCAACTCTCACATCCATACATGACCACTGGAAAAACCATAGCCTTGACTAGACGGACCTTTGTTGGCAAAGTAATGTCTCTGCTTTTGAATATGCTATCTAGGTTGGTCATAACTTTCCTTCCAAGGAGTAAGCGTCTTTTAATTTCATGGCTGCAGTCACCATCTGCAGTGATTTTGGAGCCCAGAAAAATAAAGTCTGACACTGTTTCCACTGTTTCCCCATCTATTTCCCATGAAATGATGGGACCGCATGCCATGATCTTCGTTTTCTGAATGTTGAGCTTTAAGCCAACTTTTCACTCTCCACTTTCATTTTCATCAAGAGGCTTTTGAGTTCCTCTTCACTTTCTGCCATGAGGGTGGTGTCATCTGCATATCTGAGGTTAGTGATATTTCTCCTGGCAATCTTGATTCCAGCTTGTGTTTCTTCCAGTCCAGCGTTTCTCATGATGTACTCTGCATATAAGTTAAATAAACAGGGTGACAATATACAGCCTTGACGAACTCCTTTTCCTATTTGGAACCAGTCTGTTGTTCCATGTCCAGTTCCTGT
>NW_011494885.1:3321186-3325497 GCF_000754665.1 Bison bison bison
CAGATGAGGTGGTCTGGTATTCCCATCTCTTTCAGAATTTTCCACAGTTTATTGTGATCCACACAGTCAAAGGCTTTGGCATAGTCATAAAGCAGAAATAGATGTTTTTCTGGAACTCTCTTGCTTTTTCCATGATCCAGTGGATGTTGGCAATTTGATCTCTGGTTCCTCTGCCTTTTCTAAAACCAGCTTGAACATCAGGAAGTTCACGGTTCACATATTGCTGAAGCCTGGCTTGGAGAATTTTGAGCATTACTTTACTAGCATGTGAGATGAGTGCAATTGTGCGATAGTGTGAGCATTCTTTGGCATTGTCCAGCAGTTATCAAATACAGGCTAGTTGATTTGGTGTAGGAACGTACTCCTATACCAAAATACAGCAATTCTAACCCCTGAGTTAAAATTCATGTTTAATTGCAAGATCAGAAAAATTTAAACCTATTTTTTTACTCTCCCCTGTACTGTGCTTTGTGTATCTGCATTAGAAGTCGACCAAACCTCCCCCGGTCCACAGAAAGATCTGCTCAACCGTAAAAAGAAACATTCTCTCAGCATCAAAAGACAACTCTTTAAAAGATAACATCTTCTTGATTTTGTAAGGGACCACGTGACCCACCACTCTGTACCCCAGATTTGAATTGTGCAAACTTTCTACATCATTTAGTGTATAGTCCTCTGTCTCAAAAACCTAAATAACAGTGCTTTGGCCTCTAACAGGTGGAACAGTCTCAGAACTTTCTGAGGTTGTAATACTCCATTTGACTCAAATAAAATTTTCCATTTCTTTCCTAGATTGATCAATTCATTTTTTTATTGATAACCCCCAAAGTATATATCCCACAAGTACATATAAAGGCACAAGGGAGATTGGGGATAGTAAGTAGGTGATGCGGGATTGATCCCTGGTCAGGGAGCAAGGATCGCACACGCCTCAGATCTAAAAAACCAAAAACAAAAATAGAAGCAATATTGTAACAAATTCAATAAAGACTTTAAAAATGGTCCACATGAAAAAAAAAATCTTAAAATGGTGTGGCCAAAACAGTTATAAAAATATATATTAAAACTTTTTTTTTCTAACTTACTACCCAAAACCAAACTTTGTTTAAATTCCTTACTAAGAAAGCACTCAAATCTAAGTTTATCTTGTCAATTTCTCGCCAAATTATTGTGTCTTTTTTCCTACAAGAAATAAGTTTTTTACAAAAAAAATTTATTTATTTTTGACTGTGCTGGGTCTTTGTTGCTGCGTGGGCTTCTCTCAAGTTTCACTGACTGGAGGCTTCTTTTGGTTGTAGTGAGCCGGCTTCTCATGGCTATAACTTCTCTTGCTGTGGAGCACAGGCTCTAGGGCACCCTGGCTCAGCAGTTGCAGCTCCCAGGCTCTAGAGCAGAGGCTCAATAATTGGCGTGCATGGGCTTAGTTGCTCTATGGCACATGGAATCCTCCCAGATCAGGGCTCAAACCTGTGTCTCCTGCATTGGCAGGCGGACTCTTTACCACTAAGCCACCAGGGAAACCCACTAAAAGAGACAAGTTTTGTCTACTGCCTGTTTGGGCCACTTCTTAGGTTTCAGTTCTTTTTCTCCTGTTAATCTGTCTTATGTCAATTTTATTACGAATCTAGCCACAAGAATTCAAGAAGGGTGAAGAGGGAAATTTCCCACTCCCTTATGGCATCACCAACTCAATGGACACGAGTTTGAGCAAACTCTAGGGGACAGTGGAGGAAGGGAAGCATGGTGTGCTGCAGTGCATGGGGTCACAAAGTGTCAGACAAGACTGAGCGACAGAACAACGCACTATATCTTGGAGCATCTAGAGAACCACCTCTTGCATGGGGTCCAGAAGCCCTAGGATTTCCTTTGATGATGTCTCCCAAACATGATACAAATTGCTGCCAAAACTCCTAGAGGGCCCCCAAACATTTTGGCTCTCTGGTAGTAGGGATGGGAGGAAATACAAATTTTAGCAACTTTCCCTTTGTTTTGGGACAAAAAAAAAAAGAATTCATTCCAACATATCTCTTCTTCTGGATCGCCAAAACATCTTTGACCTAGCAGGTGCCCGTATTTTTCTGAGACAGAACCTTCTATAATGTGCATAAATCTATAATCAATGAATCCATAGCACCTGTTTCATTGTCCATTTGGTGTTGGTGGTTTAGTTGCTCAGTTGTGTCCGATTCTTTGCAACCCCATGGACTGTAGCCCACCAGGTTCCTCTGTCCATGGAGTTTCCCAGGCAAGAATACTGGAGTGGGTTGCCATTTCCTTCTCCAGGGCATCTTCCTGACCCAGGGCTTGAACTGGGTCTCCTGCATTGCAAGTGGATTCTTTACTGAATGAGCCACCAGTTATTCTTGGAAAATCATAATTCTGGAAAAGGATGTGATTTTTCTAGTTCCTGGGATGGCTTTAGGGTGGGTTCTTTGTGCCACGGGTGAGCAGTCCTGTAGAGAGGAGACATCACAGAGTGTGGATGCAATTCCAGCTTCAACTTCTGGAAACCCTGGGGAAGAAAGGAGACCATTGGTCAAAGAGAGACATTATGGTGTATTGGATCCTACTGACTGCCAACCCAATCATTATTCCCACATTCTTTCTTGCTAATCCGATCTTGGATTTATTGGGAAGGCTGGAGGTAAAGAAGTTCATTTTATGAAGTGAACCTGTGTCTAACTAGTTCTTAAGGAGATGATGCCCCCTCTGGGGCTGAGATTGTAGCAGCCCCTTGCCTTCCAGCTCTGGCTGTCCAAGCCTGCCTCTCTGCCTTCGGGTAGGGAGGGGCCTGTATGCCCTTATGGCAGAAAGTGAAGAAGAATTAAAGAGCCTCTTGATGAAAGTGAAAGACGAGACTGAAAAAGTTGGCTTAAAACTCAACATTCAGAAAACTAAGATCATGGCATCCGGTTGCCATCACTTCATGGCAAATAGATGAGGAAACAGTGGAAACAGTAACAGACTTTATTTTCTTGGGCTCCAAAATCACTGCAGATGGTGACTGCAGCCATCTTTTAATGAAATTAAAAGATACTTGCTCCTTGGACCAAGCTATGACCAACCGAGACAGCATACTAAAAAGCAGAGACATTACTTTACCAACAAAGGTCCATCTAGTCAAGGCTATGGTTTTTCTAGTAGTCATGTATGGATGTGAGGGTCGGACTATAAAGAAAGCTGAGTGCCAAAGAATTGATGCTTTTGAATTGTGGTGTTGGAGAAGACTCTAGAGAGTCCCTTGGACTGCAAGGAGATCCAACCAGTCAATCCTAAAGGAAATCAGTCCTGAATAATAATTAGAAGGACTGATGATGAAGCTGAAACTCCGGTACTTTGGCCACCTGATGCGAAGAACTGACTCATTGGAAAAGACACTGATGCTTGGAAAGATTGAAAATGGGAGGAGAAGGGGACAACAGAGAATGAGATGGGACACAATGGACATGACTTTGAGTAAACTCCGGGAGTTGGTGATGGACAGGGAAGCCTGGCTGCAGTCCATGGGGTCGCAAGAGTCCTACACGACAGAGACTGACCTGAACTGAAGGAGATGATGTCGCCCCCTAGAGGACATTTTGGAAATTATGGAGGGAAATTATTTGTGCTTGTCAATTGGTTCTCAAGGTGACAATATTGCTCCATTCGGGACGTTTTGGAAATTTTTGTGGACTTTTGAGGCATCACAATAATGAGGGGGCTGTTACCAGATTTAGAAGGTAGAGGTGGGGATGATAGAATATTCTGCAACATTAGTTTGTGGATAATGGGAAAAACTGTTTATGCTAAGTTATATTAAGCTGTCATGCTGAACTTTTCCAGTTCTTTAGCAATTTTGTACATAGCAAAGTCATGGTAGACTCTTGGAGATAAACGCATACCAATACTTTTGGAATAAGAGAAGTGTTTTGGAATTCAATAGAAGTGGTGGTTTCCAGTGGTGGCTGTACTAAATGTCACTGAATTGGTCACTTTATTTTTTTAATTTGTATTTTAGATTAAACTATAGCTAATTTACAATGTTGTGTTGGTTTCAGATATACAACAAAGTTATTCAGTTATCAGTTCAGTTCAGTTCAGTTGCTCAGTCATGTCCGACTCTTTGGGACCCCATGAATCGCAGCTCGCCAGGCCTCCCTGTCCATCACCAACTCCCAGAGTTCACCCACACTCACATCCATCGAGTCAGTGATGCCATCCAGCCATCTCATCCTCTGTCGTCCCCTTCTCCTCCTGCCCCCATCCCTCCCAGCATCAGAGTCTTTTCCAGTGAGTCAACTCTTCGCATGAGGTGGCCAAAGTATTGGAGTT
>NW_011494885.1:3325597-3334682 GCF_000754665.1 Bison bison bison
ATTCAAAAGCATCAATTCTTCGGTGCTCAGCCTTCTTCACAGTCCAACTCTCACATCCATACATGACCACTGGAAAAACCATAGCCTTGACTAGACAGACCTTTGTTGGCAAAGTAATGTCTCTGCTTTTTAATATGCTATCTAGGTTGGTCATATTCAGTTATACATATACATTTTAAATTTTTTTCAAATTCTTTTTCCAATTAGGTTATTACAGAGTATTAAGCAGAATTCCTTGTGCTACATAATAGATCTTTGTTGATTTTCTATTTTAAATATAGTGGTGTATATATGTTCAGTCCCAAACCTTCAATTTATCCCTCCCACACCAAATTGGTCTCTTTAAAATGGTTAATTTGGGTATTCCTTGGCAGTCCGAAATATTTTATGTTATATGAATTTCAGATGAATTTCACTCAGGACACTCCCTAACCCAATGCAAATAAGTACATGCCCTGGATCTTTAAGGTCAATTTCAAGATCAATATATTAACAAATCATTCAAAGCTCTAGGTCTGTTTTTGCAACTCAGAAAAGTTTCACTTAGACTCTCCTGGTGGTACAGAGGATAAGAGATCTTGCTGACCTCAACTGGAGAAAGTCTGCATGGGGCAATGAAGACATGGTGTCACCAAAAATCAAGAAATTTTAAAAAAGAGTTTGATTCCTTTATTTTCCTATAAGCCGTGTGTGTGTGAGTTTAGTCACTCAGTCCTGTCCGACTCTTTGCGACCCCATGGACTGTAGCCCGCCAGGCTCTTCTGTCCATGGGATTCTCCAGGCAAGGATACTGGAGTGGGTTGCCATGCCCTCCTCCAGGGGATCTTCCCTACCCAGGGACCGAACCCAGGTCTCCCGCATTGCAGACGGATTCTTTGTTCACTTTAATAACACAAGGCAACTCAGCAAAAGTGTTTATTTCCAAAGGCTTATCCAAAAGATACTTGATATAGCCCTTTGCTGCCCAGTCATTCCATGACTTCTAAACGTCTTTCCTGCACAGAGGTTATTTGATCCTGTCTTTGGCATTTTCCCCACAGAGGTTATTTGATCCTGTCTTTGGTATTTTCCCCTTTGATTGGAAAATAGTAACACAGCAGAGTGCAATAGCTTTGAATTTAGAACTTAAAACAAGGTTTTAAAAAAGAAAAAACCCACAGTTTTATTTTGGAAAAATTCAAAGATACACAAAAATAGAGGGAAGAATAATGTGAAAGTCATGTATACATTATCCAAATTAAACAGTTATAATGTCATGGCCAGATAACCGACAAGGATTTACCATATAGCAGAAGACCTATGCTCATCATTTTGTAATAACCTGTAAGGGAAAAGAATCTGAAATAAATAGTTTATGTGTATGTAAAAAGTGATACAAATGAACTAATTTACAAAACAAAAAGAGATACACACATAGAAAACAAATTTATGGTTACCAAAAGGGAATGGAGAGGAGGGCTAAATTAGGAGCTTGGGATTAACACACACACTGTGGTGAAGAATCTGTCTGCCGATGCTGGAGACGCAAGAGTCTCAGGTTTGACTTCTGGGTCGGGAAGATCCCCTGAAGAAGGAAATGGCAACCCATTCCAGTATTCTTGCCTGGAGAACCCCAGGGACAGAGAAGCCTGGCGGGCTACAGTCCATGGGGTCACAAAGAGTCAGACACGATTGAGCAGGTGAGCATGCGTGCACATAATATAATACAGTACATACGTTACATGATACAGACTGATGAATTTACATCTGTACAAAGTGTTACGGGGCAAATTGTGTCTCCAAGAAGGTATGTTCACATCTCAATCCCTACTACCTATGAATGTGAGCTTACTTGGAAATAGGAGAGCATTCTTTACCACTGTGCCCCCTGGGAAGCCTCTTGTTATAGTATACTTTTATTAAAACATATTTGTTCTAAGGACTCCACTTATCCTTTGACTGTCATAGTTTCTACACTAAACAGCAGAAACTGTGTCTACAGATGGCTTAGAGAGTGTGATTAAAAGCTGTACAGACCCATGAGAGATACCCAGAGCTTAATCTGATGTCATTTTTTAAAACTGAAGTATAGTTGGCTAACAATGCTGTGTCAGTTTCAGGTGTACAGCAAAGCGATTCAGTCATACATATTCTTCAGAATCTTTTCTTCTACAGATTATTACAAGATACTGAGTATAGTTCCCTGTACTATACAGGGAGTCCTTGTTAGTTATCTAGTTTATATTCGGTAGCATGTATATGTTAACCCCAAACTCCTAATTTCTCTCTCCATCTGTTGTCTTTTATTTATTTATGGCTGAACCACCAGGCATGTGGGATCTTCCCTAGCCAGGGATTGAATTTGTGCCCCCCTGCAGTGGAAGTGCAGAGTCCTAACCACGGGACGGCCAGGGAATTCCACCCCTTCCCCATGTCCTTTATCTATTTTTTTTTTTTAATTTAAGTTTTAAAAAACTTCATTTTGTATTGGGGTATGGCTGATTAACAATGCTGTGATAGCTTTGGGTGAAGAGTGAAGGGACTCAGCCATACACATACCTCCCCCCCATGTCTTTTAAATACCCCATAAGAGTTACATAGTTCTAACAGGAAGAGGAGGAAAAGAATTCAGACTACAATGAAACAAGACACAGACCTTTGTTCCACAATTCTCCACACTGACTGCCTTTCAGAATCATCTGGGGAGCATTTGGTAAAAATCCCAAGGTCTCAGCTCCACCCTGAACCAATTAAGCCGTCTCTGAAGTGGGGTTTGGGCACTGTCTTCGCTAAAAAGCTCTCCAGACAATCCTAATGTACAGGTGGGATTGAGAACCACTGCCTTGGTGAATGGTGAGCAGTCACCTGGGTGGAGGTAATTATGTAATCCTTAAACCCAGGAGCCTGATGTATTGAATAACCGCTCTCCTCCCCCTTTAAGTTACTCTGTCACAGTTTGGGCAGCTGTTTTGATGAGGTGTTGCTAAAAAGCAAATTGCCCCATGGGTATCTACCCAAGAGAAATGAAAACTGTGTCTCAAAGAGATATTTGTATGCCAGTGTTCACAGCTGCATTATTCACTATAGTCGAAACAGTAGAAACAAACCAAATGTCTATTGATGGATGAATGGATAAGCAAAATGTGGTATATGCTCACAGTGGAATATACTCAGTCTTAGAGTCTCCGCCTGTGATGCGGAGTTCTCCTGGGTTCAATCCCTGTACTAGCGACTAAGCACACACAATGATCACATATTACAATTAACAAATAGATTTCCAGGCTTTAAAAAAAAAGTATACACTTTAATCCAATGTTGTATGTCAATTATACTACTACTACTAAGTCGCTTCAGTCGTGTCCGACTCTGTGCGACCCCATGGACTGCAGCCTACCAGGCTTCTCCGTCCCTGGGATTCTCCAGGCAAGAACACTGGAGTGGGTTGCCATTTCCTTCTCCAATGCATGAAAGTGGAAAGTGAAAGTGAAGTCGCTCAGTCGTGTCCGACTCTTAGCGACCCCATGGATTGCAGCCTACCAGGCTCCTCCATCCATGGGATTTTCCGGGCAACAGTACTGGAGTGGGGTGCCATTGCCTTCTCCCATGTCAATTATACCTCAGTTAAAAATAAAACAAAACATTATTTTGCCTCTCGATTGATGCTTTGTCCCCTGGGGTCACCATGGCTTAGTTGCCTGACTTCTCTTCCTTTGTCTCCTGTCTTCTTGGTTATCACTTCCTCTAAGAGACGTTCCCTAAGCCCACAGTACAAAACACTCCCCCTACAGGTTATCTATTGCCTAGCATGGGGCTGGGCACTGAGGAGTTAGTGGCTTAGTGTTAGTCTCTCAGTCGTGTCCTACTCTTTGCAACCCCATGGACCGTAGCCGTCCAGGCTCCTCTGTCCATGGGATTCTCCAGGCAAGAATACTGGAGTGGGTTGCCATGCCCTTCTCCAGGGCATCTTCCCCACCCCGCAATCAAACCTGGGTCTCCAACACTGTAGGTAGATTCTTTAACCATCTGAGGCACCAGGGAAGCAGGCATTGAAGATGTCCCCAGGGAAATGTAAATGAATGAACACATCAGAGAGACTAAATTCAGAAAGATGGAGAGTGAGTTTGCATTCTCAGAATACTCTTTCCTGACTCCTACACTAAATCAGACACTATTGTAGCTGCTGCTTCTTTCCCTTGACAGCACTTCTCAAAGTTTCTATTTATTTTTATACCACTTTCAGCAGAGAAAAAGAACTAGAGTTAGAAAGAGAAAGGAAGCTGGGGTTGGGCAATAAGGGAGAGTGTGAGAAGGGAGAGAATTGAGTGGGGAGAATATTCAGGTTTTCTAAAGCTCTGTAGCAAGTGTCAGCAAACTTGTACCAAAGGGCTTTCTGGTTCTTAGTTCCTGGACCAGGAATTGAACTCATTACTCGGTACTGCAAGCTGCCGAGTCTTAACCACTGGACAGCCAGGGAATTCACAGTACTTACAGCTCAGTACTTTGGGTAGAGCTTGGCAAGAATAGCTTCTCTCTGCTCCCTCTGGGGTGATTTTCTGCCAGAGGATCTCCTTTCAAGATGGCGCACTCACATGGCCAGAAAGATGGTGCTGGTTGTTGGTTGGAGCTGTCAGCCTGGCCGAGGGTCAGAAGCTTTTGTCCCTTTCCATGTACGACTTCTTCATAGGCTGTTTTGGCTTCTACTAGCATGGAAGCTGGGGTTAAGAACAAGCGTCCCAAGAAACAGATAGTGGAAGTTGACCACTTCCTTTTTAAAAAACAGCTTCACTGAGATATTCACACACTATGCAATTCACTTATTTAAAGTGTACAATTCGGCGACTTCCCTGGTGGTCCAGTGGCTAAGATTCTGCACTCCCAATGCAAGAGGCCAGAGTTCAATCCCTGATCAGGGAACTAGATCCCCAATGCCACAGCTAAGACTTGATGCAGCCAAATACATAATTTTTTTTTTTTTAAAAAGTGTACAATTCAGTCTCTTTGGGTATATTACATTATTAATTTTTAAACATTTTACTAATTTTTTATTTTTAAATCATTTTCAAATGTACAATTCAATGTAATTAAGTACAGTAAGTGTCACACAACCACCACCACTGCCTAGTTCTTCTTTCATCACCTTTTGTACCTGAGTTCTTTCACTTAACATAATATCCTCAAGGTTCATCCAAGTTATGGCCTGTATCAGTGCTTCATCCTTTTTACGGGTGAATATGTTTTCATTGTATTGTTTTACCACATTTTGTTCATCCACTCATCACTTGATGGGTGGATTGGGTTGTTTCACATTTGGCTTTTGTGAATAATTGTCATAATGATCAGCATACAAATATCTGTTTGAGATATTTGCAAATGGAAATTGCTGGGTCCTCTGATAATTCAAAGTTTTGCTTTTTCGAAGGAAGGCTGCCCATTTCTCAAGGGCTGGACCCAAACATTGGCCTAGCATTCACTCCAATCATATATTATTAATCAAGCAGCCGTAGAACACAGATTCAAGGACAGGAGATCTAGATTCCTTCCCTCCCTCCCAATACAAATGAAGAATATCAAAGGAGTTGAGGACATGTTTTTATCCCTCCCACAGAAAGTCTGGGAGGGAGAGGCGGTGGTGAGGGCCAAGGACAGACTCTCAAGGAGTCAGACAAAGAGAATTAACTCAGACTCTGGGTCTTGGCAGGGGAAGCCGTGCTCTCAGCTTGGGGTTCTTTCACTGGTTTGGTAGTTTCAATCTTTATCGACTGCAAATATCAGCTGAAAGTTTACACTCTCAAAATATTTTTTCCTGACTCCTACGTTAAGTCAGATACTGTCATATCTCCCTCTTCTTTTCTCTTTCTCAAAGTTCTATTTCTTTTTTATTAAAAAATATATTTAATTGTTTTTGGCTGTGCTGGGTCTTTGTTCCTATGAGGGTTTTTCTTTAGTTGCAGTGAGCCGGGGTCACTCTGTAGCTACAGAGAGTGGGCTTCTCATCGCAGTGACTTCTCTTGTTGCAGAGCACCGGCTCTAGGGTGAAAGGCTTCAGTAGTTACAGCTCTCAGGCTCTAGAGCACAGGCTCAGTAGTTGTGGTGAACGGGCTTAGTCGCTCCGACGCATATGGGATCTTCCCAGATCAAGGCTCGAACCCGTATCCCCTGCATTGGCAGGTGGATTTTTTACAACTGAGACACCAGGGAAGCCCTAAATTTTTAAATTTTTTTGCCATACCACAAGGCTTGTGGGATCTTAGTTCCCCAGACAGCAAGCGCGGAGTCCTAACCACTGGTGTTCCCTGGAATGTGTCCAAGTTTATCATGATTGTATCCCCAGGGCCTGGCCCAAAGTTGAATACACAGTTGGAATTTGGTAAATAGTTGTTGAGAAGTTGCATTAGTGAATGCCTTTGATGAAGTACTGTCTGTCCTCCCTACTAGAGTGTCAGCACCACACAGGGCAGGTGTTTGCTTTGTTCACCGTATTTTCACAGGGCAAGATGTGTAGTCAGTGGAGTAACGTGCCTCCAGGATGGTCCCCAAATGATCTTTGCCCTCTAGTATTCACACCCTTGTATAATCCCCTCCCGCAATGAACAGAGCTGGCCAGTACGTGGCCAATAGCATACTGGTGAGAACGCGTGACTTTCAAAGCGGCTCTGAGGATCACTTGCTCTGGGGTATGCCAGTCGGTATGTCATGAAGACACTCTTAGCAGGCTGGTGGATAGTCCCAGAGGGAGAGGAATTGAGGTCCCCAGCCATCAGCCAACATCAACTCACCAGCCACAACTATGAGTCATTTTGGAAGGAGATCTCCCCGCACCCCAAGCCATCAGAAAGTTGTAGCCCCAGCTGCCATCTGACTTCGTCCCTATGAAAAACCTTGAGCCAGAACTACCCCGCCAAACTGCTCCTGAGTTCCTGATTCACAGAAACTCTAAGAGATAACAAATATCTATTGTTGTTTTAAGTCCTTAAATGTTTATATAATTTGTTCCATAACCATAACCAACACAGTAGGTATTGCTACCCTTTTCTGAATGCCAGAGTCATATTGCAAAAGGGGAAGAAATATCTATCTCTGAGGTTCATAGAGAATGCACCTCACTGCGCAAGGTCATAGAACATGTGCGTGCATGTGACTATGTGCTAAGGTTGCTTCAGTTGTCTGACTCTTTTGAGACCTAGTGGACAGTAGCCCCGCCAGGCTCCTTTGTCCATGGGATTCTCCAGGCAATAATACTGGAGTGGGTTGCCATGCCCTCCTCCAAGGGATTTTTCCGACCCAGGGATTGATCCCATGTCTCCTATGTCTCCTGCATTGGCAGGCAGGTTCTTTACCACTAGGTCAGAGGACATAGTAAGAGCTTAATGTACCACCAGAAGTGTAACTTCCTGAGGAAGCATGTGGGCCTGGGTTTGAATCCTAGCTTCACTACTTCTAAGATATTAAGACTTTGTTTGGGCCACTAATACTTAACTTTGCTGGATCTCATGCTCCTCAGCTATGAAATGGGAATACTAAAGGATGTATCTACTCTTCCAAGGGTTAGAGAAATAATCCATGTAAAGCCCATTTAAGCTCCATGAGAGGGCAGATACTGTTTTTTCCTTTTCACTGTTCTATCCCTAGCACAAAGATTGGTGGTTGACAGTTTATTAATAAATATTTGTAGACTGAGCCATAAAAAGGCACTTTGCCTAAGTACACATTAGCTATTACTAGCCTGTAACATCCTGCACGGGGCTTTCCAGGTGGCTCAGTGCTAAAGAATCCGCCTGCCAATGCATGAGACATAAGTTCAATCCTTGGGTTGGGAAGATCCCCTGGAGAAGGAAATGGCAACCCACTTCAGCATTCTTGACTGGAAAATTCCACAGACAGAGGAGACTAGTAGGCTACATTCCTTGGGGTTGCAAAGAGTCAGACACAACTTAGCGGTGGCGGTGGTTTAGTTGCTAAGTCGTGTCCCACTCTTGCAACCCCATGGACTGTAACCTACCAGGCTTCTCTGTCCATGGAATTCTCTAGGCAAGAATACTGGAGTGGGTTGCCATTTCCTTTTCCAGGGGATCTTCCCAACCCAGGAATCGAACCCTGGTCTCCAGCATTGCAGGCAGATTCTTTACTGACTGAGCTCGGAGGGAAGCCCCACAACTTGGTGACTAAACAACAAAAAAAGTCCTAGTGATTTCCCACCTGCTTCATTTTATGATTTAATCTTGTGCCATTTGCCACCCTCTCACTTTGCTCCATCTGCCCTCCCCTCTCCATAGCTCCTCAAATATGTCACATGTGCCAGCTTCAGGGCTTTTGCACCTGCTGGCCCCACCACCCCAAAGAAATACTCCATCTACATAGCTTGTTATTGCAGGTCCTTCAGCTCTCTACTCAATGTCACCTTTTCTGAGAGACCTCCTCTGGCCGCTCCTGTCACCCTCTAGTCCCATATCCTGTTTTACTTTTCCTCAAAACATTTACTGAGGGCCTGACTTCCCCTCCCCCTTCCCCCCTTTGGGCTCTCTTCAGTGTAATGTAAGCTCCATGAGGGCAGGGCTTTGTCTATTTTACTCGCCACTCTATTTCACAACTCCCGCGTTGCCAGGATTCAGCCGATTTCATTATATTTGCTGAATTAAAATGGCAACCCACTCCAGTACTCTCGTCTGGAAAATCCCATGGACAGAGAAGCCCGGTAGGCTACATTTCATGGGGTCACAAAGAGTCAGACACGACTAAGCGACGACAAATGACCACCTGGCTTCCCTGGTGGCTCAGACGGTAAAGCGTCTGCCTGCAATGTGGGAGACCCGGGTTCGATCCCTGGGTCGGGAAGATCCTCTGGAGAAGGAAATGGCATCCCACTGCTGTACCCTTGCCTGTAAAATCCCAGGGACGCGGTCCATGGAGTCGCAGAGAGTCCGACATGATTGAGCAACTTCACTTTCCTTTGCTTTACAAACGACCAGCTGGGTAGCCCCGTGGGGCTAGAAGCCGCGGGGATTTTTGGCCAGGATTGGCCACAGACTCCGTCACATGACTGGCTGTGTCCCGCCCGCCTTGGCGGCTAAGGAGGTCCACGTGGTTTCGACTCCAGGGACTGGGCGGG
>NW_011494885.1:3334782-3349535 GCF_000754665.1 Bison bison bison
TGGGGGTGGGGCGCCTGGAGGCGGTACTGCGCAGGCGCAGTTCGTTGCGCAGGCGCAGACGCCTCCCGGGCGCGCGGCCGGCGGCGGTTGGCGGCGTGTGGGGCCGGCTGGCGGTTGCCGGGAGCGGGACCAGAGCTCAGGCAGCTAGAGCCGGCGCCATGGTGGAGAAGGAGGAGGCGGGCGGCGGTATCAGCGAGGAGGAGGCGGCGCAGTATGACCGGCAGATCCGTCTTTGGGGGTTGGAGGCCCAGAAACGGTCAGGGCTGGTGCGGCTTGTGGAGGTGGGGGGAGGGTGGTTGAGGATCTGCAGGGGGCGTCTGGCCTGAGGCGTTGGCGGCCTTCGGGGAGCCGGACGGTTTCATTTGAAAAGAGCAGGCGGGAATCGTGTCAGGCGTGGGCGCCCTTATGAGAGGACTGGAGGGGGTAGATTTGGTCTGCTTCCTCAGAAGCTTTGGGAAGCAGGGACGTCCCAGGTGGTGGGAGGGTCGTTCCGAGGGGTTGGCGGCCTCTCGAAGGGGAGGTTCAGGGACTCGACGCCCGAAGGGAGTAATGGTGGGGTTTGGATCGGGGTTGCGGGCTTACGGACTAGGAGAGGGGAGGAATGCCTGGAAACGGTGAAGTGGGGGGGCATAGTTGATTCATTCATAGGTAGCAGGAACCTCGTCTCGGCTGGACGCTGGGGGAGACTGGCGAGCCAAACAGATGCGAACTTGGATTCATTCTTGTGGCCTCTAAGTGGTGGGCCAGTCTGAAAGAATGAGGACTTTTTTCTTTTTTTGTTTTTTTTTTTTGTTTTTTTGAGGAATTTTGGAGCACTTTATTTCAAATGGGCATCCCGAGAGGCTCGCAGGGTCTCGGGGCGCTGGAGGTACCCGAAGAGGCTGCTTATGTGTAGATCTGGGGATTCCTCCAGAGAGGACAGGATTGGGCATGCCTTCGTCTTGGGCGAGTAATTTTCGGAGGGGATGAAGTCTTTCAAAGAGGTGATGGATTTGATCAGATATTTATTGAGCACCTACCACAGACACCGGTGTAGGCACTGAGCGGGTGTCAATGAACGATGGAGACTACATTCTTGTGGGGAACGCAGTAAACCTAAAGAAATAGCAAAATATTGGGCAATGCAAGAGCCAGGGAGAAAAAATAAAGCAGGAAAAGAGGGTCAACAGAGGATGGTGAGGTGGAAGAGCTATTTTAAAATTTTATTTATTTTTGGCTGTGCTGGGTCTTCCTTGCTCTGTGGGCTTCTCATTGTGGCGACTTTTGTTGCAGAGCGGGGGCTCTAGGGTTCTCAGGCTTCAGTAGTTGTGTCTCCTGGGCTCTAGAGCTAGGGCTTAGTTGTGGCACACAGGCTCAGTCGCTCCGTGGCATGTAGAATCTTCCCCGGATCAGGGATCGAATCCTTCATTGGTAGACGGGTTCTCCACCATTGAGCCACCAGGGAAACCCTGTTGTGTTTTTTTTTTTGTTTGTTTTACTGGAGTATAGTTGCTTTACAGTGTTGTGTTAGTGGGAGAGCTGCTTTGATAGGGTGGCCAGGGGAGTTATCTGAGAGGTAACACTGAGCCTCGGTTCTCTATGCAAGGAAGGAGCCAAAGAGCCGTGTGGTCATCTCGAAGGACCTTCCAAGCCTAGATAACAGCAAAATCCTGGAGGCCAGGGTATGCTTGGCAAAACAGAGCAACAGAAGTGGCTGGAACCAAACCAGGGGAAGCTTTTTAATACTAAGTGCTGAGGAACCTGTTGGAGAGTTTTGAGCAGAGGAGTAACACGATCTGCTTTGTGTTCAAAAAGGATCAGTCTTCTCTGTTCGAGTGTGCAGAAGTGGGAAGAAGGATTCTGTTTAAGAAGTAGCTGCAATAATCCTCTTGAGACGGAAGTAGTGACGGCTTGGAACTCTAGAGAAGGGGTCAAATTAGATTCTTACAATTTGAAGGTAGAGAGAACAGGCTTTGCTGAAGGATTCAATGTGTGGGGTGTGAAACACAGAACTCAAGGATGCCTCCAAGGTTTTGGGCCTAAGCAAGTGGAAAGATGAAAGTGCCTTTACTGAGTGAGGTGGGGAAATTGGAGGTGTGGTGTGAAGAATCGGGAGTTCACTTTTGGACTTAGGTTTTAACT
Organism: Bison bison bison; assembly: GCF_000754665.1. NCBI lineage: Eukaryota > Metazoa > Chordata > Mammalia > Artiodactyla > Bovidae > Bison > Bison bison. The sequence continues at coordinate 3,336,904 of NW_011494885.1, forward strand.
GTTTACTAGACATATAAGTAGCAATATGAAAGTGGTTGAGTTCAGTGATGAGGTCTGGGTGATGGGGAGTGATTATGTGATGTGAGGGAGTACAAAGTGGAGAATTACTTGATTGAAGGATCGGGGAGGCAGGCAGGTCACGAGAATTTAGTTTGAGGGGTGAGAGCTTGTAGAATTTTTGGGTGAGTGTGTGTGTGGGGGGGTGAGGTGGGGGTTACTTCAGGCTCATTCTGGAATCTTCTCTGATTGTGGAGGAAGGTACATCATGAGGTATTAGTAAGCAGTGGTCCGAGGGTTGGAGGCACCTGAAATAGACGATTGGTAATTAAATAATGAGAATGGGCCTGAAGACATAGGTGGGGTGGATTGAACTTAGGGTCTCCTGATTGAAGGATTGAAGCGTTAGGAGGTCCTAAAGAATTGGGACGCGAATCCTAGATGTTCTGGAAGGGTTGATCCAAGGGTTTAGGAGCAGCAGGTAGGTCTTATTTGAAGTGGTGTAGTGTCGGTGAGGATTAAAGGGAGCTGTCAGAGGCTTAGGAACCAGTGATTTATCTGAGGAGCAATAAAGGATGGATGGGGGCTCTTGAGGGAGAGAAGACCTAAGGGGCAAATCAGAGTCAGGGTAAGGAATTCTTGGGAGGTTGGAGTTATTCTGAGGAAATGGAGATGTACTGAGCTCAGTGGAGAACCTGTAAAGGGTTGGCTGAGGGTCCTGGGGGAAGGAAGGGGTTACCTATCGTTTGAGAGCTATAGATTTGTAGACAGTCTTACAGAGTTGATAAAATGCTCTTGAGTCTCATAGCAGCTCTTTGGAGAAGGAAGGCAGTGGTTTCCTCCTCTGTTCAGAAAGGAAGGAAGCACCACAAAGCAAACTGATTCGTCTCTAAGGGAACTCCAGGTGGGGTAGGAGAGCTTCGGAGACTGGAGCAACTTCGTGAAATAGAAAGCAGCCTGGGAATCGACAACTGCATTCTGGCTACAGGTTTGCCTCTGACTCTGTCATGTTGGACCAGGGTTGTCAGAGAACTGTAAGGGAGAGAAATTATAATAAAAATGGCCTTCAGGGGAACTCATACAGTCTGGAGGTTAAAAACGGGTGTATCTCTCATACAGTGTTTTAATTTTTTTGAAATTAGTTGCCAGCATTAACAATTCTAAAAGAATTGGCCAAATTTGGGACAATTTGAGCATGGAAAGAATAAAATCGACCTCACTTAGAAATATGTAATAATGTATTTTCTGATGTGGTGATATAAGAACCTCAATGCATCATCTTTGATGTTTTCCTACCAAATATCTTTTACCCTAATCATGTTTTTAGAGAACAGGGGAACAGGTTAAAGGACACTATTGAGGTAATGATGAGATGTCCAGCATGTGGAACATTTTACAAGACAGCTGCCCTGGTTCTCTTCCAGAAGTCAGTGTCATGGGAAAAGCAAGCAGTGGGACTGTTCTCAATTAAGAGAGTAAAGTGGTGGAGCCCAATTTAAGGTGTGATCCTAATTGGATCCTGGTTCAAAAAGAAAACTTCTATAAAAAATATCTTTTAGGCAATAGGGAAATTTGAGTATTTAGTCCTGTTAGACGATTTGGGGAATTATTTTCTAGATGTGATAGTAGTGTGGTTATGAAGGAGAACATCATATTTTTGGAGCTGCAAGCTAAAGGTGTGAAGTGCTGCCTCGTCAGCACATGGGTGAAGCCAACAGGGCAAAATATTAACTCTGCTTTCTATTTTTCTGTATGTTGGAATTTTTTAATGAGAAGTTGGGAAAATGTCTCTGTCTCCCAACTACTCTCCATGCTCCCCACATAAGGGGATGTCACAGTTTCTGATTTATGTCTTGAAAAGTAGTTAAGGTCAGACAAACAGTAAGGTCAGCATCTATCCCTATATCGGTTGGATCGAAGTGGAGGCTGCCTGTCTTACAGAGAGCTTATGTGGCCATCGTCTCCGTCAGCTCTGCTTCAATCACTGATGGAACTGCCCGGCCCAAAGCATGTGAGTTTGCAGCTCTTGGTGTGTCCCCAGCCCATGTTGTGGTTGAGGTTCAGGGAAGGGAGCCAGCTCTCCCAAGGTCACGCACCAAGTAAATAGAAGTGGGACTTCTATCTAAGCTGCTAACTTCAGGTTCACTGCCTGTTTCCATGATAGCTCATTTGCCACCCTGAGGGGGCTCATTCTTTCAATTAAAGTAACATAAAGGAGAGTGTTGAAGCTGGCAGCCCTGGTCGTTCTCAGACCATGTGCTTCAGTAGTTTTGCATTGCGTTTGTGCCAGAGGCCCATTTATCCCCTGTTTCAGAGTGAGGAAGAAAGGTGCCTGGGAAGAGAGAAATAGAAGATAAGCTCTGTGAGGGTAGGTGCTTTGAAATGTCCGATAATTGAGATGTGGGTTTTGACTGGTCACTGTGAAATTCCCAGTGCTTTCTTGAGTGGATGGAACGGTTGTACACTGCAAAGACCTGGGAAGTCCAGAAACCTGGGTTCAGTTCCCGGCTCTGCTCACTGGCTCTCTGGCCTTGGGTGCGTCACACAGTTCCTTGGCCTTAGGTCCCATGTGTGCACAAAGGAGGGGTGAGTGTGACTAAATCTTTAAGGACTCAACGTTGAGTTTTAACCTTACAGGATTGGGACTCCCCAAAACTTCGCTGTTTGGAAACACTCATTATCCTACACAGCTGCTGTTGAGACAGCACTTCAGTTGGATCCATGGGCACCTAGTTGTCATGAAAGTGACTGAGCTTGTACTGGAGGCCAGTCCTAATGGTTTCATATAAGGATCCATTTTGTAGTGGTTAATAGTTGAGTTTGAATCCAGAACTTCTTAGTTATCTAACCTTGGATACATTTCATAACTTCTCTGTGCTTCAGTTTTCTCACGTATCAAATGAAAATAACAATCTACGTTATAAGATTTTTGAGAAAGATGGGACTTTCCTGGCGGGCCAGTGGTTAGGACTCCTGGCTTTGACTGTGAAGGACCTGGGTTCAGTCCCTGGTTGGGGAACTAAGATCCTACATGCTGTACAGTGCAGGAAAAAAAAGAGAAATGAGATGAAGCACGAATAGGATCCATGCACAAATACCATTATTTGACAAATATAAATTACAGCCACAAAAGACAAGGAACTAAGTAGGAAATGGGTTGTGATAAATAAGATACAGCAGGTGTCTGTGGATGCCAGGAAACTCCAGAAGGACAAGCTAGACTGTGGGAGGAGCAGGTTTGCCCAAGCAGATTGAGGTGGGGAACAGTCTTAAGTTGTATCTTGGATTCTGACAAGACATTGATGTAAGTATAATGAATAGGCAGTTGGATTGAGCGGGATCATAGATTTAAATGACAAGTTCTGTACTGTGTGTCTTGCCTGGTGTCTCAGCAGTAAGAATCCACCTGCCAGTGCAGGAGATGCAGGAGACTTGAGTTCTAGCGCTGGGTCGGGAAGGTCCCCTGGAGGAGGGCATGGCAACCCACTCCAGTATTCTTGCCTGGAAGTCCCATGGACAGAGGAGCCTGGCATGGGGTCACAGAGAGTTGTATATGACTTAGCAACTAAACAACAACAACTGTACTGTTAATTGAAAAAGAGAAGTATTTTTAGAAGCAGGAAATGGTCAAATCTGCCAAGTGGTCCCATCATTTATCTGGTTGCACTGACCAGAAACCTAGGAGCTCTTTATTTATCTCTGTCCTTTCTGTCTTCGTCCAGTCTGCTGGGAAGTCCTCAGATCTCTGCTTCAAGGTTTATCTCACCTGCCTTTTTTCATTATACCCATCATCTCAGATCACCTCTACAGTTCCTCCTTGGTCTCCCCGTTCCACTCTTGACTCCTTATAATCCATCCTGCACTTAGTAGCCAAACTGATTTAAATGAAAAACAAACAAACAAACATCTTAACATTCCTTCTCAAAGCCTTCCCGGTGATTTTCTGAGTGCTCAGATCTTTTAAATCTGGTGCCCTTCTTGCCCTGCCTGTCTGTCCTTGCCTGCATCTCCCTGGCTTGCTCCATTCAAGCTAACGGTCCTTGAACCCCTCTGTTCCTCAGATATGCTAAAGCTCTGCCTGTCCTTGGGGACTTTGTGTTTGCCCTACTAGAAATAGTCCTATACAAGATTTTTGCATTAGACTCTCAATAAATGTGGTTTGAATGTGAATTTGGTAGTCTCAGAATTTTTAATCATGAGTGAAGTTCATTGGCTTGACTTACTTTGCAGTATGTTTTGTGAATTTAGATTATGGTATAAAGATTGGTTCCTTCCTTCCCAGAAATTTAAAAGGTATTTCTATACCAGAAGTTAGAGGGAAGTGAATCCACAAATGCTTATGTAGAACCTACTTTATCCTCATTGAAAAAGACCCTGATCCTGGGAAAGATTGAGGGCAGAAGGAGAGGAGGATGACAGAGGACCAGTTGGTTGGGTGGCATTGCCGACTCAGTGGACACAAGTGTGAGCAAGCTCCGGGAGATGGTGGAGGACAGGGAAGCCTGGCATGCTGCAGTCCATGGGGTCGCAAAGAGTCAGACACGACTGAGCAACAACATGCAAGGCAGCATGGGGGAGATGTTGAAAGAGGGAAAGAAGAGCACAGATCCTGGTTAAAACTGAATTTGGATCCCCAGTGCTGGACACCTGTTAGCTGTGAGACCTTGGACATCTTTGCTGAACCTCGGTTTTTTTCCTTTCTCAGGATAGGCATGAATCCTTTCCTATGGAAACATAATGGCCCATGCTGGGGCCCGTGGAGCCACCTTGCCTTTTAGGGAGAGAAACTATATGCAACATTTAGCGTGTGTGTGCTTTCTGAGAGAGGAAAATGGTGAACCATAATCAAGGTTTCAGTGAGGCACTGTATGTACATATCTAGCTCAGTGCCTGTACCCTGTGAGCCCTCTGTGGATAGTAATTACTATTATTGTTACTGATAGACTGTACACAATATGTCATAATGTGACTTTACATTTATTTGCTATAGAGAGGCATATAACTTTATTTTTTCCAAAGATTTTCTTATGTGGACCGTTTTTAAAGTCTTTATTGAATTTCTTACAATATTGTTGCTCTTTTATGTTTTGGTTTTTTGGCCCCCAGTCATATGGAATCTTAGCCCTCAGAGCAGGAATTGAACCCGCATCTTTTGGAAGTATGGAGCCTAAATCCTGAGAGGCATGTAACTTGATGAGCAGACTCTGGAGCAGTATTGTGCAAGTTGATATCTGCTTTGCTAAGATCCCACATCCCATGCTGCGGCATGGCCAAAAAAACCACCCAAAAAACACAGTTTTTGAATGCCAAGCACTGTTCTAAGCAACTTAATATATATATTAACTCTGCAAGGTTGGTAGTATTAGGCTCATTTTACAGATAAAGGAAGCTGAGAGTGGCAGACAAAATAATGCCTGTTGGGTAGCTGTTTTATCTTCAGCAAGGTCCCTAAGAACTCCGTGCCTCAATGGGTTAGTTTCCTTTTGGCAGCTGTAACGATTACCACAAATTTAGTGGCCTACAGCAGCCCAAATTCTGGAGGTCAGAAGTTTGGAATCTGTTTCCCTGGGCTAAATGAAAGTCCAGGCAGGGCTGTGCTCTCTGGAGGCTCTGGGAAGAATTTGTTTACTTGATTTTTCTAATGTCTAGAAGCCACCTGCATTCCTTGACTTGTGGCCCCTTCCTTCATCTCCAAAGCATCTTCAAGCCTCTCTTCTCTGAGCAAAGCCCTTGCTTTTGTCATCACTTCGCCACCTCTGACCCTTCTGTCTCCCTCTCTAAAGGACCCTTGTGATTATTTGGACCCACCTGGAAAATCCAGGATAATTACCCCTGCCCCTCCCCCAAATGCTTAATTTGATCACATCAGCAAAATTCCTTTTGTCCTGAAGTAATTTATTCATGGACCCCAGGAATTAGGGGCATGGACATGGCGAGAGCGGGGCTGCATTATTTTGTCTGACACTCTCAGCTTCCTTTATCTGTAAAATGAGACTAATAATGTAGCCTCGCGTTCTGGGAAACAAACTCACTCAGAAGGACAATGCAGATAGTGGAGTGGAGTTTATTACTCCGGTGGGCCCAAGGCAGAGTCTCCTCTTAGCCAAGGACCCCAACCAGTTTTAGTGAAAACCTTATATACCCTAAGTGTACATGCCCAAAGCCACCCCCCAAATTCCCTGAAACTAGTCTGAACAAAGGAAAAGAAAGATACAATCAAAGTTAACCCATGATTCATATGCCTTAAGCCTGGGTAGGTAACAGAAGATAATTATCAATAGTCCTGTGGTCATACTCCAATAAGCATAATAGAATTTATGATTCTATTTGGTTGCGCAGATAATTAGGGTATTCTTTTAGGAGACGGAGAGTCTAGATACAGGCCCTGGGGCTCTTCCATCCCGGGGGTCTGGTTTTCCAGTTGGTATGTCATTTCCATAGATACTGGGCATATAGCTCAAAGTCCACAGTCCGGGCCAAGATGGAGTCCTGCTTTCAAGATGGAGCCTGTTCTGTTTCCTCCTTCAATAATACTACCAACCTTGCAGAGTTAATACACATAAGTTGCTTAGAACATGGCTTGGCATTCAAACATTGTGTTTTTCGGGTGTTTTTTTTGGCTGTGCCGTGGCGAGGCATGTGGGATCTTAGTTCTCTGACCAGGGCAAACCCATGCATGCCCCCCTGCATTGGAAGTGTGGATTCTTAAGCACTGAACTGCCAAGGAAGTCCCTCAGTAACTGTTTCCTAAGTGTCAACTACTGGTATTTCATTCTGTTTTATGACTGCCTCACGGGCTCCCCTGGTAGCTCAGCTGGTAAATCCACCTGCAATGCGGGAGACCCCAGTTCAATTCCTGGGTCGAGAAGATCCTCTGGAGAAGGAATAGGCTATCCACTCCAGTATTCTTGGGCCTCCGTGGTGGCTCAGATGGTAGAGAATCCACCTGCATCCGCCTGCAATGTGGGAGACTTGGGTTCAATCCCTGGGTTGGGAAGATCCTCTGGAGAAGGGAATGGCTACCCACTCCAGTATTCTGGCCTGGAGAATTCCATGGATAGAGGAGCCTGGCGGGCTACAGTCCATGGGCTCGCAAAGAGCTGGACGTGACTGAATGACTTTCATGTTGATTTTCCTAGCAGGTGCACACCAGGGCGCCGTGGCCTCTGAGCCCACCATCCCAGTCACTCCGCCTTGTTGTTGCCCTTCTCTGCTGCTGGTTCTGTCAGTTACTTTTAGCTGTGTAACCACTGTGTAAGCTAGTTCACTTCTTAGTCCCTGTTTTCTCAGCTCCAGAGTAGGGATAGCAAGGCACCAGCTCATGAGATCCTCATGGGGGTTAAATGGCATTATACAAGTGAAGAGTTTACAACAGAGGTGGGTGGTAGTGTGAGTGTTCACTGACTGTTAACTATTCTTTGTTGTTGTTTTTTAATTTTTTTGCTATCTACCAGGTTTATGTAATTCTGCTGGGATTTCTTTTGCTGTATCTGTAACAGCTACTGGATTAACAGTGTCATATATTTCCAAGCACAGTCATAGACGCTAGAGATACTGTGGTTTCTGAAGCTCGCTTACACTCTAATGGAGGAATGAGCAATGAACACATGAACAAATAGCATAACTCCAGATGTGGACCTATTTTGGATGAGGTGGCCAGTGTGGACCTCTCTTAAGATGGAAACAGTTGAGCTGAGACCTGAAGAATAGGTCATGTTTGAGGTAGGGGAAGAAGCAGAGAGAACAGCTAATGCCAGAATCCAGCAGCGGGAGCCGACGTGGCGGCGCTTTCTAGGATCAAGGATGGCCAGCCGGGCTGTAGGCGATTACCAAGGGCGAGAGTAGTATGAGATGGCAAGGCTGACGGTACCAAGCTGGCCTGGGAACCGTTGAAGGGACTGAGCAGGAGAGTGGCATGATCTGGTGTCGGAGCTCTCTCTTCCTGAGATGGGGACAGCGGCTTGCAGAGGGCAGGGATGGGAGCAGGGAGGCTGGGTATCAGGGTGTTGCGGTTTTACAGGTGAGAAACGGAGGCCAGGGTAGGGTGGTGGCTGTGGAGTGGTGGCCCATGCTGCCGCGAACATCAGTGTGCCTGGTTTTGGCCCACCTCAGTATTTCTGTAGGCTTGATTCCCAGAAGGCAATTCCTGCCTTAGAATGAGTAATGAGAGCGGACATTCTTTAAGTGCTGACTACGTGCCAGGTACTATTTTAAGTGCTTTTCATCTAATTGAGCCAGAAATAAGCAGTCCTCTCAGGGCCCTAGAATGGTTAAGGATTAAAAACATACCGTGATATTCGGTGTTGTTGGCAGTTGAATAAAAAAACCTCCTGAGCAGTCAGAGTCCGAGGAGCTCTGTAGGATGGAGGGATCCTGGAGAGGCCGTGGGCTCCATGGGATTTCTGTCAGAGGTGTTTATATGGAGCAGGCGCTTGAAGACTTCAGAGAGAACACTGAGTCGGTTGTGATAAGGACTTCTTGAGGAAATGGTGTCTGAGTCGGGATTTGAAGTCTGCAGGAGAGGCTAGGCGAGGCCGAGGGAGGAAGACAGGGTGCGCGTGTCAGCCGGGTGCAGTGCTTCGATTTAAAGTCTGCAGGTGGGGAACTGAAGGCATGTTGGGAGGAAGCTGGTAGTAGTGGAAGATAAGGTGGCGGAAATGGGAGAGAGCCAAGACTGAATGGATTTAAACGTCAGCTTAAATTTTGTTTCTCTGTCAGATTTTTTTTTTTTTAATCAGAATCAAATCGATCACTGAGCCCTTTTGTAATTAAGGCAGTGGAGATTGAAGAGATGTTCAGGTAACTTTTATTCAGCATCTGGTAGTTGGCTGGGCCTAATTAGGTGGTTTTGCACACGTTTGACCAGGTATTTGGGGAGAGTTAATGATACAAAGTAAGAATGGGTGTCTCCATTTTACAGATGAATGGAATGAGGTTCAGAGAGATGGCTCAGTTTGCCTGGGTCACCAGTTAGGAAGTGGCAGAGCCATAATTCAAACCCAAGTCTTCACCCCTGAAGGGCGTTAGTGCTGGGCCCTGCCTGTTGCCAAAGGAACGGCAAGGAGAACAGAGCCTGAGAAGTTAGTGGGTTTGGGGGCATCAATTTCTCAAAAGCAAGCGGGGCTGGTCTAGCTATATCCTTGGGGTGATGGAGCAGCCAAACCAGAAAAGACCATCACTCAGACTAAGAGGGACCATGAAACCTGGAATTCCAGGCACAGCAGTGTCGGGGCCAGGTGAAGGGAGATGAAGAACAGTGACAGCAGAGACCTGGGAGGTACCGCTGAATGCATGGCTGCTCAGCCTGTCTGGTGTCAAAGGTTTGATCTGTGCACAATATCCTCTTTGGAAACATTGCTTGTTTATTATCTGTGCTGTTTCTGGAGGGATCAGAGTGCCTCTGGAAAGATGCATAGCCTGTTTCCTCCTTCCCGCTGCTGGTGTGATGCTGTCAACCTGTAATAAGAGACCCCCCTCATTGCTAGCATCTCTGTTATTTATCTTGCTTGTATGTCATAAGTCCTTTGCCCAGTTACTCTGGTTAAGTGGAATTGTCGCACGAAAGGCTCCTCTCTGCTAGGGTGTGGTTGGCAGTGGCAGGGCAGTGTAGAAGAACAATAGTGAACAAGCTGGAACCAGACATATGTCTCTGAGGGAAATATTGTCAGAGTTCTTTCCCTCCCTCTGATTTTACCCTTTGAGCATACCACTGAAGGAAATCCCAAATCTGCTAGCATCAAGAATCAGTGCAGGACTTGATTTTATCAGCCCTCATTCCCATTCAAGATTTCTAGCCTGATGACATGCAAGTGTCCATAATTATTAGAACCATTTTTGGAAAAGAGTTTCTGCATGTTCTCCCTATAGTGGTACTACATGAGAATGGACTCATTTCCTAAATTAGGAGCAGACTCATTGGCCAGCAGACCCTGAATTTATGTGTGACTGTTCTTAGTTCTTACTCATCCTTGTCAGTGTGAATAATCATAGATTTGCTGCAGAAATATTAATGGGTTTGATTACAAGGTGCTAAGACCTGTAAGACCCTGATGGGGTTTTTCATGATGCAAACTCTTTATTTCCTGTTTCCAATTGGAAAAATTCTGATTCTGAAACACTTTTGGTTCAGGAATTTCACATAAGGGATTGTGGACCTCTGCTGCTTTCTGCTGACCTCACAGTTAAGTCCAGACTTCCTGGGATATAGCCCAGCCTCTGATTACTTTAAGCTTCCTCTTCTGTCACCCTACAGACTTAGAATGGTATAAACACTCCCCAGATGTCCCCTTTCTCATGCCATCTTGTGTGTGATAGCTTAAATAGTGCCCCTTCTCTTCTGCTGTCACACTAGTCCAAGCCATCGTCCTCTCTCAACTCGGACACTCTTCTAACCGCCCCCCCGGCCCCACTCCATGACTTTCCATCTTGTTTAAAGTCCAGCGTCCTGACGGTGCCTTTGTAAGAGCCTGCATGGTGTGAGCCCTGCTTCTCTCTGCAGCCTCATCCGTCATTCTTCCCTTTGCTGTCTGCTCTTCAGCCGCTGTCTCTGCCTTCCTGTTCCTGGAACATGCCGCGCACCCCTCTGCTTCAGGGCTCTCGCACTTGGCTGTTTTCTCTACCTGGCACGTGCTTCTCCCAAATACTACCTGTGTGCTTGTCCTTCATTTCATTTTAATTTTTGCTCAGCACCTCTGTGGAATGGCCTTCACGATCAGGCTGACAAAAGTAGCATCGTCCATCACTGATCCACGTCACGCTTGATTTTCGTCACTTTTGGACATGTTATGTGTCTCTCTTTGTCTCTACAAAATACAAGCTCTGAGAGGGCAGGGATTGTGTCTGTTTTTTCACTGCTGTATTTCCACACTTTAGAGGGGTGCCTGGCATTGTAGGTGCTCCATAAACAGTTGTTGAATGAGTTGTTCTCTGTAGGATAGAGTGGAGCCTGTCTCTTTTCCAAGATCTGAGGTCTTGGTGCTTAAGTGCATTCAATGAAAACCAAGGTTACTTCTCTTTGTCTTGTTTTGTTCTTCAGTGATTCGCGGTACTTCCAATGTTCTCTCTCATCCTGTTAACAATGTCTGCCTTGTAGGCTTCGGGCCTCCCAGGTGCTTCTTGTCGGCATGAAGGGACTCGGGGCTGAAATCGCCAAGAATCTCATCCTGGCTGGAGTGAAAGGACTGACCATGCTGGATCACGAGCAGGTGAGATGCGCTGTCGCGGGATCACTGTCCTTCACGGTCTCCACCCCTCAGTATAAACACATGGAGATGGCGTGTGTTCCTGCTTGCCCCTTCGGGGCTGTGAAAGAGGAGGGCTGGCGTTAATGACACTGTAGCCGTGGAGACTGACAGTGCTGACGCCAGATTTGAATTCACTGCCACCATATCTTACATGGTCTGCTGGTGGAGACTCCCGTCCCCTCACTGAGCTTGCTTGTCTGTAAGGTGGAGTTACCATCTCCCTTGAAGGGTGATTGGCACCACAGTGCCCCCTAGTGGCAGGAACACCTCACCCAGAAGAAGAATTTGTGACAGAGGAGCCTGGTGGGCTACAGACCATGGGGTTGCTGAGAGTCAGACACTACTGAGCGACTTCACTTTCACTTTTCACTTTCATGCATTGGAGAAGGAAATGGTAACCCACTCCAGTGTTCTTGCCTGGAGAATCCCAGGGACGGGGGAGCCTGGTGGGCTGCCGTCTATGGGATCACATAGAATCAGACATGACTGAAGTGACTTAGCAGCAGCCACAGCAGCAGAGAGGGTAGTAGCGAAGGAGAGGGAAGCCTGGCATGCTGCAGTCCCCTGGGGTCGCAGAGAGTTGGACATGTCTGAGCAACTGAACAGCAAGAGAGGGTAAGAGTGGAGACCCAGGGAAGGATGGTTCCAAAACTTGGAGGTCCTTGGTGTGGAAAAACAAAACAACAGTGGGCCGATAGCGTCTTCATTTGGTTGTGTGATCTGAGCATGGGGAACTAGGAGAGAACGCTGAGGGCGAGTAGCCTGCTTCTGGCTCCGCCTCAGCCTGGGGACGAACGCCACTCAGTGTCGGAGCCACCCCTTAGCTCTGCAGTGCGAGCGCTGGTGGTGCTTTCTGCTTGGCTTCCGCTGCAAGGCCTAGCTCCTCTGACTGGTTTTCAAAAGCCTAACACGTGGTTCTCAGTCCCATCTGTGCTGTAGAATATTCGGGTAGTTATTTAAGAATAAAAGTTCCCCAGGTGAGTCTAAAAGTCAGGGAGGGTTGAGAAGCACTGCCTTCGTGTAACCTGGTCCCAGTCAGCTTACCCAGCCTGATGCCCATCTCATAAATTTCGTAGTTCACGAGCACGCCTCAGTAGTTCTGACTTTTACAGTTTGCTTGAGCTTTTGTCCCTGACTACAGACATCTGTGGGAAATTCTGAAAGAGATGGGAATACCAGACCACATGACCTGCCTCTTGAGAAATCTGTATGCAGGTCAGGCGGCAACAGTTAGAACTGGACATGGAACAATAGACTGGTTCCAAATAGGAAAAGGAGTTCGTCAAGGCTGTATATTGTCACCCTGCTTATTTAACTTACATGCAGAGTACATCATGAGAAACGCTGGACTGGAAGAAACACAAGCTGGAATCAAGATTGCCGGGAGAAATA
>NW_011494885.1:3349635-3379249 GCF_000754665.1 Bison bison bison
ATATCAAGAACCTCACAGATGCAGATGACACCACCCTTATGGCAGAAAGTGAAGAGGAACTAAAAAGCCTCTTGATGAAAGTGAAAGTGGAGAGTGAAGAGTTGGCTTAAAGCTCAACATTGAGAAAACGAAGATTATGGCATCCGGTCCCATCACTTCATGGGAAATAGATGGGGAAACAGTGTCAGACTTTATTTTTCTGGGCTCCAAAATCACTGCAGATGGTGACTGCAGCCATGAAATTAAAAGACGCCTACTCCTTGGAAGGAAAGTTATGACCAACCTAGATAGCATATTCAAAAGCAGAGACATTACTTTGCCAACAAAGATCCATCTAGTCAAGGCTATGGTTTTTCCTGTGGTCATGTATGGATGTGAGAGTTGGACTGTGAAGAAGGCTGAACACAGAAGAATTGATGCTTTTGAACTGTGGTGTTGGAGAAGACTCTTGAGAGTCCCTTGGACTGCAAGGAGATCCAACCAGTCCATTCTGAAGGAGATCAGCCCTGGGATTTCTTTGGAACAAATGCTAAAGCTGTAAGTCCAGTACTTTGGCCACCTCATGTGAAGAGTTGACTCATTGGAAAAGACTGATGCTGGGTGGGATTGGGGGCAGAAGGAGAAAGGGACGACAGAGGATGAGATGGCTGGATGGCATCACTGACTTGATGGACGTGAGTCTGAGTGAACTCCGGGAGTTGGTGATGGACAGGGAGGCATGGCGTGCTGCGATTCATGGGGTCGCAGAGAGTCGGACACGACTGAGCGACTGAACTGAACTGAACTGAACAGACATCCCAGGGAGACAGTGCTGCATGATGCAAAAACTTTGGAATCGTGCAGACTTGGGCTCAAGTCCCACCTTCTGAAGCTGGGCAAGGGCATTAACCTCCCAGAGACTTAGTTTATACATCTATAAAATGAAGATATTCATTCCCACCCCTTAGAGTTCTTCATTTCAGTTACATCAGCACGCATCCAAGAACACCTGCTGGCTGCCTTGGAGTAGTCTAGGTAGGGGCAATAGAAAAGTCCACAAGAGGGACTTCCCTGGTGGTCTGGTGGTTCAGACTCTGGGTGCAGGTTCCAGCCCTGGTTTGGGAACTAAGATCCCACATGCCATGTGGTGCAGGGAGGTGGGGGGAAGGGAGGGATGCACAAGATTTGTTTCCCATTCTCAGTTTTTTCCAGAAACCAGAGAAGGCTCCCTGACTCAGGTTGTGTCAGGGAGACATGAAAGGCTTCCCGGAGTGGTAAACTCAGTCTTAAAAAACAAGTAGAGATTTTTCAAGGTTAGAGGGGCTGTGTTTTAGGCAGGGGACATTAGCACAGCATGGTAGAAATCAAAAATAACAAGCAGTTTGGTATTTGTAGAGCATGAAGCCCAAGGGATGGGGGTGAGGGTGCAGATTGCAGGTGAGGGCCAAGTCACGAAGGGCCTGCTGGTAAACTCCGCTATGAGCCTTCCCTTACTTCTCTCGGTGGCGTGGAGTCATCGGAGAGTTCCAGATGGGCGAGGCGGGCCTGAGCTTTGGGCCTTGTGTAGATCACTGATATCGTGTAGACTGGATGGCACAAGGCATGGGACAGAAGACTACTTAGAAGGCTGCCTTAGTAGTTTAGGAGAGTTGGAAAGAGTGAGGAATGGCAGTGATGATAGAGATGGCGAGAAGCACCCAGAGGTGAGAGGTGCTTAGGTGGTAGGGGCGGATGGATTCTGTATGGGGAAGCAAGGAGTAACCACGGCCGCTGCCATGGACTGGAGGTGCTGGACACTGTGCTTAGGGCGGTAGGTGTAGTGTATCATTTAGTCTTCAAAACAGCTCTGAGATGCAGGGATTATCATCCCTCTTTTACACATAAGAAAACAGAAGGAAAGGAGGTGAAGCATGGCCCACCCAAGGTCTCAGTAGTTAGTGGGAGCACCAGAACCCAGGCCCCGACTCCTGGCAGAGCCCACCTGCTTAGTCCCGTCACCTAGTGGCTGCTGTCAAGGAAATGTCGAAGATACGAAGACCAGGTTTCTGGCTCTGGTGACTAAATGGGTGACTGGTGGGCTCATCAACAAAGACAACAAATGTAGGAATCACATATGATTGGCCCCTGGGATCTACAGCAGGAAATATCCAATGGACAGTTTAACATAAGACTCAAATGGATCAGGACGTCTGTATCAGTAACAGCAATTTGAGAAACAACAGTAGACTTTGGTAGATACTAAAAGGTATGGAGTTGGTTTATGGAGCTACATAGAGTGAAAATATGAGTGATTCTGAATGGAATCCTGAAGACAGCTGCACTGAAGAGGGCCATATAGAGACTGGGGTGTCCGGTGAGGGGGAAGGAGAGCTGGGAGCTGAGAGGCCAAGGAGCAAGGCCCAGATGACCCAGGTAAGCCAGGCAGAGTGTTGAGTAAGTGCATTGCTTCTAGTAAGGTCGTCATTTTCAGGCTTCTCTGTCCATGGGGATTCTCCAGGCAAGAATCCTGGAGTGGGTTACCATTTCCTTCTTCAGGGGATCTTCCCGACCCAGGGATTGAACCTGGGTCTCCCACATTGGAGGCAGATGCTTTAATCTCTGAACCACCAGGGAAGCCCCGTTTTACATGGGATTTCTTCATATTTGCTCAAAATCACACATTTAAGTCCTTGAGCCGGGATTTGAATCACAGATTTGAATCCAAGCTTGATTATTCCAGAAACCGCTATGATGTACAATCTCTCTGTGTTGTGAGATCCCAGGATGGGTCACAGGTACTGTTAGACGGCTGGCCTGAAGCGGGAGGAGGACCAGCGCCGTGTGCTTGGAGACAGGATCCTAGGGACAGTGTGTGCTGTGCATAGTTGGCAGGAGAGCAGGATTTCCTCTACTGAGCCCAGTCTTGGTGAAGGTGGTGAGGTCATCCATGGAGATGAATGATTAAATTAGATATTTGATGTGTGAAGAAATGCATTTTGAACAGTGGAATCTAATCCTACTTGTGGCTATCAGGGGATTATATTATCTGTCTTTGAGGCTCTCTTCTGGTGATGTCCAGCCTTCCGAGTGAAATTGTCCCTCTGCTCCAGCCTCTGCTCATCTCACCTCCTTTCTGAGTTTTAATTGAATTTAAGAGTTCGTTTCCAGCGTTCTTAATTGTGTCTGATTTTTGCATCGGTTTGATTTGAAACCACTTGTAGGCAGGGAGTGCATCTTTTAAGCTACTTATGTTTTTCTATGAATGCTTCAAGTTGGGCACATGGTAGGTATTTTTGGTCAATTCTTAGCACTCATGATTATGTCATTTTGTTGGCAGTTAAAAATTAAGAAAGCATGTACTTTTTTGTTTATAGAGTGAATTTTCATTATAAACACAAGGGGGTGCTCTTTAACCATCAATGCCCAGTTTAAAAAAGAAAAAAAAAGTTAAATGTCTGTTTTAAAGCTTCGGGAGGAAAGAATATAGGGAATCTGCGTTGGACAGATTCCTATAGAAACAGTCGTAATACAATTAGATGGTAGATATTTTAGTTACTCTTTAAAATGGAAAAGTTCAGGGGAACTTCCCTGGCTGTCCAGTAGTTATGACTTTGCTTTCCAATGCAGGAAGTTCAATTCTTGGTCCAGAAGCTAAGATCCCACATACTCTTAGCCAAAAAACCAAAACATAAAACAAGACACACTGTAACAAATTCATTAAGGAATTAAAAAAATAAAATGGAAAAGTTCATTTGTTATTTCCTGCCAAATTCAAATATTCAAAAAAAAAATTCCTTCCCAGGTATCTCCAGAAGACCCCGGAGCCCAGTTCCTGATCCGTACTGGGTCTGTTGGCCGTAACAGGGCTGAAGCCTCTTTGGAGCGAGCACAGAATCTCAACCCCATGGTGGATGTGAAGGTGGACACTGAGAATATAGAAAAGAAACCGGAGTCATTTTTCACCCAATTTGATGCTGTAAGTTTCATAGAGAATGTAAAGTCTACTGGAGGAATTAAGCCCTAGTTGTATGTATGTTAGGTCCCCTGGGGTATTAGACTCGCAAATCTGAGCTTTTCCCCCATATAGTTTGTAGGCTGTTCTGTTCTTCGCTTTTAGTATTGGGTGGGCCAAAAAGTTGCTTCGGGTTTTTCTGTACTATCTTAAGGAGAAACCCAAACCAGGTTCTTGGGCAACCCAAGCTGTTGCCCTAGTTAGGTGAAGTCTTATATTACCTTAGTGCATATATGCCTCATTAGTGTGTGGCCTTAGTTTACTGTGTGTGGGGGGTAGGCAGACCCAGGCTGTTGAATCTGCTTTAGCTGCTTGTGAGTTGCTGCCTTTTGGTTTCTTCTTTGGGAATATTTCCTCCAAGACCAGCTTTCATCATTGGTGTTTTGTCTTCCTTCCAGAATCTCCGCACACAGCTTTAATACATTTCACTGCAAATGTTTTCTTCCAAAAACTTAACAAGTTGGTGATTAATTTCTGTAGCAGAGTCATTTTTTTGTTAGAAATATCAAACTCCAGTCTGTGTTTTGTCTTTTGAAAGAGCACACCTGATCTTGGTCTGTCTATATCTCTCTCCTCCACACAGCCGCTTTGACCATGTTGCCATGGACAACTAGACAGAATCACTGCAGTCATAAGCCAAATGAAGCATATCCGACCTCACTTGATTTTACTGCCAAATCTCTGCAGAGGTGAAAGGATAAGTGAAATTCTGCTTCAGTGTCTACACGACCTTTCAGACATGGTTCCCTCCGCCCTGGAAAAGCTTAGTAAATGTTGGATAACCATGTAATAGTCAGAGATGATCTGCTTGGTTTTTCAATGAAAGACCCATTACATGAGAGGTTAGGATTTGAGTTTGGTTTCCACGCCGTTGTATCTCATATGTGCATGTATTCAAATGTGGGCTTCAAAGGACGGTTCATCTGTGCGTTTTGTCCCTTTAAGATTTTTTTTCACTCTGTTTTGTAAGTCCAGGTATTGGAACATTTTCCGTTTGGACATAAGTCATCCTTCATTTCTTTATCCATAGCAACCACATTTGGTTTCTCTAGGTGTCCTTGAACTTCTAGCCACTAAAGCTTTGTTAGAACCGAAACAAGGGGTTGTTGCTTGTATTAATCTGAGGCATGTTCACAGGGCCAGCGTGACTTGTTTGAGCCGTGTTTGACTGGCCCTCATAGGTTTTCACACTCGATTTTGACTGCAGAGCTCCGTTGAGACAGTGTGCATGTTCAGCCGCACCTGTCTTGTCTTTTAGATTTGGTTTCTCCCTGGGTGGCTGCGTCCTTTGAATGGCAGTGGAGACACATGTTTCTCTGAAGCAGTTATGTCAGTGTTCAGGCTCCCAGGCAGCAGCAAAGAGGTTTATCAAGTGAAAACATCCTTTGGTAATTTTCTTCTCCAACTTTCTCTGTTCAGAAGAAAACAAGTACGATTTAGAAGTTGTCTTCTGCTCCTGATCACAAAACTTTTCCTGAAAAGATGGTGTCCTGTGCAGTAAAACTTAGCCGTTTCCAATACCTCAACTTACTGGAACATGACCTGGAGGCCTCAGAGCAACATTGATGATTCCCCTGAGTGAATCACCAGCTCATTGTCTTAACTCTGAATGGGAGGTCACTTGGGCTATAACCTTTTCTTTTGTCCTTAAATTCAGATTAAGTTTCACATCGAAAACTGTGGAAAAATAATCTCAATGGGACTTGTTTACCTTCTTTATCATCACACATCAGTCAAAAGAAGGGGGGGAATAATGCCCTTGTATTTAAACATGACCTTTGGGTAAATTTTAAAAACTGGTTTTGTTTCTTGCTGTAGCTTAATCAGACTTTAATAGGTGTAATGATTTAGAAATAACTTACTCTGAGTTATATTACTGTCTTTTCATGAAAACTGTGAAGTGTGGTTTATGTATGTTCATGGTTTAGGGGAAACAAATTCATTGAGTGCCTGTTACTTAATAGCTCAACGTGTTTCATTTTGGTCGCGGAAGGTGAAATGATAGTCTCGATAATTTACATTTTCTGCACACTGAAGCCTGCAACTGTTCTTTTGTCTTCTAACCTGAGGATCCAAAGAACCTGTTGTACCAGTTTGAAACCGGCTTTAGACATGCCCAGAGAGACTGTTCATTACGGTTTATTTAGACATCTGGGCGGTGAGTCATGGTCTGCCTAACTCACATGCAGCCACTTTCTTTTCTTCTGCAGGTATGTCTGACTTGCTGCTCCAGGGACGTCATAGTGAAAGTTGACCAGATCTGTCACAAAAATAGCATCAAGTTCTTTACAGGAGATGTTTTTGGCTACCATGGATACACGTTTGCCAATCTTGGAGAGCATGAATTTGTAGAGTAAGTTGAGGGAAAGAAGGAGAGAACATAGCATTTTAAAATGTACTTTTATTCACAGGTAGGAAATGACTGAAATGGTTAGATAGCATCACCGACTCAGTGGACATGAATTTGAGCAAACTCTGGGAGGTAGTGAAGGACAGGGAAGCCTGGTGTGCCGTAGTCCATGGGATTGAAAAGAGTTGGGCGTGACTTAGCGATTGAACAGCACAACGGCAACAGGAAATGACCCGTTAAAGAAAAGTATTTTACTTTAGGACTTAGAACTTTGGGAAATCAGTTAACAGCTTATTGACTACACAGATTGTGTGTTCAGAATTGCAGGAGATGTGGCTCCTGCCTTCCAAATTGATGGTCTCCTCTAGAGCAGGGGTCCCCAACTCCCAGACCCCCGACTGGTCCCAGTCTTTGACCTGTTAGGAACCAGGCTGTGCAGCAGGAGGTGGGCAGAGCTTCACCACCTGCTCCCCATCACTTGCATTACCACTTGAACCATCCCCTGCCCTGACCATGGAAAGATTGTCTCCACAGAACTGGCGGTGCCCCCCCAACCCCACACCGTGCCAAAAAGGTTGGAAACAGTTGCTCTAGATCATGAGACAGGCATTTCTAAGGTGATCAAAGCACACCACAGGGGTGTCTGATCAGTCTGGGTCAGACTGATTTTGCTTTCTGTTTAGGAACGACTTGATTAGATTGTATACATTTGTTCCCCAGCTTGGGCTTGTGTGTGTTTAGGTTTGAGAGCTAATAAAACTGAGTACTAATTAGTTAGATGGGCAACTCTGGAGGCACTCTTAGCCAGAGTCTACCTTACAACATCTCTAGGGTCCAGAGGCAGCTCTGATGGAACAAACAGACCTCTTCTTGCATCTTGAGGTTGCAGATCCTGATAAGTCTCACATGATGAGACCTACCATATTTTGAACTTACAGCTTCTAGATGAAAGATGGTGATGATACCATTCTTGTAAGATGACAAGAGTTGGTTTGGGGGCTGTGACTTTTGACCACCGCCTTTCCAATGAGGGATAAAGAGAGACCCTGTGTGGTAGTGAAGCCCCCACCAGGAGTCAAGACAGGAACTGCTTTCTTTCATTGAACTTCTCAGGGGAGCCCCTGAACTCTCTTCAGTTTGCAGGTTTCTTGCCTGTGAAGTCAAGATGGGGGAAGGATAGACATGTTCAGAATCTCTTGTAACTCTAATGTGTGATGGCTTTAAGAAAATCTAGTCTTTGAGCATGTTCTAAATGGATAAAGAAGTCACTGTAGAGAAAAGAAGGCCAGATTATTTGAAGGTGAGCTCCCCATGATAGATGGGAGGAATTGAATTCAGGGAATGTTTACAGCATTTCTTGAGAACATACTATGTGCTTGGCAGTCTGCTAACAATTGGTTATTTCTCTTAATAATCCTGCAGAGGTTATTATTCCCACATAGTAGGTAAATGCCACATCAGGTGGTCTTGGCTCCTGGGCTGGGATTTGAGCCCAGATCAGTGTGAGATGTTGCTCTTAACCACCATCCATTCCATGCAGTGAGCTGGTGATGCTCTTTTTGTTCTCATGGCATAATTCACAGAGTAAAACTCGATTCCCCCGCTTGTCATCCTCTAGGGAGAAAACCAAAGTTGCCAAAGTCAGTCAAGGAGTAGAAGATGGACCTGATACCAAGAGAGCCAAACTTGATTCATCTGAGACGACCATGGTCAAGAAGGTGTGTTGATGCAGCTGATTCACTTTGCTGTACAGTAGAAACTAACACAACATTGTAAAGCAACTGTGTAATTGTGTTGTTGTTGTTTTAGTTGCAAAGTCATACTTGTTTTAGTTGCTAAGTCATATCTGACTCTTTTGTAACCCCATGGACTGTGTAGCCTGCCAGGCTCCTCTGCCCACAGGATTTCCCAGGCAAGAATGCTATACTCAGTAAAAATTAAGAAAAAAGTTATGTTGGGGGGAGTGTTAAGTCAAAAAGCCCTGGGGTCCTGTAGGCTCCAGGCCATAACCAGGAAAGGAAACATGTAGTCCTGAAGGGAGGAGTCTGGACAGAGTGGGCCAGCGCTTGTCCCCTTTAAAGGGGGGCAGATATGCTTAGTGCCAGCTAGCTGTTACCATGAGGTTGTGTGTTCAGTAGCTAAGTCATGTCTGAGTCTTTGCGACCGCATGCAGCATGCCAGGCTTCCCTGTCCTTCACTATCTCTCAGAGTTTTCCCAAGCTCGTGTCCATTGAGTTGGTGATGGCATTCAACCATCTTATCCTCTGTGGCCCTCTTCTGCCCTCAGTCTTTCTCAGCATCAGGGTCTTTTCCAGTGAGTCAGCTCTTCACATCAAGTGGGCCAAATTATTGGAGCTTCAGCTTCAGCATCAGTCCTTCCAGTGAATGCTCAGGGTTGATTTCCTTTAGGACTGGTTTGATCTCCTTGCAGTCCAAGGGACTCTCAAGAGTCTTCTCTAGCACCACAGTTTGAAAGCATCAGTTCTTCAGTGCTCAACCTTCTCTGTAGTCGAACTGTCACATTCCTACATGACTATTGGAGAAACCGTAGCTTTGGCTATATGGACCTTTGTAGACAAAGTGATGTCTCTGTTTTTTAATATGCTGTCTGGGTTGGTCATAGCTTTTCTTCCAAGGAGCAAGCATCTTTTAATTTCATGGCTGCCGTCATTGTCTGCAGTGATTTTGGAGCCCAAGAAAATAAAATCTGTCACTGTTTCTGCTTTTTCCCCATCTATTTGCCGTGAAGTGATGGGACCAGATGCCATGATCTTAGTTCATTGAATGTTGAGTTTTAAGCCAGCTTTGTCACTCTCCTCTTTCACTCTCAAGAGGCTCTTTAGTTCCTCTTCGCTTTCATAGCTGAGGCTCTTCATATTTCTCCTGGCAATCTTGATTCCAGCTTGTGAGTCATCCAGGCTGGCATTTCACATGGTGTGCTCTGCATATCAATTAAATAAGCAGGGTGACAATATACAGCCTTGACGTGCTCCTTTCCTAATTTGGAGCCAGTCTGTTGTTCCATGTCTGGTTCTAGTTGTTGCTTCTCTCAGGGTCAGGTAAGGTGGCCTGGTGCCATCTCTTTAAAAATTTTCCACAGTTTGTTGTGATCTACACAGTCAAAGGGTTTAGTGTAGTCAGTGAAGAAGTAGTAGATGTTTTTCTGGAGAAAATGTGGACCGAGTGATGCCCAGAGGTGATTTTTCTTTTCTTTTTTTTCCAGAGGTGATTTTTCAAGAGAGTGGGAAATGTAGAATTTTTTCATATGCCCTGTCCCAGACTTGTTAATGCCAGCAGCCTTTTTGCATGCTGTTCCCTTGCGCCGTGTAGAGACTGAAGAGAACATGTGCCCTCCTTACTCACCTGCTGTGGGCCAGCAGTTTGAACCTTTGGGGTATGGAGTAGCATAAAGAAGACTGTTGTTGAGCATAAGCCATTACTCTTGTACAGATTTTTTTGTTTTCAAATTGGTAGACAATTTAGTAGGCTCCTTAATGGGCAGGGAGACAGTTTAAACTTGAATTGCTTATTGCTTTTTTAAAATAAAGTTTTTTTTTTTTTCCCCACCAAATAACCTTTTAAGAAGAAAGGTCTTGCTATTGACAAGTGTTCTCAGGTGTATATATGTATTTTTTTAACGTAGTTTATGATACTGTAATTCATTTTACATAAGAAAGAGTGGAAAGGGCATCCGTAGATAGATGATGGTTTCATAGCTAGTGCTGGAATTTGAGAAGGGAATTCACGTGATGAGGAAAACAAATCCAAGTGGCCAGAATTGGTTTTGTTAAACCAAGAGGAAAGACATGGGCAAGCCCATATTTACTCTTTACTTTGTAGATTTAAACGTTGAGAAAAAAAATCAACTGGTCAGGGCGTTGAGTTAAAATTGCTCTAAAGGGGGGATTCTAAGAGTGCAGAAACCACAAAAGAGACTGCAAAAAACCACAAAAGTGGAACTCTTGAGTTTCCAGCAAAGCTGCGCTGGAGATTTTCTTTCTCTTGCTCTTTATGTTTGTGTTGGAATAGTTCGATGCTGTGAGTGCGATACAGAGGAATTATTAAGCCCTAATTTTAGTGTCTATTCACAGGACCATAATTATCCAGAGCGAACATTAGTGTTTTGGCCAAAACTTGCGTCTTTTTCTTTCTTCCTTTCTTTCTTTCTTCTTGAGGCCCAGTCAAGCTTTATCTGAATGGCTCCGTGAGTTTGGTTGGGGGAGATAAATTGTTAACTGAGGGAGGAGGACAAAAGCAGCTTTGTGGGTGCTGTCAATTTATAAATCACACCCTCTTACAAGTGTGACACTTGGCCTTGGTGTGAAGGGTTTTATGGCTTAAGGGCCTTCTCTGATTGAGGCAGGCGTTTCACATTCAAATAGAGAGAGCCCTAGCTTTGTGAGCCCTGCACAGCGGGAAGTTTCCTGGGAGTCAGTCTGCTGGTGCCCACTGGGGCGAATCTGGAAACCTCTTTTGGGAGCCACTTTAGCGAGCTATGAGGAGAATGTGGGCAGCCCTGGCAGGCCCTGGGTGGCCTCTGCGTACCATTCTGCGGGCTCTTCAGGCACACAGCTCTTTGTGTAGCCTCTTCCTCCACAGGGCCCAATTTGAAGGTATCAAAATATTCCCCAGCTGACATTGTTAGTCAGCTGTTTCATGGGGACAATTCAGGCTTGGATTCCAACCCTGAGCCGTGAAGGTCGTGAGGCATGCAGGGCATTCCTCATGACAATCTCCGGGATTCCAAACCTTGTCTTTGTGTGGCCTCCCCGGGAGCTGCAGAAGGCCGGGGGCTCGGCCACCTTGCAAGAATGTGCCGTCTCCATTTTGGCAGTGACTGCTCCACAGTTTTGAAGTTTTCCTCCAATTCAAAAATCCCTGGGTTTAGATTCTGCCCTTTCAACTAGCTGGGCTATGCTCAGCCTTGCAGGATGGGGGTGGGGAAGCAGCCACTTCCTGTTTCCTGTGAAAGGCTTCTGCTGAGGGTTCCCTTCCCCTCCCCCTTTTCCTTAGTCTCAACCCTATGTTGTACACCCACTTGTGCTTGAGGGTACACATTGTGCTCCGAAATTAGAAACATTAAAAAACAAAGAGGAAAAACAGAGCTTGTGGTTTTCACACCGTCTAGGAAGGTGCTTGGCTGGGCCTTTCTAGCACCTGTGCTATGGTGAGAACTACAGTGGTGGGCAGATGCCCAGCCCAGAGACTGGTGCTCAGGAGGACACTGTGTGCTTCCTTTGGTGCCCAGGAGGAGTCACAAGAGAGATTTCCCCAGAAACAGGTCTTGGGCACAGGCGTGAAGTGGGTACCCATATACAGCACCTAAAGGAGATGGCAGCGGTTTTATGACGAAGTGTCTGGAAAGGTTTCCCCGAGGAAGAGTTGTCAGAGTTGAAATGTGAAGAACAGACTGGCAAGCACCAAAGCCAGGATCCGCACCCAGTCACAGGAAACAGGGTCAAGAAAAAGCTTAGATGTTGAGACTCTGACTTCCCTGGCTCCAAACAGCCAGTTCTTTATGATTCTGTGAGTTGTAAAATGCCTACTGTGTACAAGGCACTGCATTGGGTGCAAGGAAGTACGTTAGTTGTCTTGTCTCCATTTACAGCAGACCCTGAAGCCCAGAGAAGTTAAAGGACCTGCCTGAGATCACACAGCTGTGTCAGAAGGAAGGACTAGGTGGGCTTCCCTGGTGGCTCAGATGGTAAAGAATCTGCCTACACTGCAGGAGACCTGAGTTCGATTCCTGGGTCAAGACCCCCTGGAGAAGGGAATGGCAACTCACTCCAGTGTTCTTGCATGGAGACTCCCATAGACAGAGGAGCCTGGCGGCTACAGTCCATGGGGTCACAGTGAGTCAGACAGGACTGAGAGGCTGACGCAGGGAGGGGAGAACACAGGCAGTGGCCTAGGGTGCAGGTGCGCTGTGTCACCACAAGGTGCATCCCCTTGGAGTTTCCAGGATGACTTGAAGTTGGGTTAGGATGCCGGGGTGAAATATGTGAAAATCAGGATCACTTCTGAAAACTTACGGGATGAATGACGACCAGTGTGCTCCCACATTGCTGCTCATGTTTCTTTATTGTTAGGGGGCTGCCGGACAGGAGTGGATAGATTCCTGGGGGTGGATACTCTCTGTGATAGCTTTTTAAAGATTAAACATAAAGATTTGCTTCTGACATGCTAAGGAATACAGACTTAATTTTACCCCTTCTGAAGTAGTGGGTGTCTAATTTTGGCCCTGGAAATCCCTTTTTTCATGAATTAGTTGTGAAATTCCACAGTTGAAGAGTGATTCATTGTTTTGATTTCTCCTTCCTGAGACATTTGTTGACAACTCTCATCCTCCTCTCAGCCCTTTCTTTACAGCAGCATTCCTGGTGGCTGGCTAGTGTGGCTCCCCCTCTCCTGTGGCATGTTGATTGCGGCACCCATTGCCCCTCCGATGACTTGGCAGTGTCTCCCTCGTTCACATAAACTCCATTTGACCTGGGCTGGGGAGTTGTGTTCCCAGCTGTGTCCTGGTGCAGCGCCCACACGTTCGCGTTCAGGACAGGTTCAGTGCGCGGTGGTAGTGGCTGGGGGGGGAGGATAATATGACCCAACTTGGGAGATCATTGTCATTGTAAAAAGAATTTGTTCATTAGTTAGAAAGGATTTAACTTTCTTTGTGATTGAATAAATTGATTAGTGTTGTAGTATGTTAGTTCTCATAGTTGAGGTTATTTGAACTGAGCTGAGAGAACAGACTTTTAAAGAAGACAAGGTTCTTGGCGAAGAATGTGTAGAAGTCTGTTACTGAGTTGTTGCCTGGACCAGAACTTGCAGTCCAGAGAGTTCAAAACTCACTGTCAGAGTGACTTGGTATGTTTGTGGCTGGGGGGCAGGCAGGGAGGGGGCAGGGTGTACATTGCAGAGGATTTGGTGGGAAGCTGATGGCAGGTTTTCCAGGTAGAAGAGTTTTGGAGCGGGTGCTGCTGGTGCCTTGTCTCATTGGAGAGAAGTTTCTCGGTTCTATGGATGAGGAATAGAAGTCCCTGCCAGCATCAGAGCACAGTGTGTGTGTGATATTTGATACACAAAAATCATGTGACATCAGTGCAAGTTATAAAACATAACAATAAAGCAAACACTATCCACCTTAATAACGAGAAGGTTTCCAGGACCCTTGTACCAATCTGCGTGTTCTTTCTCTGTCTCCTCAGGTCTGCTGGTACATTTGTGTGGATTTACTAAGGTATCCAGAAAGAGTAGATATTATAAGCCGGCTTGGCATAGTGTTTTATCATGTGTCTGTAAATCTCAACAATGGAATGATGCTTACTAGGTGATGATGTAGGTTAGAAATTAAGAATGTAGAGCGAAACCACTGTGAAACCACCACCCAGATTAAAGCAGAAAACACTATTGGGTGGTCGAGGCCATTTGGATGCCCCTCGCCCACATGAGTAACCTCTGTCCTCAGTCATGTTTCTCATTCCCGTGTATTTCTTCTTCCTGCTCGCCTATGTTTCCAAGCAATACAGAATTGTTTGGAGTGCTTTTTAATTTCTTAAAAATTGGTTTCACATGCTTTTTTTCCACATGCTTTTCTAAGAGCAGCTTTGTGAGGACATCTGTGTTTGTGTGTAGGTCTGGAGCTTTGCTGTCCATTATGGTAGCCACCAGCCATGTGTGGCCATTCAAATTAAAATTAATAAAATTTAACTTAAAAATTCAGTTCTGCAGTCTCACTAGCCACTTTTCACATGCTCAGTAACCACACACAGCCTATGGCATCCATATTGCAAAGCACCCATATACAGAGTGTTCTTGTCATCATTGCAAGTTCTCTTGGACAACAGTCATTGCAAGACAGTTTTTTTGGTGGGTTTTTTGTTTATTTGTTTTGACCACAGAGTATTTGTTGTGTGAAAACAGTACTATTTATTCTCCTATTAATAGGCATTTAGCTATGTAAGCTATTGCTGTTACAGATGGCGTTGCAGTCAGTGTTGTGTGCGTGCATAGATAATCTCTTTGGGTAGGTGTGTGATTTCTCTAGGGCATAGGAGAATTAGAATGTGCACACCTTCAACTTCACCAGACTCTAAAAAATAAGTCTTAAGGCATTTTCTCTATTTACATTCCAACCCAGCAGCATGTAACAGTAACATTTGGTAACTTTGGGCTCTTTTGCCACTCTGCTGAGTGTGAAAACTGTCTCAGGTTGTGGTTGTCAGTTGTTAAAATGCTTTTGAAAACTATAGTCTCTGATAAGCAGGTGTGGAAATTAGACCTCGAAATCTGTAGTTTGAAAGTTGTTTCAATTCTGATTTACATGCTGCTTTACATCCAGATCTTTATCACTTGTTATAGATGTTCAGCCTAATTTTAAAAAGTAAAATAGGGTACTTCCCTGGTGGTCCAGTGGGTAAGATTCCATGCTTCCATTGCAGGAGGCACGGATTTGATCCCTGGTTGGGGAACTAAGATCTCACATGCTGTGCGGCACAGCCAAAAAAAACCCACAAAAAACAAAATGGTTTCACAAGTTCCAATGTGGAAAATATAGAACAAACTGAGAAAATGTGAATCCTGCTACCCAATAATGTCACTATTCTTTTTATGCATGTACATAATAAATTGGAGTGCTAGTTAATATATGTAAATATATGCAAGACATACATAATGATCTAATGTATGTGGCATATATATATATATGTATTGTCTTTTCCTTTTTTCACTCCGTGTATTTTCATAAGCACTCCTCAAATCTTTGTGTCTACTTTGGAGAGCATGCTTCTGTTCTACTCTATTTTATTTATTGAGGTATAGTTGGCATACAATTGGAGAACATGATTTTTAAGTGGCTGTCTGGTAGGTCTTCCTCGCTTTGCCTTGCTGTGATCTATTGAGCCAGTTCCCTATTGCATAGAGGTTATTGCAGTCTCCCACTATCTAAATGGCTCAGCGAAACCCCTTAATTTGATAGCTGATAGACTGTGTGGAGAATTCATCTTTTATATTTACTGTTGGGCTTTCTGGCAAATGAAAGGCAGGTGGGTCTTATCAACTCCTGGGTATTTGTTGAAAATCTGCTCCATTCAATGCTATGCCTTTCACTGTGGTCTCTGCCTCAGGAAGCTGCTACCCAGTGTAAGAAGGCTTGTTATGAGTCTTAACTAGACTCTCAGATTGAAATCCTCAAGGCCCAGAATGATCAGGGAAGAAAATGGACAGTGGAGGGGAGTGGGTGAGGCCTACCAGACAGGGATTCGTGAGCGGAGGGCATGGTGGAACAGGAGGGGTTACTTCGTTTGGGTGAATGGTGGCAGCTGCTACCTGGGAGGCTTTGTGGCTGCTTCATCTGACGGCTCTTCACTCCCTGAAAGCACTGTCAGGCAGCATATTCTCTTTATAAACTCAATGCCGGTGAGGTGGGTAAGGTAGGCACCGCCTTTTGCATCTGTTCTACTACAGATTAGGCAGCTTGGTTAAGTTTTATTTTTGTTATGAGCCGCAATAGTAGAATTTGGATACTTTGAATGAAAAAAGGGGGCATTAATTGAAGGCAGGCTGCAGTAGCCCAAGAAGCATAGAGTTTTATTCCTGTGATCTGAGAAGAGGAAAAAACCAGGGCAGCTGGGAAGCCCTGGAGGCAGCAGGAATCTGGCCTTTCTCTTTAGAGTTCTGCCATGAATGTGTCTCTATTTCCAGCTTTCATATTCTTGATTAAGGAATCTGGTGGGCCTGGCTTGGGTCGTGTGACCACCTCAGACTCTGTCACCTGTGCTGGTGGGTTGGTACACATTAAAGCCAAGGCCACAGGGGCCTCCTCCTTAGATCCCAGGAGACTTCTCTAAAAGTTGTCTGCCACAGACCCAAAAGAGGTGAAGTCATTGGTCCACGGTCACAGACTAGTGGCAGAACTGGGACTAAATCTGCCCTAAAGTTGGGAAGGGCAGAGGGCCTCTACCCTTGGCCATGGTGCTGTAGAAGGTCCCACTCCGGCCTTCCTCCAGCCGTTCCCCTCACAGGGTGAGGCTCCCATGAGATCAAGAAGGTGCATCTGCATGGGTCCCATAGCCTTCCCCCAAGTTCTGAACCCCATTCTGGGTACCTGGACCCCTGGAATCTCCTGGCCAGATAGCCTCAGGCTCACTTTCTAGGCTGCTTCCCTGTCTGCCTCTGGAATGTGGACCTTACCACAGCGTCTGAATGCCTCGGCCTGAGGATTGGATGTTTTGGTGGGGAAGGATGGGCAAAACCTGTGCAAAGTCAGGTTCAAAGCTCCTTACATTGTGGGTGAGCCAGAATGAGACGGGGGCAACCTTCCCAGGGTACCTCCTCTGACACAGGACTCCCACGGAGTGTGAGAATTCCAAATTTGAACCTAGTTTTCCAGGTGGTTATGAAGGAGGTTTATTTGTCAAGGCAGGAGAATACAATATACTTTACTTAATAGCTTATTAGTGTGATTTATAACTGAATATGTAGACATGATATATGGGTTTTCATTTGTACTCTTACCCTCAGGCCCTGAAAGCGTTAGAGGCAGGCCTGCTTCAGACTGATTCTAAGAACCAACTTTTTTCCCCCTTATTCTTCATATAATGGCCTAACAAATCAGTAGATTCTTAGCATTGGTCTTGGCCAGGCAAACTACAAAAATTTTGAATGAAAGTCTTGGTGGGTTTTGAAACCTGGTAAGACTTTTCTTCATTGTGATGGCATCTCCAGGTCGTACTGCTGATGGCTTGATCTGTGTGGTAAGACTTGTCAGGAAGGGTCTGGCAAGTCTGTACTAAGCACTAAATGTCACTCTGGTTGACTGCATGACTTATCTGCTAAGGTCAGACAGACCCATTGACCAAAAGGTTTGAGGGCAGTAGAGGCATCTTGTATACTAGCTTTTACAGTGGATCCAAACCCCAGAGGAGTGATTATGGGGAGGCAGAAAGCCACCTTACACACCATGGCTGGTTTTTATTTTCACCAGCAGTTTGAGTTTTCATCTTTCAGATCCATTTTGATCTTCAGCAGGGTGTGGAAACTGCCTGGCAGCTAATGGATCTTGGCTCCCTTAGCCTGTAAATTGCGCCATTGTTGTCTTCTTTCTGTTTTCTTTTTCTTTCTGATGTGTGGGGGGGTGGGGAGTTGGTAAAGGAAAAAAAGGAAAACACACACCTCTGTAAGTGTGAAGTTTTATACACTTGGCGCACACACATGTACTAGCTTAAACTTGGTAGAAGTACCTAACAACCATATGAGGATAAGGTGCCACTGCCTTACTCCCAAATATTTTAGTCTGTATTTTCTCAAATAAGGTATTCTCCGTGATCAGAAACCAGCCATCACAGTCAGGAAAAATACATGGATAAGTCACTGCCATCTAAATCCTCAGACCCTGTTTCGGGTTTGCTAGTTATTCCCGTCATGTCCTTAACAGCAAAAGGATCTGGGTCAGAGTCATGGATGATCTAGATTTTCATGACATCTAAAGGTTGCAAGCCGGTTATTTTGTAAAATGTCTCTCAGTTTGGGTTCCTCTGATGTTCCTTGTAATTAGACTCTTGCTACACATCTTTGGCCAAAATAGCACAACATGGATGCTTCTCATTGCATCCTGTGGTCTGGTGCATGGTTTCCATGTGTTGCTTTACTGGTTGTGTTAATTTTGATAATTTGAGTAAAGTTAGTTTCCATACTGATCCTTTGAAAACAATTTTTTTATCCCTGTGTGACTAATAGGTATTTTCTGGAGAAGTATTTTGAAAATATGTAAATACTTCATTCCTTAAAAAACTTTGCTCATTAGTTACTTTTAGGTCTAAAGGATTATAGTTTACTTAAAAGTATTATCTATTATCCTTTACTCTTATCCTCAGATTGCTCCAGATGTGACCTGAATTTAAGCTGAATTGTTACCTCTTGACATGTCCCATCATTTTTGGGGGCACTTTTCCTTGTCTCAGGCTCCTCTCATGTTGCAGCTTTGAAATCAGTCATTTCTCCAAGGAGAAATGTGTCTCTTAGTGGTGATTAGAAACCAGAGTCTGTGTTTGAGATGTGCTCATTGCTGCTAGAGTATCATTGCTTTTAGACGTTTTCAGTGGACACAGCGGGTAAATATTTGTATGTGTACACATACACTTGCATTTACATTTATTTATCTGTCTGTATATATGGAAAATAAGAGTTCACGGCAGTAACTCTCACCACAGGCTTCATTCTAATTCTCTCTTTCCATAGTTCTGATTCTCTTCTTTGACAGTGAAGCCTTGCTGCCCAGATTCTCAGCGCATTTTCTTGTTGCATCAAGTCCTTGGATGTGATCGGGCTCCCGCTGCTGTCCTCTGGGGATGCCCTCCTTACCCTGCCCTGCTCTGTCCCCTCCAGTCCAGCCACCAGCCCTCCACACACACTTTCTTTACCTGTCTTCCTTCAGTCCCAGAAAACGGCTTTTGGACTTCATTGTTTAGGAAAGGAAAAGAAAACCATTTTCTTATTCATAATTAGTTGTTTGTATTTTAACATATATCTCTCATGGCATTTTTAAAAGAAAATTTGATGTAGGTTACTAGGTTTCAACTGTATTTCCTTCTGCCATAGGGAGAAGGAATGCTGTTATTTATGGGTATTGTTGTTTGTGTCTGTTTACTAACACAGAGAACATTTCATTGAGTATCTTTAGACACATTTTATTGGTCACTTGTGAAGGAATTTCCGTGGCGTAAATACCGCCAGAATTCACCAGAGAGTCAGAATGGACAGAGCTTTGCACTGTCTTCCTGCAGTGAAGGGAGTCCGTGGCATTGATCTCTGTGACCCCGGTGCCCAGGGGAGCTCATAGTAAGTGCTCAGGAAGCATTTGTTGGATTTGAGTTGGCCTCAGCTTCTTTTCGGAGAAGGCAATGGCACCCCACTCCAGTACTCTTGCCTGGAAAATCCCATGGATGGAGGAGCCTGGTGGGCTGCCCGTCTATGGGGTCGCATAGAGTCGGACACGACTGAAGCGACTTAGCAGCAGCAGCTTCTTTTAGTGAACAGGAAACCTAGTAATGGTGATGAGTTACTGCCTGGTGATTTGAAGTCAATGTATTTTATCCTTGGCCTTCCCTTGTGGCTCAGCTGGTAAAGAATCCACCTGCAATGCTGGAGACCTGGGTTCGATCCCTGGGTTGGGAAGATCCCCTGGAGAAGGGAATGGCTACCCACTCCAGTATTCTGGCCTGGAGAATTCCATGGACTGTATTGTCCATGGTGTCACAAAGAGATGGACGTGACTGAGCAACTTTCACTATTTTATCCCTAAGCAATCTTGTCTTTTTTTTTTTTTTTAAACAGAAGGTGGTCTTCTGCTCCGTCAAAGAGGCGCTGGAAGTGGACTGGAGCAGCGATAAAGCAAAGGCAGCTCTGAAGCGCACGACTCCAGATTACTTCCTCCTTCAAGGTGAGCCCTGAAAGCAGTTTCTCGGCACGCGCTTTGTGCTCTCATTTCTGCATGTGAGTCTGCAGAACCCAGAAGGTTCCTTGAGGTTGCCCTGAGCCTAGTTCCCCCTTAGTTGGTTCTAAGTGGTCACTTAGGACAACAGAGTGAATGGAGAGGAGGCCCATCATTGAGCTCTAGTTTCTTTACAATTTCTGTTTTTTTTTAATTATGTGTTGAAATGAACTGCTTTCTGAAATTGAGCCCAAGATAACAGTGTTATAAATCAAGCTCCTGTCATCACTGTTCCCTCTTTAGAGTTCTTCCTGGTGCTCAAAACCGGCGTTCCTCTCCTGAGAGATTTTCTCCCATCTCTCACCATCATTCAGAGGGCGTTAGGTAGGTGTTGGTTGCCATCTCAGTGTTCTTGTGCTTGGCACTTTATTATTATTATTATTTAAAATATCCATGGAATGTGGGATCTTGGGTCCCTGACCAGGGATCGTACCCTTGCCCTCTGCATTGGAAGCACAGAGTCTTAACCACTGGACTCCAGGAAAGTCCCTGTACTTTAATTTTTTAATATTATTTTAAAAACAGTAATCATGAACATCGAGTGCTTACTAGCAAGAGCCAGTGGGAGTTGATGTGTTATCCCTTAGTTCACAGACAAGAGAGCTGAGGCACAGAGAAATTGAGGTTGCTCTTGTTCTCAGGGTGAGCAAGTATGTAAATCATATGGGTTTGTTAGCATAAAAATAATCCGTATCTGTTACAGAAAATACCAGAAAAGCCCCCCAAAAAAGAATCACCTTGACATTTTTGTACTTATGGGGATGTGCTTCTCAACTCCCCCTCCTCACTGGTGGTACATAGACACCCCTCTGTAAACAGCTGTTAATTTGCAGAGGTTTGGGCATAGCCTTGGTGTTTCTAACTGCCAGTTATAAGAGGAGTCAGCTAGTATTTGAGTTTACCATAACCTGGGGATCCTCAGCCAGGGGCAGTCTTGCCCTCCAGGCAAGTGTCTGGAGACATTTTTGGTTGTTACGACTGGTGTTGGGGTGGGGAGAGAGCCCCCAGAGTCAGCAGTGTTGAGGTTGAGAGACCCTGATCCACAACCCTTTTGCAGTTTCCAGAGTACTTTCTTGTCCACCTCCTCATCACATCTCCCTCATGAGATGGACAAGGTAGGAATTATCCCCAGTTTGGTTTCCGGGGCTGAGGAGGCAGAGACCCAGAGAGGCTTGTGTTTTGCCTTGAGAGGACACCGAGTGAAAGTCACTCAGTCGTGTCCAGCTCTGGCCTTGTGGCCTGCAGCCGCCAGGCTCCTCTGTCCATGGCAGTCTCCAGGCAAGAGTGCTGGGGCAGGCTGCCATGCCCTCCTCCAGGGAGCTTCCCAACCCAGGGATCGAACCTGCATCTCTTACATCTCTTCTGCATTGGCAGCTGGGTTCTTTACTACTCGTGTCACCTGGGAAGCCGAAGAGGACACCAGATGCAGATGTAAAAGAGGTGGGACCTGAGCAGCCCGGGTCTTTGAAATCTAATGAATTAAATACTGTATGAGGTACCAGGTAATAAGAGCATGCATGCTCCATTCTCAGTGCCCTGTGAGTGTTAGCTCATTGGATCCTCACCTCATGCACACGAAGCTGCTGCTGTGCGCTCCTCTATACACACAAGGCATAGACTGGTAAAGACACAGGCCCATGGCCATCACTGCCCTCAGGAGCCTGTCACTGAGATGGGGAGGCAGGACTCATGCCCTGGAGACAGGATGGGGGAACGTGTATATTTCATCCAAGTAGATTCTGCTGAGCATCACCATCAGAAGTTATAAGGGGCTGGGGAGTCAACAGGATGTGATGAAGAAGCAGGAGCTTTATATCACTTCGCACATGGCAGGCAGTGGTTCACGGTCATTCAGAACTGGCGCTTTGGAATCAAAACAGACCTGCCTTCCAGTCCTGGCAGGTGGGTGAGGTTGAGCCACAGACTTCAATTCCCAGAGGCGCCCTCAGATTCCCCTCTGACCATGGGGGTGGTGACAGTGCTGGCCTCAGAGGGCTTTTGTGAGGCATGGATGATACCCGTGCAAGAGGCTTAGCCCAGAGCGAGTCCTACAGATCTGTCTAATCTAGCCGTGTGCTTGGAGGTCGGAGGTGCTTTCTAGTGTTAGGGTTGACTCAGTTTACCGTTAATTCCATTCTTGAGTAGGTATTATCATAGCAGCAATCCTGTCAGGCTTTAGTTTTTTTGCCCGTAAAAAGCAGTTTGTTTATAATACACTTCATGTGTTTACTTCCCTCTTCTAAATGGTAACTAATTCTCTTTTTAGTTTCAAAGCTTTGCATTTGGAGATTAAGACTATGTTCATAATTAATAATATACAGTTTCTTTATTATGATAAAAACACGCACCATAAAGTTTATCACCTTAACCATTTTTATGTGTAGTTTTCTTTTTTTTTCTTTTTGGCTGCATTTGGTCTTCGTTGCTGCGTTTTCGCTTTCTCTAGTTGCAGAGAGTGGGGGCTACTCTCCAGTTGCGGTGCGCGGGCTTTTTATTGTGGTGGTTTCTCTTGTTGCAGAGCATGGGCTCTAGAATGAGGGCTCAGTAGTTGTGGCTCACAGACTTGGTTGCTCTGCGGCATGTGGAATCTTCCCAGACGAGGAATCAAACCCATGTACCCTGCATCGGCAGGCAGATTCCTAACCACTGGACCATCAGGGAAGTCCATGTGTATAGTTTTGTAACATGCGTGTGTGTGTGTGCCACTGAGTCATGTCCGACTCTTTACGAACCCATGGACTGTATGTAGCCTGCCAGGCTCCTCTGTCCATGGGATTCTCTAGGCAAGAATACCGGAGTGGATTGCCATTTCCTTCTCCAGAGGATCTTCGCCACCCAGGGATCTAACCCAGGTCTCCTGCATTGCAGGCAGATTCTTTACCATCTGAGCCATAAGGGAAGTCCATAGTTTTGTAATAGGGAATTTTAAAAAAGGAGGCAACTCCACACGTCATACCATCTTGGTCAAGGCTGGCAGCCGTGTGCTTCCCACTCTTCCCTCCACCCCTGGGGCAGATGTGGCTAAGAAATCATCCTTGTTGACAGGCCACTTCTCCCAGAGCCTCAGAATCCTCTCGACAGCACTGCCTGCAGTCCTCTCTGACTGGGCATACAGATGAGTCCACTTCTAAGCTTATAAGAATAAGGCCTAGAAGGGAAGTGACTCCTCCTCCTCCTGGCTATACAGCACACCAGTGGCAATATCAGGCCTAAAACCCAATTCTCCTGATTTTGTTCTTTTACACCACCGCACGCATCCGCGCCACACACACCCAATTCTCCTGATTTTGTTATTTTCCTTCGCTTTTCTCTCTGTAGCAGATGACATGTCCTAACTTTTATTGCGTGTTGTCACCTGCGTATTCCTGATGTTTTGCTTTGTTTTGCCCTCATGGGTCATCCTGTGCCCTGTTTGTTTTTCCAGATATGCTGCACCTGGAACTCTTAGTGTCCCAGCAGTGAGCATAAGGGGCTGGTTAGCTTTCTGGGGGCTTTTCACATGTGATTAACTGCTTGATTAAGGACTGGACTGAGCTTCTGAAAGTGGAGGGCAATGGCTCTCATGATCTCTTTCCCTAGGGGAGTCTGGCCGGCAGGTTAGACTTCTGCCAGAATTCAGCTTGTAAGTGTTAAGCGACTTGCTTTCTTTCATTTGATGGCCTTGCGTGCTTCGGAAAAGATCTTGGAGCATACATAGAATGACCTCATTTGTCTTGTTGGCTGCAAAATGTGTTTCTCTGGGTATGCTGTCTTTTGTGACTCGTCTTATCAAATGTAAGTTGTTTTCAGCTTTTCTCAGTCCTTGGAGTTTGTCCCCAAGAGCCTTTCTAGGAATGTGACTGATACACCTGATGATGCCTTAGGAATTCCTGGTGAGGTCAGAGTGCAAGGTCAGAGTACTTGACTGTGATACGTATAGGAGGATACCTTGCAGATAACCCAAATGGAACACTTAGTAGGTGCTCGACAAGTAGTTTATACTTGTGACTAGTCTGCCTGTCTGGTCATTTCTTCCCCCTCCCTGCTGCTGTCCCCAGAGGCCCCTCCTGCCTCCCTGCTCCCCTGGGAGCCATCAGGCTTTCAATCCCAGTGCCACCCGGCTCTGGCTTGTCCCGCACGTGTGGACGGTCCTCACCCCATTCACCATCCAGCCCCCGGTGAGACAGTAGCCCTGCTGTCCGTATGCGTGTGTTTGCCTTGTTGGGGTGTGAGTGTTTTTCCAGTTTACTTCATAAGATAGTGGCCAGACTGCACGTTTCCTGCTGCATTTTCCACTATCTCAAGAGTCAGCCTTACCAACTGTGAGCAAAAGGTCTCATCTTTTTATTATTCTCCCATGGCATGTTGCAAAACATTAAGTGTGAGCTGGTTTCCTGTGGCAAAAAGTTGACTTTGATTTGTTCTTTTTGAGGTTACTGTGAGTTTATCATAACAGGAGTGCTAAAAATAATTGAGTCTTGTATGGAAACAGCATTCACTTACCAGCATGAACAATAACACGCAGGTTTAGCCCAGAGCAGGAAGATATGGACTTCATCTCGAGATGTGAATTACTGAGCAGAGAATCTTTGGCAATCCTAACTTTTCTCAGTCTGTTCTGACGAGTCATGGAAAAGTACTTGGGCTGTCTTTGAACCACAGAATTAATGCTGAAAATAATCTTAGACCATTTTTGGAGCACCTGCCATGCACCAGATCTCGTGCCTGGAGATCGTCACGGGAAGAAGAAGCCTCCTTGCCAATGGAAAAGACAAGCATAGATAATCCTGCTCATGAGGGGAGCTGTAACAGAGGGCTATTGACAAAGCTGTCGTGTTGTGCTGGTCTGTTTTTCAATATGTGTGAATTATTCGACAGTCGAAAGCAAACTGTTCTGAGAGCTCAAGGAACTTGGGGTCTGGGTGTCTTTGGGGAATTGGGAAGGCTTCAGAGAGGAGGAGACACCTGAGCCAGATTTTAAAGAATAGGTATTTGCCAGGTGGTAGAGGGAGGTGAGAGCGTTGTGGGCCAGAGAAGCAGCGCCTGCAGGCGGCCAGCAGGGTGGAGACCGTGGTCCCGCAAGGCTGGAGCTTGGTGCGAGCCAGCCAGACATGAGACTGGGGCCTCACTTTTTTATGTTTTTATTCTTAGAGCCAGTGGTTTCCCCAGAGGATATCAGGCTCCCTCAGGGAACGTTTGAAATACAG
This sequence comes from Bison bison bison, assembly GCF_000754665.1. Classification (NCBI taxonomy): domain Eukaryota; kingdom Metazoa; phylum Chordata; class Mammalia; order Artiodactyla; family Bovidae; genus Bison; species Bison bison. The sequence goes on from NW_011494885.1 coordinate 3,374,628, forward strand.
ATCCCTTGGCTGTAGCTCACATGTACTGAATCGGAGCAGCTCAGAGTGGCTGGCATCTGCAGTCTTGCACACCTCCCAGGTTTCTAAAGGACCAGTCAGTCGGAGGGAGACCATTGCCCTAGGAGAAGGGGAGCCCTGGCCTGTGTCAAAGCCTCGCTTCACTCATCTGCAGTTTTATTTTAAGACATGTTAAATGCTGTATTTCAGGCGAGGACATGACTGAGGCAGGGCTAAGATGATAACCCCATGTGGCTCTTGAATGTGCTGTTTTGTCTATAGACCCTCATACTAAAAAAATAACTGTAAACAAATATTGAACTCGAGTTAGGTTTGTTTTTTACAGTGGTGTGGGTTAGCAATTCTGAAACTTATTTACTCTTTATTCTAGGATACCATCTCAGCCACCAGGGAAGCCCTGGATGGAGCAAATAGGCAAATATATTGTGGATAATGAGACTTGCATTTTTTTATTGCCAGAAAGGGGAGTTCGTTACTTCCCCTTGTTTTAGTCACTCAGTCGTGTCTGACTCTTGGTGACCCCATGGACTGTAGCCCTCAGGCTCCTCTGTCCCTGAGATTTTTCAGGCAAGAATACTGGAGTGGGTTTTAATTTCCGTCTCCAGGGGATCTTCCTGACCGAGGGATTGAACCCATGTCCCATGAATTGTCAGGAGGATTTTTTACCATTGAGCCACCTGGGAAACCCTCTCTAGTTCAATTGGAATTGGAGTCATCTGGATGAACTCATGGTTTTTTTATATGTAGGTACAGAAATAGATGCGTGTGTGTCCATGTATTTACATTTTTTATTATTTTTAAAAACATTTATTTATTTAGCTGCTCCGGATCTTAGTTGCGGCATGCAAGATCTTTTTAGTCGTGGGCGGTGGGATCTAGTTCCCTGACCAGAGCTAGAACTCAGGTCCCTTACATTGGGAGTGCAGAGTCTTAGCCACTGGACCACCAGGAAAGTCCTCATGTGTTCACATTTATACATATGTATTTTCCAGCTCTAACCAATTGAGAGGGCTTTTAGAACTACTAGCCATGAACAGACTTCATGGTTGTTAACATGCTGAGAACCAGGACTCCTTGGAGAAAGGGCTGGTTTTGGGCCTGGGGTAGGAAATTTACAGATGTGCTTGGAACATCCTGCACTGCCCGAAAGTGAGGACGTGTACAGAGAATCACAGTCGTGTCTGCGTGAAGGTCACAGGAGTCAGTTTGAAGGGGCGCCTACTGATCAAATCTGGGAGAATTTGAGGATCAGGTAAATCATGATCGTAGTTGATTACAGCCCATAGAATAAAATAACTCATGAACCTATACTGATAAATATATAAGTAAATGAGGGAGAATAAATAAATAAATGAGGGAGAGGGGAGAGTTTATTTTTTTTTAAACAGAAGAAGAAGAATAAATACAGCAAGAATGAGGAAGATTAAAAGAAATCTGTGTTTGGCCATCATAGTAGTAGTTTTAAGGATCATTGTTTTAAGGATCATTGATGGATGCTAAAAGTAGGCTGTGAAGCAGCATAGATGTCTTCCCAAGATACTTTTTGATTTATTACAGAGAGAGACTAGAGAACCCAGCAGGTTGTCCCTCCACCAAGAGCTCACAGTTAACATTCCAAGAATAGGACAGTAGGTCTCACGCGTCCCACGTGGACGCACTGAGCAGGTAGGAGATAGTGTAAGTAGCGCCGCTCTGCTGAGCCAGCCAGCGGTGGCCTCTGGTTCTCGGCCCAACATGGGTGATCTCAGCCCAATTATGGGGAAACATCAGACACACTTGGACTGAAGAAGATTCTATAAAATAAATGGCCTGTACTCTTCAAAAGTGTCATTAAAGACCCAGGAACTCCATTTCAGATTAAAGAAGGATGAAGAGACAGGGTAACTAAATGGAACACGGACTTCCCAGACTGGATCTGAAAGCAGATATATTTTTTTTTTGCTTTTGCTTTCAAAGACATCAGTGAGACTGTCAGTAAAATTTGAAAAAGATCTGTTGAGTACATAGTAATACTCTATCGATGGTTAATTTTCAGTTTTGATAACTTTTGTGGTTCTATGAGAATATTCTTGTTTGGGGGAAATACACAGTGAAGTGGGCTTCCTTGGAACTGGTAGATCAGACCTTGGGCCCGCTGTGGGGGAATTAGAATCTTTTCTAAGGTGGCCGATTGTTCTTGGTTCATAAGTCTAGCCCAGCAAGTTTGGAGTTCATGTCTACTTTCTGCTACCCCTAGAACCTTGATGTCTCCAGATTTGGATTTGGAAGAAAGGCATTTTGGTTCCACTCTGTCGTATAGTTCACCTTATGGCCTCTGTTTTCTCATATAGCAATGGGGGAGACGTTGATAACCTCCTCCCAAAGATCATGTATAGGAGAGCCTTAGAAATCGTTCTGTCTTCTTTTAATGTTAACCTTCTTAGTAAAATACTCGGATGTCTCAGAGAAAACTGCCATTTCATGTGTATTCTTCCAGAACTTTCTAGTATTTTGTGCCTCATTCTTCCTCATCACTGCAGAGATTCTTTGGCAAGGTTTCTTATAATGGACAGTTTTAACTTTTTTATGGTTAGAAAACTTAGTTTCCTTGACTCCTCCTTCCTCAGTTCCCCCTGCCCCCGCCACACTCCCAGCCTCCCTGTTTTTATGATTTTTAACTGACTTTGTCTCTAGACCTCAGCTTGATTGGGTGATCAGTTCTCTTCAGGAGGAACTTCTTATTTTAGAACCTGTAACCTTTGCACACCAGCCATCGCCAGTAGCTGGGCCCGGCGCTACCCCGCCGGTGTTTTGCTGTCCAGCGATGACAAGAACTGCTGAGGAAGAGACGGCCACAGGGAAATGGGTTCCGATAATGGGGCAGCCTCTGAGTGCTTGTTGATTTGCTGCTGTCATAACCACAGATGTTTAAAAATAATTTGTAGGGAGGGAAGAAGAAAGAAGTGGTGGGTTTTGTTGTGTTTCTTTTTTTTTTTGTTTGGTTTTTTTTTTTCTGGTGCCACTTGTCTTATCAGTGGTACAAAACGCAGACCACAGTCATTCAGAAAGGAAGAAGGCAGTGCCACACAGAGTGGAGAGGTGAGGGGGAGGGCAGAGGTGAGCCGTGAGTGCAGTCCTGGGCTTCACTGCCGTCAGCGGGTAGAGACTCTTGCTGGAGAACCAGCTCTGTTAGGCTTGTGCTCCATTCCTCAACCTGAAAAAGAGGCACATAACCTGGAGTCTGCCACTGGGGTCACAGGGATTAACAAATGCGGGCCAGGCACATCTTGTGCATTCATAATTTTTTTTACTTTTTAATTTTTATTGGCGTATAATTGATTTACAATGTTGTGTTAGTTCCAGGTGTACAACCCAAGTGACTCAGATATACATATACATGTGTTCATTCTTTTTCAGATTCTTTACTGATAGAGATTCTTACAGAATATTGAGTAGAGCCCCTGTGCTATACAGTAGGTCCTTGTTGATTAACCAACAAGGCACTCTCATGAGAGCAGATCTTACTATGACCATCTCATTTTCACAGACGGAAATAGAGTCTGAAAGAAGCTTAAGTCATTTGTCCAGGGTCACCAAACCTAGTAAGTGTTTAAGCATCCCCCAATAAATACCACGTCCCTCAAAGCGCTCAGTCAGACTTCAGCTATTCACCTTACTAATTAATACTTATGGCATTATGTCCATTTTTTAAAGTCTGAACATCACAAGAACCCGTGACGTTTTCTTGTTCCACTTCTGCAGATGGGAAACTGAGGCCCACCGTGGCCAGATTGAAATAATGGGCAACATTGTCAGCAACCTGCCTTGTCTTCTCTGCAGGCCCGTGTCTCCCCCACCCCCGTTGTTAGCTTGTGTTTGAGCTGCTCTCGGGCCCCAGCCCAGCTGCGATTCTGGTTGAAAGCCTCACATCTCTTCCCTGACTGTCAGACAACAGTCACGGGAATGTCCTGTGCCATCTTCCCTGGGTAAGAGCGGTTGGTGGAGAGCAGCAGATGCCCAGAGTCAAGGTCATGTGCCACTCAAGTGCTGGGCTGGAGAAAAGCCCCTGTCTCCCTGCTGCTTGTGACCAGGCAGGGGAGTGTGAATGGAGAGGGTTCTGTCAGAACAGCTCTGTGAGCCGAGGGTGCGGCTGGGCACGCTGGGAGACGGGGCCAAGCACTCGGGGTCCAGGGAGCTCCACACTTGGCCTCTATATAACCTGCCTCAGCATTTCAGAATGTTTATGTCCCCTTCTTTTTGTAAGTTACAGACTTCTCAGACTGTTCCATTGTAAAGATGAGAGTCAAGCTCAGGAATCATTAGACCGTTGTTTTGTGGGTTTTTTTTTTTTTTTTTTAAAGAAGAGAAATGGGGGACTTCCCTGGTGGTTGGGATTCATGCTTCCACTGCAGGGGTCACGGGTTTGATCCCTGGCTGGGAATGCTGCACAGCACAACTGGGGGAAAAAATTGTTTTTAATTTTTGTTTTAAAATAATAATTGTTTTTTGTTGTTGTTGTCTTTTAAGGAGAAATAGAATATTTGGCCAGATGGAGTCTGAATGGGTGGTTTGCATTACTCTAAACTGATGGATTCTGGGATGGGAAACTAAGTTCATTTGAAGTG
>NW_011494885.1:3379352-3400019 GCF_000754665.1 Bison bison bison
ATTGTATTAGTTTTGCCAAATATCAAAATGAATCCGCCACAGGTATACCTGTGTTCCCCATCCTGAACCCTCCTCCCTCCTCCCTCCCCATACCCTCCCTCTGGGTCGTCCCAGTACACTTTCTTTTCTTTTTTTAAACCAGTCTGTATTCTCTCTTCTCTCTGCTTCCAGGGAGGCAGTACAACATAGAGGTTAGAGGTGTAGTGATTTTGGAATCTATCAGAAGCCCAAGCCTTAGTTTCCCACCTTGGACAGGAGGATGATCACAGTTGTACCCACCTCATTCTGTTTTTATTAGAAGAGCTCGTTCTGAGTATAGGCTATTACCTGCCCCTGTTTTAAAAACCTAAATGTTAAGGAAACAAACATGTGACCAAAAACTGCTTAAACATAATTTTGATAGCTGAATAATACTCCATTTGGTCAATCTGTCATATTTTATATGCGTGCTTAGTCGCTCAGTCATGTCCAACTCTTTGTGATCCTATGGGCCGTAGCCCACCAGGCTCCTCTGACCATGGGATTCTCCAAGCAAGAATACTAGAGTGGGTTGCCATTTCCTACTCCAATCATATTTTATGTAATCATCCTATTATTGGATGTGAGATTGTTTCCAGATTGTGGCATAAATAACGGCGGCAACCATTTGCACATAATTAAATCACTGGCCACAGGGCCTGACCTTTTATAAAGCCGCTCAGTACTGCACCTTTGCACGGCTGGGTGAGCCAGTCTCTCCGCTGCATGCTCAGGTTGAGTAATCTGGGTCTTTCATTTGGTAGGCAAAACCCAGCAGGTCATTTCTGAGAAGCAGGACTCCCCTTTCTCCCATCAACAACTTTCATCCAGCTGCCTCAGGTTTTCTTCAGAAGACAGCAAGCTGTAAATAACCAGACAGCTTTCTTTCTCTCTCTGCTGAACTGAGATGGAATGTGGTCAGAGACTAGCTTTCATTGGCGAGATGAAAGGATGGCCAGGACTTGGTGCTCAGCAGGGGTGTTTCAGAAAAAGTCTTCAGGGCAGGCCAATCTGGGGGTGAAGTTCTCTGGAGAAAGAGGTCAAAGGCCCGGGCGGCCGTGGTGACAGACAGGGGCTTATGTGCGTGCCCTCTGTGGACTGTGATCTCCGCCTTTTGGGTCCCAGCACGGCTCAGCATATGGGGTGGAGGTGGTGTGCAGGTGCTCAGGAAATGTTTGTGGACAAGAAAATGAATGAAGGAATATGTGCATGCACATACTTTCAAGTTTCTGGGTTAAAGAGGAACACTAAGAAAGGTAAATGAAGCGGGTAGTGGGGTGGAGCTGAGCTGAGCAGATGACCAGATGCCACCAGATGCCTTGAAAGGTGAGAGAGGCTGAGAGCCAGTAGGCCCTCATGGGGGTTCCCGGAGACCGTGCCTCTGCTTCCTCCAGCCCAGCCCCTTCCCTCCTTTGAGCTCCACGCCTGTGGACCGGCTCTTCTGCATCTTTGGCCCTCAAATGTGGCCTTGAAAGGCAGGCTTCTATCTTGTTTCCCTCTTGAGGCAGATGTGGTACACTGTGTGTCTTTTTTTTTTTTTCCTTTTTTTCTCTGGCTGAACATTCCTTGGTAAGAAACAGAACCATCCTGGGTATCTTGCGGTCTCCATTCAGTTCAGTCAGCACAGGAACAGGCTGGTTAGATCTGTGGGGGCCTGTGCCACCTTGTTGTGAGCCTTCTCGCCCTGTGACTCCTTTCCTTCCTTCTCCAAGCACCGACACTTGCTCAGTGTGTGCAGTGGGGGCCCGCCCCGTGCTGGGCACTCAGTAGGTAATGGTGAATGTGACAGATGTGTGTCTGCCCCACAGAGCCCCAGAGGCTGGTGAGGAGACGGGTCCATCTTCGTACAGGTGAGCTGACACTTTGACTATGAAGTTTCAAATTGTGATCGAGACCATGAAGGCCAAGAGCAAGGTGCGGAGAGTTACTGGAGTATGCACGATTTAGAGCCAAAGCACGGTCGCCTGCTGAGCTCACTGTTGAGTTGGTGGTGGTCTCAGTCATGTGAGGAGTCACAGCATAGGCCAGTGTGTCAGCCTCTCTGAGGGCCATGTAGGTGGGTTTATGGAGGTCGGACAGTTCCGGAGTAGCACCATGGACCCGACGCTCCCCTGGCACCGGCCAAGGTGCCTGGCCTGTATTCATTCTGTTCATCCTTAAACCGCATGAGTTCAGTGCTGTGATGCTTCCCATTTTATGGAGGAGGCTTAGGGATGTTGTCAGGGTCCAGTGTTACAGTGATTTAGATCAGGGGTCAGAGCTATCTGCTGGTTCCAGGCTGCCCAGGCCCGGGGAAGGGCTCTGCACAGAGAGGGCACAGTGGTCCCTGATGAGCAGCACGGGCAAGTTCCAAGGGCAGGAGGTGGCAAGGGTCAGCGTTCAGGTCTGGAGGACCTGCTGAAATGTGGTGGTTGTGCCTGGTGGGCAGGGGGTGTCCGGCTGCTCGGGGAGACTGCCCTCTCCTCCCCGTCGTGCTCGCTCAGCTCCTCCTCTCGTGCTGCCTCTCGTTACCGTGCGTTGTGATGTGTGTCGCCCTCACACATACTCGGAACGGCAGAGCGTGCAGCTTGCTCTGTTGCACTCGGGCCCCGGCACAGAGGCTGTGCTCGCTGTGTGTTTATTGAATGAACAGTTGACTAAAGAGGAGACCTGGTGTCTTGCCTTAGGAAATGGGCTGCTGGCTAAGAGGATAACTCGCCTTTTCATTTTCTTGGAGATGTATGTCACCCAGGAGTGGATCCGATTTCCAGGCCATTCCCAGAGATAATGAGTCTCTTGAGTGAGCCAGTTTGGGGAAAATGTTGGGAAGCACCAGTGGTGTGAGGCAGGGGTGTCTGGTATAGAACAGTTCTAGGCACCAGCCAGGCAGTTTTACAGAGATTTGGCTTTTTTCCTTTAGATGAATTCTTTTGGGGAACAGCAATTGGGTTGGAGCTAGTTTGCAACGTTGACTTCATTTTTTTTCCTACAAAAATAATGGAGTTTTTGAATGGCCTTAGTGATTATGCTAAATATAATTGTGCCATTTAAATGCAATGAAAGTTTTCAGAAAGAAATAGAATAATTAATAATATAGCTTCCCAGATTCCTATTATAACACTAATCTAGTAGTCTGATTCAGATTAAATTTGAATTTGGGTTAATTTCTCTTTGCAAAAGTAGTAGTTTATCCACACGTACAGTTTTTCTTCTAATCCAGGAAAAGGTGCTTAGTGTCTCCCTTTCAGAGTTTGTCTCCTCCGTTGCATGGGCGAGTCCTGAACTCTAGCAGAGACCCCAGTCTGTCCTCAGTAGCAGTGAATGTCACCCCCCACCTCCGGACTTCAGCAGCCTGAGTTAATTAAAAGGTTCAGAGGAAGTTAATCAAGTTTGGAACTCTGATTTTGTGCAGTGTTTTGATATGTTTCGATGAGTCATCTTTTGGCATCCCTAACAGTATTTGATCTTCACAGAATAGTTTCATAATCTGGAAACTGGCTGGGAGGTGCTCTCCAGAAATGCAGAGTCAACAGTGATGTGTGTATGTCTGGCCATTTGGGAGGGCAGATGACAGAACAAAGAGGAGACTTTAATAAGCAAGAACCCATCAGGGGCTCCGGTCAGTTCTGAGGCTGCTGCCCGTCTAGAACACTGGGCTTCTTCCCGCCCCCTCCAGCCCTGCTCACTGGAGTGCTGACATTAAAGGAAGAAAAAAAAAAAAGAGTACAGAATACAGCCTCTGTTTGCTTTGCTGCAAATAAGTGGCTGGAGTGACTGGCCCCCGTCCCGGAGGCCCTGCGCGAACTTCAGATGTGGTCAGTGAGGCCTCTAGACGGTGCCAGGCTGCCGGCCCACGTCCAGGCGGCCCGCACCAGGAACAGGCAAGGGGCCCAGAGAAACAGCGGGGCCAGCTGCTGGCGGCCTCTGCTCGTCCTCTGAGCGCCGCCGCCTTTTTTTCCGAGATGAAACCGGTCTTACCCTCTGAAGATGGATGGGCCAGGGCTCGTATGGCCCCTGCCTCCTCTTCTCACCCGAAGAGCTAGGAACTTAAAATGAATGGACCAGTTGAGAGAGAGCAGGGCCCGTCTGGAAAATGCATCTCACCAAAATGTGGTCGAGCAGGAGTTCTCTTAAGGTGGCGGGCAAAGAGCCAGACCACCTGGGGTCCTTGGGCTGCATTCCTCATGGTCCTGGATTTCTGCTGCGTCAGTTAGGGTTCAGAAGCAGAGATTCTGAGTGCCAGCATTGGCAGTTCTGTGACACTCCTCATTGGCAGTCCCATGGAAAAAACTGTTCAGTCTCTGGACTTCAGTTTCTTCACCTGTGAAGGGGGGAAGCGAGCGTATCAGGACCTCCCTCCCTCCCTTGGTTATTGTGGACATAAAAGGTTTAGAAAGGTGCCTGGCATGGAGTAGGCACTGTTTGTTTTGGAGTTGTTACAATAGTCTGAGTTTGCTTCAAGAGCTGTGTTCCATAACCAGAAGGTGAAAAGTTTTGCGGCGAGGGCTTAAAAAATGAGCCTCTCTGGTGTCCCTTGTGACAGTTCGTGCTTCTGCCCCAGTGACACAGAAGAGGCAGGGCCCCAGCTGCAGTCCTGCAGCCTCATTCGCTTCCCACCTGCTTCTCCCTGGCCCTTGGACTGTGCATTACAAGCATCTGCTCAGGCAACACTGACGTGCACACTGGGTCTGTCTTCTCCAGAGTGATGGACAGGATGAGGGCTGACATTTGATACCGTCCGCTTAGAATGTCCTCTTGACTGGACCAGAGATTTCCAGGTTCATTTGTCTTCACAGGACCTTGTTGGCAAAGAGGCTCGGTCTCAGCGATTCCTCACCACTTCCACAGCCTTTCCTCCACCCTGTCCCCACACACTCGCCTGAAGGCACTTGTTTAGTCCAGATCAGAATCCCAGCGACACATCTGCAGAGGTAGAAGTTGAACTTAGGTAATGGCATGTCCGTGTTAGCCAGCATCCGGATGGACATTGGCTTTGAGTTGGCTGCCAAATGGTCGGGCCGAATCAAGGGTTGTAGAAGCTGTATTCTTGGAAGGGAGAGGAGAGTAACATTCCCAGACTGCAAACAGTATCCGAAGCAGGTGTTCTGGAACCTTCTAAAGAAAAGAGGACAAGCCCTCTGATGTGCAGAGCCCTGTCCAGGGCGTGTGACTAGCAGTCTTTCTCTGATACTGGCACTGAGAAAAGCATAGCCCAGCAGCAGTTTGCATCTTCTTTAACCCGGACCTCCGCTGTGTGGGGTCTTCTGAGAACTCTGTATAACTGTTTATGAACTTCTCTCAGGCTGCAGTGGAGCTGTCTGTCCTGGCCTTTAATATCCTGTCCTCCCCCATCACCTTCAGGCTGCAGAGACCTTGCTCACCACTGGACTCTGGCACCTAAGTCCACCGGGCACACCTAGGTCAGCCCTGCTCACTCATGCTGGCGAATGAATGAATTCTTACTACTTCTTGGAGAGCTGTTCTCCACTGGGCTGCTCATCACAAAAACTGTGTGTGAGTCTGAAGAAAACAAAGAGAAGGTTGATGATTCCCTAGTCTGAGGTTAGATCCAAACATTTGCATTTTTAAAGAGCCCCACGACAATTGCCCATTCACCTTTAACTTTTCCCATTCACCTTTAACTTTTAGAGGAGAGCTCCTTGTACTGAGAGGGAGGGAGTATGATTTGGGGGATGAGTTCACTTTTTCAGTGAACTCGTCAGCAAACACTGATGAGACTTAGTGGAAGCACTTGGTGAACTGTGAGTGTGAAGGGCCCTCCCAGGGCCCCCCAGGATCTACTATCTCTCCCTTTGCTCCAAAACAGCCTGTGTGCTGTGGGAGGAGCACTGCCTGGAGAGGAGGCTCTGCCTGCCTTGGAGAGCATGGTGGGGACAAGAGTGCCCCCCAGCCCGCCTGCAGTAACATCTGGACGAGGCAGTGGAAGGGGCTCATGTTTTGATCGGTCTTCTGTTCATGCCTGTGTCTTTTCATTTGGCTTACAAGTTCAAGTCTTGTTCAGGGCTCGTTCCACGGTAGCTCTGATTTGCTGCCATCATCTGAACACTTCCTCTAGTTCACATCCAAAATGAAACATCCCTTTCTGGAGGTTGACGTAGCAGTTGTATTAAGTATGGGAGGGTTTGTTTGTAACGATCCGCCTGTCTGATGTGTCCGAGCCCTTGGCTGGCCTCTTCTGGCTGGAAGCAGTTCATCCTTTGAACTTGTGCCTAGCATGCATGCCTCCTCCACCTGACGTCTCTCCTGGGTCAGAACAGGGCCTTTTCCCTGCGCTAAAAGCTTCTTGGACCTTTCTTCCCAAACCCACACAGACTTCACTCATGGTGCTGACGCAGGGAAGCTTTGCTTAACAGACCCTATAGAGGATGTCAGACTCTGTTGTACTGTCATGGCTCTCGTCACAGGAATTTTAGTCATTTTTGTCATTATTTGATTACCTTTCTGACTATGTTTGTTGAATAAATGAAAAGTGTTAACCTTTCACTTGGCCCACATTTTAATTAATGTACTTCCTGTAGAATGAAAAAAAATTTGTTTTATTATCAACATTTGTAAGTATTTATTACGAAAAAAATTATTGAAGTACTGTTGATTTAGTGTTGTGTTAATTTCTGCTCTACAGCAAAGTTGATTCACATATACAGACATTCTTTTCCACTGTGCTTTATCACAGGTTATTGAATATAGTTCCCTGAGCTATACCTTAGGATCTTGTTGTTATTCCGTTCTATATATAATAACTTACATCTGCTAATCCCAAACTCTCAATCCGTCCTTCCCCTTTAGCAGCCACGAGTCTGTTCCCTGGGTCTGTGAGCCTGTTACTATTTCGTAGATAAGTTCATTTGTGTCGCATTTTAGATCCCACGTATAAGTGATATGTGGTTTTTGTCTTTCTCTTTTTGACGTACTTCACTTGGTATGATAATCTCTGGGTCCATCCCTCTTGCTGCACATGGCTTTATTTCATTCTGTTTTGTGGCTGAATCAATATTCCATTGTGTATACACACCACAGCCTCTTTATCCGTTCATCTGTCGATGGACATTTAGGTTGTTTCCATGTCTTGGTTATTGTGAATAGTGCTGCTTTGAATATGGGGCTGCATGTGTCTTTTTGAATTGCAGTTTTGTCTAGATACATGCCCAGGAGTGGATTGCTGGATCATATGGCAACTCTTTTTTTTTTTTTTTGAGGAACCTCCATACTGTTTGCCATAGTGGCTGCACCAGTTTACATTCCCACCAGCAATGTAGGAGGGTTCCCTCTTCTCTGTAGCCTCTCCAGCATTTATTATTTGCGGATTTTTTTTTTTAATTGAGGGCCATTCTGACCAGTGTGGGGTGGTACCTACCTCTTTGTAGTTTTGATTTGCATTTCTCTGTTGGTTAGTGACATTGAGCGTCTTTTCATGAGCCTGACAGCCACATGTATGTCTTCTTTGGAGAGATGTTCATTCAGGTCTTCTGCCCATTTGAGTTCTATGAGCTCTTTGTATGTTTTGGAAATTAAGACCTTTTTTGATCACATCATTTTCTTTTCAGTTGTGAAAAGACTTGGTTTTTTAACCTGACTTCTTCCTTTCCCAGTGCTCCTGAAGTTTCGCACAGATAAAGGAAGAGATCCTAGTTCTGATACCTTTGGGGAAGATTCTGAGTTGTTGCTCCAGATACGGAATGATGTGCTTGACGCCCTGGGTGTCAATCCTGATCTGCTTCCTGAAGACTTTGTCAGGTTGGTCTGACTATTTATCACAGTTGAGTTTAGATTGATAAATGTCTGTGTTTAGCATTTGCCTTAATTTGGAGAGATGCTTTATTAAGACTGAAAAGCCCTGAGGAGAGAGCCTCCTTTGCCACATTCTGCCACACACACACCCCCACCCACACCCCCCCCGCAGCCGTCCGCCCCTCTGTTGGTATAACAACAGTATATGAAAAATGGAGGGGACCTTGTATGTGTTCAGATATAACTGCAGGGTCAAGGGAGTGACGGGTCAGAAGGATGGGTTTATCATTTGGTAGATACTGCCCTTGCCCTCCGCTGATGACCCATCAGTTTATACCCTCGGCTGCAATGGCATCCTTGTTCCCAGCATCTTCACCCCTGGGCACTGCGATGCTTTCAGCCTCAGGGACCAGTCCTTTGTTCTTATACACAGTCAGGTTTTGGGTTTGTTGGTCTCTCCAAAGGGAGACTAAGTTAGGAATCCCTCCCAGACAGTTTTGGGATCATCTGCTTACTTCCACTCTCTCTCCACATCTTTGAGGGACTCTGTAAGCTGCCTTGCTGTGCCCCGCTTGTAGCTGCAATAATGATGGCTAGAATCCACTGAGCAGCTATTACAGTACCAGGCACTGTGGTAGCTGCTTTGTGTATGTGCCCTGTCTTGACAAGACCCCATTTTATAGGAGAGGGGAAGCTGAGTTAGAGCTCAGAGAAGTCCAGTCACTAGCCTGAGGTTACACAGATAATAATGGAAGCACGGTGTAGTGAAGGCTTTCAGTGCTTTACCAGTGCAGCCATATGGTTGTTAAAGTCCTTGAAGGGTGTATTATTATTTCCCCGTGAGTTAACTGAGGCTCCGAAAGATACAGTCATGTGTCCAAGGTTTTAGTAAGTAGCTGACCAAGATTTGCCCACACCACTGATCCCTGGGGACAGCCTAGTACCTTGGTTCCTATTCAGCAAGAAAGTGAATGGTGGTCCCACCCTTCCCTAGTCTTTTCCTTGTGTACTCATGTCTGGGGACCTCACTTAGACACTGACAAGCCTCAGCCAGTTTAAGACCAGCAGTGGGGCTTTGAATCGCCTGCTGAGCCCTCAGCCAGAAAGAGGCACCTGGATACCAGGCACTCTTGTAAGTTGGAACCGGGAGGGAGTTCAGGGGCTAATGACACCACCGCCTGGGATGGGGTCCCTGTCCCGGGGGACGGCCCACGGAGAACAGGTTCCCACAGGTGTCCGGCTTCAGTAGTCCCATCCGGGCCAGTGAGCACACCTAGTGCCAGTGCCAGGCCATGAGTGTGCAGCCGAGTGACCGATTTGGGCATTGAGAGTGATGAATGGCCTGCTTAGGCATCACCAGCCAGTGGCAGAGCCCCCACTTCCCAGAAGGAGAGAGCCACAGCCTCACTGCTCACAGCCTGTCTCGCTGCTGGCTGGTTTCCTCTCCACAGAGTGTTGTATTCCCCCCACCCTCCCAGTCCTCTTTGCAGAAACAGCTCTCCCGTGTCTATGCCCTCATGTCTATGCCCTCCCGTGCTCAGGCACTCCCTCTCTATTGCCCTTTAAGTGAGAGGTGTTTGATGGCCTCTTAACAGCCGGCCATGGCCAGTGCAGATAAGGCTGGGGGAGATGCGCTGGGGATGTGGCGGGGAATCGAGCTGCCGTCTGGCAGCTGAGCTGCCTGCACAAATTGCCCACTGCCAGCTCCAAGCAGGGTGCGCTCACTTGAGGAGGGAAAGCTGTGCCCAAGTCTCCATTTCCCTCATCTGTCTGTGATCTGCTTGTCCCGTCCTTCATGTTATTTATTCTCTTCAGAGAGCTCAGTTGCTTTTCTGATTATGAAGGTAACAGATGCCCATTGCCAAAAAATAGAAAAGGGAAGAAAAGGATCTCCCATAGCTCCTCCCAGTGAGAAGTCACCAGTGCTGGCTTGGGGTTTAATTTGGGGGTTTAGCCTCTCAGACATCTGTGTGTGTATTTACTCATGTGTCTTCTCTTTTTAAATACCAAAATGATCACACTTTTCATACCACAGCCTTCCTTTTCCAGCATCTCATGGATCTGTTTGTGTCACAAGTAAAGACCCGTAACCTCGCCTGTACTGCCGCATGTGTCATTGTCTACTGAATGGTTTTCATTTAACCGTTACCTGCTTGGTGGGTACTTCAGTTATTTGTAGTTTTTCACTGTTATAAACATATATGACAAACATTCATAATGTATATATGTAATATAACTTGTGCTGTTAAATTTTTGCATTATGGTAAAATGCACACATCATAAATTCTAACACTTTAGCCATTCTTAAATGGACAGATCAGTGGCGTGAAGTCCGTTCGCACTCTTGTCGCCTGTCACTGATACCCGTCTCCAGAACTTGGTCCTCATCCCAAAGTGAACCTCTGTCCCCACTGAACACTGACTTCCCATTGTGTGTCCCCAGCCCCTTGCAGCCTCTTTCTTTCTTGATGAATTTGACCGTTGTGGGCATCTTGTTTAAGTGGAATTGGAATGTAGTATATGTCCTTTGGTGAACTTACACTGTGTAACACACGGAGTATTAGCCAGTATTTTTAATAACTGTAAATGGAAAATGACCTTTAAAACTGTATAAAAATTTTTTAAAATAGGGACTTCCCTGGTGGTTCAGTGATTAAGATTCTGCACTTCACCACTTCTGGGGGTGCAGGGTCAGTGCCTGGTCAGGAAACACAGGATCCCACATGCTAGGTGGTGTGGTCAAAATTTTTTTGTTTTTAAAATAATTTTAAAAGAAATTTAAAATTACTCATTCCATGAACCAGAGAGGGAGGAAAATCACTGAATTTGTCCTGTGCCGTACTACACTGTCTTGATTACTGGAGCTTTGTAGTAGGAAGTTTGAAATTGGGACGTGGGTTCTCCAACGTTAGCTCTTCTTTTCCAAGATTATTTGACTATTCTGGGTCTCATGCAGAATTTTAGGGTGGATTTTCCCATTTCTACAAAAAAGGTTAGCTGGAATTTTGAGAGGAATTATGTCAAATGTATAGAATAATTTGGAAAGTATTGCTGTCTTAACAAAGTTTTCTGATCCATGAACATGGGAATATCTTTCCATTTATTTAAGTCTTTTATTTCTTTCAACAGTAGTCTTCATAGAGTAAGTCTTAAACATCTGTTGTTAAATTTATTCTGAAATATTTTATTCTTTTGGATGCTGTTGTAAATGGAATTCTTCATTTCATCTTGAGGGTGTTCGTTGCTGATGTATAGAAATAGATTGGTTTTTTTTTTTTTTTTTGTATGTTAATCTTGTATTCTGCAGCCTTGATTCAAATAATTCAGTAGTTCAGATAATTTCTCTGTGGTTTCCTTAGTACTGTCTGTGTACCAGATCATGTCATCTGTGAAGACATATCACTTCTTTCTTTCCGGTCTGGATGCCCCTTGTGCCTCTTTCCTGCCTTCCTTAAATGCCCTGGCTGGAACCTCCAGGACAGTGTTGAATAGAAGTGGTGATAGCAGACATCCTTGTTTTGTTCCTGATATTTCAGTGTTTTGCCCTTAAGTGTGATATTAGCTGTGGATTTTTGTAGATGTCCTTTATCAGTTTGAAGAAATTTCCTTCTGTTCCCAGTTGTTGAGTGTGTTTATCACGAAAGGGTGCTGTGTTTTGTCCCATGCTTTTTCTGTGTCAGTTGAAGTGATCATGTGTATGTTGCTGTTTTGATTTACTGGCATTTTGTTGAGATGATACTCTTTATTTTTTAAGATTATATTCTTTTAAGAGAAAAAAAGTAGAACATTAAATTTTTATAGTAGGATCACATAGAATAAAGGAGAATTTTTTTAAAGGAAAAAATTGACTATCTTTGAGGAGTAGAATTATGGCGACTAGTTTCTCCTGGCTATAGTTTTCTCTGTTAGGTTTTATAGTTCCTCAGAGGACCTTGGTATGCAAGAGGAAAAGTTGCCTCCGTAGATTAACAGATGGGGGTGCTGGTCCCAGCCAGGGGGTAAGGAGATGGTCACCCCGAGCCTAATTAGTGGGAGTTGAATGGATCGAGCCTTTCTGGAGAGCATCAGGACTCAGCAATTCTATATTTAGGAATTTGCCATAAGGAGCTGTTTGGACGGCTCTACCAAGGTATATGACCACAGAGTCCACCAGCTTAAATATCCCTCCGTAGGTCATGGGGCACAGTGAATAGTAGTTGCTGTGACCTGGGTTTTCAATTATATATATTTAGATATGTGCCCTTTTAAAAATGTCTGGAAGGGTGTGTACCAAAGCAAGAAGACTGGAAGTGTTCTCTCAGTAGGGCTCCAGAGAGAAGTTTTCCGTTTAACTTGCCTGCACCTCAATCTGCTCATTCTAGAAACCCCTTTGTGTTCAGGAGTGGGAGCTGGCGAGGCAGGCTTCCTGGAGGGAGGTGGTGGGAGACAGCGTTTGACTGTCTGGGATGGATGATTGGGAGGGGCAGGTGACAGTATTAGCTAAAATTTGTCCTCTGGGTTCCCCCTCTTGGCCCAGAAGGGTTGGTATCTATGTGGGTAGTGAAGACTTTTCTTTCCTCCCATGCTTTAATTTCAGACCCCGACTTTGCCAAGCTGTCTGCATGTTAACACAGGCCTGCTCCGGACATTTGTCTGGGACTAGCATATTGAACCCACTGCCCATTGTGGGACAGAAGAGAATTGCGAGAATGTGACCGGGGCACCAAAACATCTGGTATTTGTAGGGCTTTATTTTTAGGATGCACAGATATAGTCTTATCCTTTAACTTCAAAAAAAAAAAGAAGTTGTGAAACAGTTCTTGCCTGCCAAGGTTCAGATGTCTTTCTCGCCACCTACTAACCTGGATCAGATTTACTTTTCACACCTAGATACGAGTATTAGCATTGCTGTCTGAATTGACTCCTCCTGGTGGGAGATGTTTTCATTCAGGCAAACCCACCACTGACTTCTCCCAGATGTCCACACCAGCCTTCCTGTTGCTCAGAGCTCTGTTTCACATGTCTTCTCTTTTAGGTACTGCTTCTCTGAGATGGCCCCAGTGTGTGCAGTGGTTGGAGGGATCCTGGCCCAGGAAATTGTGAAGGTAAAAAGTCCCTGTGGCATGGAAGATCATTGGCCCTCCGCACTAGGACCTTGGATGTGCGGACAGAGAACCCAGAGCTGTCTTAGAGAGCTGCCTGGTTTCTCAGACCCAGTCATCCTTGTCTCCTGACCTCCCTGTTCCCTTTCTCCCTCCCTTTTTCCACTTCATCCCCTTCTCTCCAGCCCATTCACGTGGGGCCTTCAGCAAATGGCCTTGGGAGTGCCTACTTCGTGCTGATAAGCCCAGAACTGGACACAGAGCCCACGGGGCTGTCTGCCGTCCCCTAACTATACCACCCAGCTATCTGGTGTTGTGACATTTGCCACAGATTCTGCTCACAGCTCTGTAAAGTGGGCACTGTCCTGATTCACACTTAAGGGGTGGACACTGAGGCCCAAAGAAGGGCCTCCACAGCCTGTACTGCTCCTGTCTGCTCCAGTTTCCCTCCGCTCATGCCATGGCGTCAGAGTTCCCTCTCGTTACTTCGCACCCCGTGGGCGAGTGTAGAGCAGGGGAGTCAGCACCAGAGGAACTCAAGCCCTGTGCCCAGAGCCCACAAGGCTCTGCCCAGCGTGCCCTGTACCCACGTTAGGCAGATGTCCTTCTCCCTCTCGAAAGGGGAGCTTTCACACAGGGTCATGTGTTTAGTACCTGGCACGGCACTTTGAAGTCTCTTCTGGAGCATTTGGGTTATCAGAACTGTAGCATACCCCCCAGTATGTGTTCCTTTCTTGGGGGACTTTGATATTTTCCTAAAGTGATGAATTTGCCTTGTGCACATCTTAACCACTGAAGTGGACTTGGAACAGTGGACCAACTTCCCCTGCTTTGTCTTGGTTTGCACACTTGCTTCAAAAACAGTTGACGCAATCTCATGGTCCCACCATCTTCTTAAGGCTTTTTCCCTCTCTTTTCTTCCCTGATCATTCTCTGGATCAGATTCTTTCTGAGTCTCACTCTGTGGCGTAGGCAGTGGGAGGCACAGTGGGAGGAGAGGAGAGGCACGCGCTGCTGTGTGCGGCCTCACCCCGCTTCTGCCTGCCCAGGCTGCTGGCAGGGTTCGCCTTGGGCCCCCGGCCTGGGGAGTCGGTGGTGGCTGCGGGAGGACTGTGTTGAGAAGGACTCTGAGACTGCCTGTAGAGAGACTTGGCAGGAAAGAGTACAGTGATGGAACAGCAAGGGGAGAGTGGGAACCTAGTATGTTTTTGTATCCTACGATGATGAGAGCATAGATAACACTTATTTATTTTAAACATAGTTTTCTCTAGGACTTTCTTTTTTTGACTCTGCTGGGTCCTTGTTGCTGCCAGAGGGCTTTCTCTGGTTGCAGAGAGTCAGGACTACTCTCCAGTTGTGGGGCATGGACTGCTCATTGTGGTGGCTTCTCGAGGACATGTGGGTTCCCTAGTTGTGGTACACGGGCTTAATTGTCTGTCCCTTGGTGCGTGGAATCGTCCCAGACCTGGGATCGAACACGTGTTCCGTGCATTGGCAGGTCGACTCCCCACCACTAGACCATCAGGGAAGTCGCTAGATAGCATTTGTTGAAAGCCCATTCTGCACCCACTGCTTGGACTCCTTGTTCTCAACTTGATAGACTCGTTTGATCCTCACAACAGCGCATGAGGTAGGAGCTGCTGCGATCCCTGCACTGAGATGCAGAGCAGCGGTGAGGCCGGGATTCAAGCTCATGCCGTCCGGCTCCTGGGCCCATGCTCTTCAGCCCTTGGCCAGCAGGTCTCGGGTGCCCTCAGCCTCACCTCCACGCATCCCGCTGAGATGCTGCTTCCTGACTTTCTTGCATGGGATGGAGGTGGTGGGCTGGGCAGGCGGTCTTGCCCCGCTGTGTGCAGGGGCACGCGGCGCCTGCGCCCCAGTCCCGCCTCCGGGCGCCCCTCCTCCTGCCGCCGGGCACAGCTGTGGCCTGCATCTTGTTCCTGTCTGTCCCATGGCCAGAGCATTCTGCGTTCCTGGCTGCAGGCGTGTTTGGAATCTCCCCTCCCCCTTCGGAAGTACGTTCCCCCTGGCCCCGCGTTCACCCCATGCCCTGCTGTCTTGTCCCTGCCACTCCCCCTCACTTAACACCGGTCCAGCTCCAGCCAGCTGGCGGTAAAGGCCTGCCATCTGAGGGCGGCAGACCTCCGCCCTCTCCCTGGTGGGGCCCTCTGACCACGGTAAAACGTAAACATTGGGAGATGGGGGCAGATGTACAAGTCTGTTCCCTGGGAATCGTCTGTTCCCCTCCTTCCTTGTATCTTTCCAGACACCACACATTCTAGTCCTGTCCTGTCTCATCCTCCTTCCTTGGGTTTAATCATTCTTCTTTACCTTTCACTGTTGGTGGGCAGTCTCCCCTCCTACAGCACTAGAGGTGAGAGTTGACAGCAGCAGCCTTACCAGGCTCCATGTGAAAATGCGTCGTGCCATCTCCTGGAACGTGGGTTCTTGCGTCTGGGATCCACCTGTGTGTCCTTCGACCTGGCTGAGTGCCTGGGGGCCTCAGATATTGGGAAAGGACCTCCTGTTCGAGCAGTAGCAGCTCCCATTTATTGAGAATCTGCTCTGTGGCCGGCATCTTACAAGCTGGATCGCGTTTCATACTCACCAGGAACCCTAATAGGCTGAGGCCGTTTGTTTGGGTTTTCCTATGCAAGCTCAGAGAAGCCACCCTCTGACACCAGGTCAACACCTCCTCTCCAGAAGAACAGTTTGTTCCAGAGTAAGCACTTGGAATAGGTATAATCATCTCCATTTTACAGACGAGGACTGGAATTGGCGCTTAGTTCAAGGAGGAGCGGTTCAGGGCCCAGCTTTGTAAAGGCAGGCCTGCCTGAGGAGTGACTGACTGCATGGAGCTCCCGGGCACCTTGGCAGGTTGCAGTTTGCGTGGGTGATGTCCTCCTCTTTAAACAGTAACCCTTCTTGGGTTGAGAATGTCTTAGAAAACTCACTGTCACCTCTGGACCTTGCCCTGGTCCACACAGGTCACTCGTGGTCCAGCATGTAATCCCAGGGACTGTCACTCCGTCTCTTAAAAGTGCTCTGACCTGTTAACCGGATGAAATGATGACCATTTCCATGGCCGACTAGAATCTCCCAGGCCCTCTGGATGCCCACCCTGGTGTGTCCCGTGGAGGGCCAGCAGCACTGCCTTCCCCTGGGAGTGTCGGTGTGTGTCCCCCCAGGTGACAGAGGCTGTGCTCCCAGATGGGTCAGAATGATCATTCACTGCCTTTCTCAGTGGAATGTTCATAAGTAATTATTACGGCCATTTGCCATTGGTGCTTCTCTGAGTTAAGCATTGTTTTAGATATTGGAGGTAAAGCATCTCTCTTAATCCCCAGGATAAAACAGTTGTTGTTTTCATTTTACGCGGGGAACGTAAAGGTCTGAGAGGCTAAATGGTCTGCTCAAGGGCACACAGCTGGTAGGGGACAGAGTGCAGGGACAGGAGAGTCACAGTCAGAACTGTTTTCTGACCTGGCCAAATAGCCCCTGGGGAGCAAAGTCGGCCTCTTTCGAGAACCACTCTCCACGTTGCTTTGGGAAGGTCTCGGTTCAGGGGTCTATTCTCTTTTCTCCCTCGTATCCCCTTTTAAGCACTTGAGCTGAACCTTCTTATTTCCCTCCGCAGGCCCTGTCTCAGAGGGACCCCCCTCACAACAACTTCTTCTTCTTCGATGGCATGAAGGGGAACGGGATTGTGGAGTGCCTGGGCCCCAGCTGAACCCAAGACTCTGCGGCCCCAGAGATGCTGACTGCACGGCGCCCTTGTGCGATTGATCCCCTCCCCTCCCCCATGAAGGCCTCTCCAGGCGGGGGAAAAACCAAGTCACTGAACCAGTACCAACCATTTCCTGTGAGGCACGAGGCTGCGCAGCACTAGTGGCTGCACAGGGGCCTGGGTCCTGACAGTCTCCTCCTCGCCCCAGGCCTCCCAGCTCGCCTGCTCGGCCAGTTCCTGGAAGTCCCCAGCCAGGAACCAGCACACTTGGTGGCCTAGGAGCCTCTCGCCACCTTCTTGTCCTCAGTCCCCACCTGATGTCACACAGCGAGGAGCGTGACTTCAGGTGGGGAATAATGCCCTGGGCCGTGAAACCACACGTCAGAACCACAGTTCCAAGTGTAGACAGGTGCCCTTAAGAGAGCCAAAAACATGGCGGGCGGAGTGTATCTCCACCAAAGGTTGAAGCTCTGCGAAACAACAGGTGCCATCTGGTGTGCTGTTCTTGAGTTTTAGTTTAGGATTAGTTGAGTTCCAGCCTGGATTTTGAAAGAGAGGAAGTATTACCAAATTCTCTTGGGTATTAGGGTGAGGCCTTGCCAGTGGAATATTAATGGGAAAGCTTGTTTAAAAAGGCAGATTCCTGGGTCCCACCCCTGGGAAGCCAGCCTGACTCTTTGGCTTTGAGGTGGGACGGGGGAGCCGGCCTGTCTTCCTGCAGAGCCCCTCACAGGTGAAGGCAGTCGTGCTGCAGGCTGTCGCATTGAAGGGCTGTGTTGGTCCTTCTTGTTACCCCCCTGAATCGCAGCTGTTCGTGTGTTTTTTATATTTTCTATATTTCTTTGGTTCTTCAAAAAGGAATGATAGAAATAAAGTTATTTGCTTTAAGATTTGTTTTTCTTCCATGTGAGAAACTTCTTCCTCTGACAGGGAGCAATGGCCTGTTTAAACCTGAAGATGTATCCCTGGATGCTTGAACACAACACGGAGGCCCTCCCCTCTGTCACCATTCCTGCCACTGTTTTCCTGAGCAATGCAGCAAAAGTTAGCATGCTCATATTCTAAAGCACATAGAAGCTTGAGTCTTGTTGTCAAATAATTCCGTTAAGTAGTGGCTATTCGCAGTGACAGCAATTGTAATGTAATAATAGTGGGAAAGGAGTAAAAGTGAGCAGTGATCTCATAGCAGTTAAGTGAGACCGAAGTAAAATGCCCCAAGTCCCACAGCTGGACGGGTCAGAGCAGTCGCTGGAGTGCCAAATGTATCTTTACTCAGCGGCCCGAGCGTGTGTCCACCTGGAATGCGTTCCTCACCCACACTTGGCTTTCTCCCCATATGTAAATTGGCTGGTTAGAATGAATAAATCAGCTTCTCTGTTTCAGCCCTGTTGATGTCAGTGAGAAAAGAAAAGCACGGATCTCCTCTGGGAGGAGGGACTCAATTCTCCCCCCTCCTGGTTCTCTCTGCCCCCTCCTGAGGTGAGGCTAGGCTCTATTTCTGGAGCAGCCCTTTTCTGGGCCCTAGAGTGTTGAATCAGGGGTTCCTTGCAAAAATTTCACAGGGTCTTGGAAAATCTGAGCTAATTACACCCTTTATTTTGCAATGTGGGGCGTCGGTCACAAGGGGGAGCAGACGGGTCTGGATGGATTAAAAACAAAACTGTCTTAGAATCTTCTCTGCAACTTTTCAAACTTTTCCACCCCTGTACCTGTAATGGCAGAGACTTGAGTGACCCCGAAATGACCCCTTGGGAATCTGGAGGGTGGTGCTGGAAACTTCCAGCCCTGGACAAGAAAAAGGCTTAATTCTCCTTGCTTTCAGATTTCATATTTTTCCATGTTACAAGTTGGTGTTACCTTAAGAATAGATTTCCCTAAGTCTCCAGGAAGTCCACGGTGATTATCCTGTGGGTTCAAACACCTCGGGACATGCAGCCCACTTGGGAAGAAGGATCCTGTCTGAAGGTAGCGTATGTTTGGTGGGGGAGGTGCTGAAGTTAGCAAATGAAATGGTTCTGCCAGGCCTCTCCACTCCATACCCCACTTCTCTTGTCTCTGGTGTGCGTAATAACCAAACTTAGGTTCTCAGTGGTTGAACATTCTAGTGAAAAGGTGGCTACTCAGAAAAGCCTCCCTTGTCTTAGACGTTAAGAATCCACCTGCCAATGCAGGCGACCTGCATTCGATCCCTGGTCCAGGAAGACCCTACATGCTGCGGAGCAGCTCTGCTGGAGCGCCACAGCTGCTGAGCCCGAATTCTAGAGCCCCTGAGCTGCAGCTGGAGGAGGCTGGTGCACAGCAACAAAGACCCAGCGCGGCCAAAAATCGTAAACTTTTGGCCCCATCACAGCCTTACAGTCCATGATTTCCCTTTCCACTGCGGACCCTTTTTTTCAGTTTCTTGCATTTTATTGAAAAGTATAAATGTCCCATCTATTGAGGTGTCCCCTACTTGGCCCTCCACAGGTAGGGAAATGTAAGTTTATGTATTAGTTGGCAAAGAGTGTAATAACAGCTGAAGTCCTCACACGACCCACTTGATACCTTTCAAAATAATGAGACTTCAGCTAAATTGCTTGAATCCTCACAGCAACTATGGGGGTAGATACTGTTGTACCCATAGCACAGATAAGGCAACAGCCTCACCCACCCAAGTCTGGCGTAAATAGAGAAAAAATGTTTTTCCTTTTATTTCTGACTGTTTAAAGCAAAAAATACATGTCTAAGGACGTCCCTGCAGGGGGACCTGGGTTTGAGCCCTAGTCAGAAAACTAAATCCTGCAAGCCACAGCTAAGAAAGACCTGGCACAGACGAGTAAATACATATTTTTTAAAAAGTTAATACTTGTGGGCATTTGTAAGGGGTGTTGATATGCTCCGTATGACAACTACAGCATGAAATGATGGGGAGAAGAGGGTTAGCAGGGCTGTGTGTGGGCAGAGCTTCTGCGCTGTAAGTGACGTGACAATCCATAAATAACGAACAGGTAAGGATATGTTTGTGATCCCGGGAGCAATACTAAAAGATGCTGATACACCTAAAGATAAGTTTAAAAGAAAGTATTCAAATAATCCAAGAGGAGGCAGGAGAGAGGAAACACAAAAATCTGATGAAGAGAAAACAAGAAAACGACCTGATCCAAGCAGATCAATAGTTCAACGAGGGGACTTCTCTGGTTGTTCAGGGGTCAGGACTCCCAGCTCCCACTGGGCGTGGGTGCAATCCCTCCCTGGTCGGGGAACTAGGATCCCACAAGACTTGTGACACAACCAACATGCTCCCCGCCCCTCCCCCCCCCCCAAAAAAAAAACCTTGGGGCCTTGGGCCCTGTGTGTATGTAAGCATGAAGGAAATACAGAGAGGCACAAGATGAATACCCAGTACCCACCCACCATCATTTCGCTACTTGCTGTTTCTGCTCACCATTATTTGCTGTTTATTCATCGTGATAAATTTCAAGTTTATTCCAGTTCACTGCTGTGTGTTGTATTGTGTGACAGCAGACTTGATTTACTCTTCAAACTGATGGCTCTTGCTACTTAGATGGTGGCTTTGTGTCTTGCCAACCCTTGGACACCTGTGCACGTCCCCTTCTTTTTATTTATTTCTGGCTGTGCTGGGTCTTCGTTGCTGCACAGGCTCTTTTCTATTTGCGGAGAGTGGGGGCTCCTTCCTAGTTGCGATGCTTGAGCTTCTCTTGTGGAGCACGGGCTCTAGGGTGTGCCGGCTTCAATTGCTGTGGCACGTGGGCTCAGTAGTTGCGGCTCCCGGGCTCCAGAGCACGGGCTTAGTTGCTCGGTGGCATGTGAGATCCTCCCAGATCAGGGGATCGAAGCCGCTTCTCCTGCACTGGCAGGTGGATTCCTTACTGACCCACCAAGAAAGCCCCGAACATCCACTTGTGAAGGAGACACCCAGGAAGGCGCTTATTGCCATAGGCAGGTACATCCTCAGCTTGACAAGCTTTTGCCAAATTCCTGTCCAAATGATGGTTCGCGTTTCCGTTTCCCTCAGCCTGCCCTTTGAGAAGAGCCACTTCCGGGGAATGCCCTGGTGGTCCAGTGGTTAGGACGCTGCTCTTCCACTACAGCGGGTGCACATTCGATCCCTGG
>NW_011494885.1:3400193-3400863 GCF_000754665.1 Bison bison bison
ACCAAAAAAAAAAACATTTTCTCTGAACTGCCCCTTTACTGGGATACCCAGGGGAAGGGGCAAGGCTGGGGTCTGAGCCTGTCTGGGCCAGTCCTCTGGAAGATGCCACAGGAGAAACATTTGGCCCATTACCCTGTTTTCCAGAAGATAGCAGTAGCAGCGCCCCTTCTTATATTTTCCTTTTTGTGGGGGGCAGCCATACCACTTTGCTCTTGGGATCTTAGTTCCCCTGACCAGAAATGGAACATGGGCCCCCTGCAGTGGAAGTGAGGCATCCTAACCACTGGCCCACTGGGGAAATCCCTCCCCTTCTTGTATTAATTCAACACAGGGTTTTTGTGTTTTTAATTTGGCTGCACCTAGTTGTGACATGCAGGAATTTTGGCACTTGGGATCTAGTTCCCTGACCAGGGATCAAACCCAGGCCCCCTGCATTGGGAACGCGGAGTATTAACCACTGGATCGCCAGGGAAGTCCCTCCCCTTGTATTAATTCAACACAGGGTTTTAACACTAGATTAGAGTGTCAGACTTTATTTTTGGGGACTCCAAAAATCACTGCAGATGGTGACTGCAGCCATGAAATTAAAAGACGCTTACTCCTTGGAAGGAAAGTTATGACCAACCTAGATAGCATATTGAAAAGCAGAGACATTACTTTGCCAGTAAAG
>NW_011494885.1:3400963-3402227 GCF_000754665.1 Bison bison bison
TAAAGGTCCGTCTAGTCAAGACTATGGTTTTTCCAATAGTCATGTATGGATGTGAGTGTTGGACTGTGAAGAAAGCTGAGCGCCGAAGAATTGATGCTTTTGAACTGTGGTGTTGGAGAAGACTCTTGAGAGTCCCTTGGGCTGCAACCAGTCCATTCTGAAGGAGATCAGCCCTGGGATTTCTTTGGAAGGAATGATGCTAAAGTTGAAACTCCAGTACTTTGGCCACCTCATGCGAAGAGTTGACTCATTGGAAAAGACTCTAATGCTGGGAGGGATTGGGGGCAGGAGGAGAAGGGGATGACAGAGGATGAGATGGCTGGATGGCATCACTGACTCAATGGACGTGAGTCTGAGTGAACTCCGGGAGTTGGTGATGGACAGGGAAGCCTGGCGTGCTGCGATTCATGGGGTCGCAAAGAGTCGGACATGACTGAGCGTCTGAACTGAACTGAACTGGAGGGTGCTTTGGCTTCCCAAGTGTCACTGGCGGTGAAGAACCTGCCTGCCAGTGCCCACCAGGTCTATCTCAGGACTGACACATTCCCCGGGGCTCCTCACGGTGGGACTTCTGAGTAAGTTAAAGGTCATTCACTCATTCTGTGAATCTTGAGCCCCCTGATGTTTTATCCAATAGGAATAAAGTGAGAAAGTCCCCCCAAAGCCCTGTCTTTGCAGGCTTAGCTTTTAGTGGGAGCCCAGGTGGGGTGCATGAAGGTTGGGCTCCCACAATGGCACAGAGCCATCTTTTAACCAGAGTGACAGACACCCCAGGGTGCTCCAGGCACCACCGACCCACCTCCTCCCAGCAAAGGGTCACAGGCTGGGCCCAGGCCCCGCCGCGGGGAAGGACAGCTGACAAGAGTATCCACTGTTCCAATCTGATTTTATTGAAAAGGAAACATACAAAAATCATGTACAAAAAAAATTAACCAAACATGTACAGAAAATTCATTCCGGTATCTACAGCAGCGCATATACAGTATTTTACAGGCTGGGCCATCCCTCCCCACTCCCAGACTCCTCCCTCTTGTGAGATTTTCCCCCCCTCCCTGACTCCCCGTCTTCCCCCAGCGCTTCGCCCTGGGGACTAAGGCTGGGGTGGCTTCCGCCAAAATATCCCACCCCCCAAATGAATGCCAGTGGTCACGCGTGCTCTCTCTAAACCTATGCAATGGGATTGATGGGGGGGAGCGGGGGGTGGTCACGGGCAGAGCACAGGATTCACAGTCTGGGCCCCTCCTGGCCACCCACCCCCAGATGA
>NW_011494885.1:3402327-3403519 GCF_000754665.1 Bison bison bison
GCTCAGGGAAGATGGCTGGGCGCTGGGCCGGGGCACCTGTCAGGACGCACCCCACTCTCTGGCTCCAGGAAGCTAGTGGTCACGTTTGGCTCATTTGCTCTTCATGGGCCCCCTCCCCAGGAGGAGGGGGGGAAGCACCAGGGGCCTGAGGCCAGGCCCAAAGTGAAGGAGCGCCGGGGGGAGAGACCCCCGCTCCCCAGTGTCACCGCTGCAGCTGGAATGGGCAGCCAGCACCAGCAGCCTTTCCTGAGATGGTGGTGGGCAGCAGAGGGAGGCAGCTCAGGCCCTGCCCCCTTGGTCCCCGCCGCCTTCAGACGCCAAGTCCGTCAGCCCTCTCTCCCCTGGCCCCTCAGCCAGGGGCCCAGGAGTCCACGTCTCCATCAGTGCTCCCCGGGGCTACGCCAGGGCTGGGTCGGGAGTGGCTGCCCTGGCCCGCCCCTGGGTCGGGCAGGGCTGTAGTCCAGTATGCTACATGGTGCAGAAAGAGTCCCCCGCGCTGGCCAGGGCATCAGGAGTTGGGAGGGTCCTGCCCCCCTGGGTCCCCGACGTCCACCGGGCGGGTACAGGCACCTAATTGGGCTCCACCTCGGGGGCTCCTTGGCCCCCGGGAAAGGGCAGGAGTCCCATGATGAGATTGTACAGGACCCTCCAGGGTGAGGGGCGGTGTCGCTGCCGCTCCTCTTGTCTCTGGGGAAAGGGAGCAGACAGGAAGTTAGACGGGCTAGAGCCGGACAGGTGGGTGGGGCGCGCAAGGGGGTCAGGCTGAAGGGCAGTGAGGCAGGAGGCATAGACCCTCCACCAACCTGCTCAGGGCGGTACTGTTATTATCGTTCATTGGGTCATCTCCTGGCCTGGAAGAGACTAGGAGGGACAGGATGTGGACGAGGCCCTCAGCATAGGGCCCGTGGGTATTAGCTCTGATCTCCTAGTTCCTGGTCTCCAGATGAAGACAGTCACTCGACCGAAGTCACCCAGGCTTGAGGGGTAGGCTGGACCACAGCCCACCTGCCCTCCCATTGAAAGCTGATGAGACACACAGAAGGGAGCAGAGTCCCCCTGTCTCAGTGATTCTAGAACACTCTGTGTAAGAACCGGGAACTATTCAGTGCTGAAGCTGTACAGAAATATGTTTGGGTCAAGCAAACCCCCAGCCCTTTCCCGAGTGGCAGGATAAAGGCTGGGGGCAGCCTCC
>NW_011494885.1:3403619-3404484 GCF_000754665.1 Bison bison bison
GGGGCAGGAAAAAGGGGGGGGCCAGCCTCCGGGACTGTCGCAGCTCCACAATGCTAGAAAAGGGAGAACGAAGAAAGCTAGATACAAGAAAAAGTTGCCCTCCAATAAAAATCAACAACAATACTCAATACTTATGGAGAGCTACAGTTCTCTCCACTCTGTGCTGAGTGCAGGCCTAGGTCCTGTGCCAAGGAACTAATCTCATCCCCACCAGATGGGAAGAAGAAACCCATTTTACAGATGCGAACAAGAAGGTCAGATCAACCATGCTAATCTTACTGGGTGCCTGGGGGTGTGCTGCCTGGTACCAATCTGTCTCTGCCTCAGTCCCCACCGAATTTTCCAGCCAGGAGAAGGTGACCAAGGGGTCACATGAGATTGGCAGAAATGCCACCGTCCCACTGTGGAGTGCCACTTGGCATAGTCACCTTGCTGAGCAAGCCAACTATTATTTACCAAGGCTAGGGGCTGGCAGACCACCCAGGTATCTACTGTGGAGACATGTGTGTGCCTGGAGATACGCATTTTTTGGAACAGCCAAAAGAAATAACAATAAAATTAAATTACGTTAAAAAACTTGAGACACTTCTGGAATATCCTAAATACCCACCAATGAGAAAATGAAGATGGATACTACATGGTGATCCAACAGAATGCTACGCTATGTGGCAGTGAAAATGAATGAACTGAAGCTCCCTTGCCCGTGGATGTATCTCAAGCACAACACTGAGGGGGTGGGAGCAGCTTTGAGAACACACCAGATCACGTTTATTAACTCTGAAACGCCTCGCAATCCTAAGTATTGTTTGTGGCCTGGTGAATGTGTTGTAAAAGAATCAACACCTACAGACCAATGGGACAAGCC
>NW_011494885.1:3405275-3406880 GCF_000754665.1 Bison bison bison
CTGCCCCTCCCCCAGCACTCACCCGCCGCTCGTATAGCGCGTTGAGGTCGTCCGCCATCCGCCGCAGCTGGGCCCCGATCTCTCGGGCCCACTGCTCCTCCTCCCCCCGGACTCCCGGGGCCGCTTGGGTGGGGCCGCCCGCCAGGGCCCCCGGGGCGCTGGGCACTGGTGATTCCAGGTGCTGCTCCGCGGGCGAGAGTGAAGGCTGAGGACCTGGGAAAAGCCGGGGCTGGGGTCACACCCACCACCCCTCTAAGGTCCTGAAGTGGCCCGGAGGAGGGCCGGCTGGCTAGGACTTGCTTCTCCCTTTTCCCGTCGCCTGACTTCTCTTCGGCTCCCCACCTCATCTCGAGCGATGCCACTTTGCCCTCTTAAGAGCTAGATGTTTTAGCTCCTACTTCCCGGGGGAGAACAAAAGTGCTGGGGGGGCCTTCCTGGGCTCACCTGTCTAGCCAGCTACCACCCCACTCCCCGTGTTATTCTGGAAGTGCTTCCTCTTATCCTACCGAAGTTGTTTGTTGATGTTTAAGTCGCTCAGTCGTGTCCGACTCTTTTTGCGACCCCATGGACCATGGCCGGCCAAGCTCCTTCCAAAACGATTGCCAAATTTTGACTGCTCTACTCAACCGACAGGGAAACTGAGGCTCCCCCTAGGAAGTGGCCCAAGGTCACACTGGGATACGGTGACTGACTACACCCCGAGTCACAAGCCTCAGGTCTCCTGCCCTCTAGTGTCCAACCACAGTGAGGCCACACCCCCGGATGTGGCAGAGGCCTGGAAACCCAGAAGGCCGGCCTGTGGCCCCCCGTGAGCCTGGAGGATAGGATGCGGGACGTCCCCACGCATTTTCTGAGTTCCTCTGACGACTCTTTCTCCCTCTATCACGCCGGGTCCTGGCTTGAGGGATCCCTGAGAACTAACCTCAGGGCCTCAGTTTCCATGCCTGTCACTCTGGTCTAGGAACCGGGTCTCCTCCAGCCTCCGCTGGCCAGGGAAGTCTGCCCTCTCCTGACCTCTCCGGGTTCCGGGGACAGGTGGGGAGGGGAGTGGAGACAACCTCTCCCTTGCCAGCGTGCGGGCCGGCCGGGCACCACGGAGTTAACAGCCCAGCAGGCAGGGGACCTTTAACCCTTCCCTCCCCAAGACCCGCCCCCCCCTACCCTTTCCCCCAGACAATGGACCCTCCCCCTCCTTCCTCCTCTCTGACTGCAGAGAGGGCGGGCCCTGGTCAAAGAGATGCAGATAAAGGCACCAGGCCACCCTCGACCCCTCCCCGAAGTCCTGAGAGTGACAGTCCCCTCTGCCCACACTCTTTCCAGCTGCAGTCCTCAAGAGGCTCCCGGGGACCCAGAACTGGAGAGGGTGGGGGGCTGGAAAACAGCTGTTGCCCCGGGCCCGGAAAAGGCAGTGGGCTGCAGCTCGCGGACTGCAGTCCGATTCCAGGAGGGACTTCCCAGTCGGCCTCCCCCCACCCCCCAGCCTCCCACTCCGTCTTCCTGCTTCTTGCAACACAAAGACCACACTGGCCACACCCTCCCAGTGGCCCCGCCGGCTCACCACCTCCCCCGACTCGCTCCCCTTTCCCGGGTTCCTCGGGGTCTCTC
>NW_011494885.1:3406980-3409440 GCF_000754665.1 Bison bison bison
GCAGGCCGGGTTCGCAGAGGCCGCAGGACACCGCCGAGGGCACCAGGCGGCTGAGCGGGAAGGGGCGCGGGCCGTCGCGGGCCAGGCCCTCTACGGGCTCCGGGGAGCTGCCCTCCTGGCGTGCTCGGGCCATGGCGCTCCCTGGGGCCTGCGGGACAGGGCAGACGGGCGCGGTCAGCAGCGGGGCAGTGCAGGGGGAGCCCCACAAGGTACACAGGGTACCCCACTTCTGCCCGCACGGCGGGCTGGGGCAGCCCACGAGGGTCCACGACACACAGAGCTGTGATGGAGGGAGCTGTAGGTGTGTGTGATGGCCCCTCAGACAGCCCCCTCCCCAGGCTGACCCCAGGCCCAGCCAACCCAGACAGCCTCCCCCAAATGTGGTGACCAGCACACAGGAGGGACCAGGGACAACATGGTGACCGGCATACAGAAGGGACCAGGGATGAGGAGGCACAGGACGGTTCTCATAGCAAGGACAGGGGCTCACGCAGGTCCCAGACTCGTGGGCCTGTCAGCAGTGTGTGTATAAGGGCTGACAGCCCCCTAACACAAACTCACCCAACCTGGGACTCACAAAGGGCCTGGGCTGGCAGGGTTAACTTTTGGAACACAGCGATGGGCACGCGCGCACGCGTGCGCGCACACACACACACACACACACACACACGGAGGGCAGCCAGGCACTGCGATTGCTCCCACAACAAACACCAGGACTCACACAGGACCAAGAGGAGGTGTATGTGGAGCGTACACAACGCACACACAGGACTCAAGCAGGACTGGCCCGCCCGACCTCCCACCAGGCCTCCTATTTGCACCCCAAGACACCGAAAGGTCCCAGGACACACACACACACAGACCACGGAACAGCTATCCACACACTGCATGCTGGCTGGTACACCCCATCTCAAAAACACAGATACGCAAACTGTCAGGATGTCACCCACTGACCCGCTGTTAATATACCCACAGAGCCACAGAGACTCACAATGTGGCTGTCACAAGCACAGACAGAAACACATACCAGCTAGGGCACTGTCCCTTCTCAGGCACACGTGCCCCTCCCCGTAACACACCCGCAATAGATAAGACCTACACCCCTCAGGACTCACACACATATCAACACAAAACAGACCTCCGTGGACACACAGGGAGCTGTACAACTGCAACACACCCACTTGTCACCAACTCTTAGGTCCCGGGACACATGTAAAGCAGGCACACATGTCATGAGATCCGGATGAACCACCGCATGCCAGCAGCAACACGGAAACACAACAGCAGACATCAGCCTACCCTCCTCCCCGAACCTCCAAACACCATTACCAACTGTCAGCCCTGGACACACGCGCGCACACACACTACAGCTAATCCCACACTGGCCTGGCAGGGCGCACACCTGAAGCACCCTCAGAAAACACTGGTCTCACGTGACTGACATAAACACTACACACACACAGCCCACATGACACACACGAGCCAGCCGATCACAGAGACAAGCCCCTCAGACTCAACACACACACTCTCTCTCTCTCACAACACACACACACACACACACACACACACACACACACACACACACACGGGCTCAGACACATCCCTGTACAAGAGGCTGCCAGCAGCATCTACTGACTTTCTACTCAGACCCCACAGAGCCTAGCTCCTCAATTCCCAGACGCGATGCCAGACACACAAGCCAAACACAGACTGAGACAACCCCCCACCATACACACACACACACACACACACACACACACACACGACGCAGAACTCACACAGACACCTGGACAGAAAACAGACATCCGCAAACGCTGAGCTGAGCCAGATGCCCTGGAGATAGACACAGATACAGTCCACACTGACAAGACACACAAGCACTCACAAACACAGCCCGTCGGGCAAGACGCACACGTAAACACACAAACAGCTCACTCAGGCAACGCGCACACACACTATAGCGCAAGCAGGCAACCAGGAGCCACAGACTCACCCCCAAACAGCACACACAGACAACTCTCAGAGAGAACACACACAAGTACACCACACATCAACAGAGCGCCCACCCCTCAGGCGCGGCAGCACACACGGAGAGAACCCCCTCACACACACAGGGGGACGGCGCCGCACACCCCGACGGGGCCACAGTCCCAACATGCCCCGGGACTGGCACAACCACTCCCTGCAGACCCCAGCACAAACTCGGAGCCAGACACGCGCACACACCCAGGCGAGACACCTGCAGATCCACCACCCCGCACACGCGCGCTCCCACGGCGGGCCCAGACGCCCCCCTGCGCTGTCACAGTCCCCCCACCCCCCACGCCGCCGCCGCCACGTGCGCCCGCCCCGCCCGCCAGGCGAGCGCGGGGCCAATAACCGGCTGTTGCTGGGGCGCAGCCCCCGCCCGCAGGAGCCGCAGACTCCACGGCCCGCGAGCCGCCCCCTGTCGCCGCCCCC
>NW_011494885.1:3410049-3410395 GCF_000754665.1 Bison bison bison
CATTGTTTGTAAACAAACCCGCCGGACCGCGGAGGCACCTGCGCTCTTGGACCCTCAGTGCCTCCCGCCCAGGGACCCCAGCCTCGTGGAGGGTGGGGAGGGCAGGGAGAGAGGGGAGCCCGGTGTGGGGACGCAGCGCGCCCTGCCCCCGCACTGTCTATCCGAGTGCACTCCCGCCACCTCCTCCAGGGAGCCCACCCGGCCTGGCCAATCGCGGCTGGCGGGGACTCGGGGTGCGCACACTCACCCCGGGGGCATGAACACGCCGGAGGGGATGGTGATGGGGGGCGGGCGGCTTCCTTCAGGAGGGCGCGCCCGCCGAGCGCCGCTCGCTGCGGCTGCTGCC
>NW_011494885.1:3410495-3416128 GCF_000754665.1 Bison bison bison
ACCTCGGCGCGGGGGGTTTCCCTGCAGCCGGGGGCGGGGCAAGGCTTGGGCCTGGGGACGGAGGCGCGCCGATCGGCCGTCCAGGCGGGCGGGACAGCTGGACACACACACACTGACACACTGACACACTGACTGGGACCCACAGACACACACCCCGAGACGTGTATGAGGGCTGACCGTCTGGCGCTCCAGGGTACATAAAGTCACGTGCTGTCAGGGCCACGGGGCCAAGCCCACTCGCAGACACGCCAGATACACTCCCTGGACAGGGGCGTGGACACACAAACTCACGCACTGACGAGGCACTCTCCCATTCAGGCACAAATACATACGTAACATGACTTCCTACCAGTCTCACTGGGACGCAGTGTCACAGACACAGAAGTTGCACAAACACCCGCACCGCTGAGCACACCTAGGCTCACAAACCAATCCTGTTCACAAGCTCTGTTTAGGTACCCACAACACACACACCCACTAAGAGCTTGTCTTGTCGGCACACAGAAACTTCCTGATAGAGCAGGACACACACACACACACACACACACACGACACCTATCACTGGGACACCTGGACACACTGCTTGATCTATAGTGTGTAGAAACACCTACAGGGACACACCTCCAGCAGCTCACACACAAACACACCCCCAGCAACTCATAGCTGACACATGAAAACTGTCAGAAATTGACCCTCCCGGACACAGATCAAGCTAGACATAAAAAGACGGACTCCCCCAACAGACAGTCACAAAGTCACACCTGTGACAGGTTCCTAAGTGGCCCACTGCTGGGACACGCTCCGGAAGCATGTGCACCTGTCCGCACTCACCACGAATCTGGTGGGGGACCCAGGGGGAGAAGAAAGCCCCGGGCAGCTGGCACGGGACATGCCCGGGCAGCCTCTGCAGTGGCTCTCACCCGGGGTTTTCTGCCTTTCAGTTCCCTTTCCTTTCTCAGTCTCCCTTCGTCACTCCTTCCCCCACTCTGATGTGGTGAGGTGACGCAAGGTGGTGTCTAAAGGCTCTGGGGCTCTGTCTCCCCTGCACCCTCCATTCCCTTTGCATCACCCCCCAAACCCCACGGCATCATCAGAGGGCAAGGGGCCTCTGAGTGCCCAGCAAAGGGGGGTTCTCAGGGGGTTGTCCAGGTTCTCAAGTTTGGCCAGATGCTTCGATTTCCCAAGAGCAGAGAAGGCAGGTCTCACATGTGATCTCCCTCCTTCAAATACTGGGGACCAGTTCACCCTCCCTCTCTGCTTCCTTTCCTTCATTCATTCAATCATTCATTCATTGACCTTTCCTTCCTTTCTTTCTTCCAGTGTGTTTTATTTTTCTTTTCTTTTTTTCAATTTATTTTTATTTATTTATTTTGGCTGTGCCACCCAGCTTGTGGGATCTTAGTTCCCTGACCAGGGATTGGACTCGGGTCCTTGGCAGTGAAAACAGTGTAGTCCTAACCACTGGACCAGATCATCAGGGAATTCCCCTTCCAAGCTGTGGGTCATGACCCATGTGTGTGAACCATGTATTGTGAAATCACTGGTGTGGATCTTATTCTGAGTTCACTGAGATGTATTTACATATCATAACATTTACTCTTTTTACGTGTATAGTTTGGGGAGTTGGGACAAATGGACACTGTTGCACATCACCACATCCAGATTTGGACCCTGTCTGTCGCCCTCCGCAAGACTTCTCTTGTGCTCCCCCTGTTTTATTTTTTGATATTTTATTTATGTATTTATTTGGCTGTGTAAGGTCTTAGTTGCGGCACACAGGATCTTTGATTGTGGCATGTGAGCCTTTGTTGTGGCATGTGGGTTGCTGCAGGCAAACTCTTAGTTGCCACATGTGGGATCTAGTTCCCTGACCAAGGGTCGAATCCAGGTCCCCTGCATTGAGAGCACGGAGTCTTAGCCACTGGACCACACCAGGGAAATCCCCCCTTGTGCCCCTTTATAGTTAATCCCTTCTGCCTGCAACTTTAGTGGCTCTTGACCAGACTCAAAACAAAATGATCCCATTTTAAAAATGTTGAAGTCAAAGGAAAATATTGTTTTTGTGAAAATTTTATTATAGCGGTTACATCCCAAGTCACAAAGAAAATGGATGTATTGCTGCCTCTGGATCGAACTTAAAGGCGTTTTAGAAATGCTGCTGTAGACATTTATTAAATGAGATCATGCGTGGAAGTCAGTGAGCACAGTGTCTCGTATGTATGTGCATGTGTATATGCTCACAGGTGTAAGTGCCTAATAAATGTTAACTCCAGGGAGGTTTCCAGGTGATGCTAGTGGTAAAGAATCCACCTGCCAATGCAGGTGATGTAAGAGACATGGGTTTGATCCCTGGGTTGGGAAGGTCCCCTGGAGGAGGTCATGGCAGCCCACTCCAGTGTTCTCGCCTGGAGAATCTCATGGAGGGAAGAACCTGGCAGGCTATAGTCCACGGGTTCACAAAGAATCAGACACGACTGAAGTGACTTGGCACGTGTGCACACACACTGTATCACTAGTATAACTAATTATTGTCAATGTTTGCTCTGGACCTGGCAGTGATGCAATCGGGAGAAAGGCTCATAGACCAGCCTGGACTTCTTATCCACTGGCCAGTGCCCTAAAGCTGCCTTGTCTCTGGCTGGACACCAGGAGGTCAGATGTGCTGGAATGTTCTTCTGAGAAGAAAATGAGGGTGAAGGAATCTGGCTTGGTGAGTAAGGGTGGGAGAGGAGAAGGCCAAGAATCTACCAGGCCACAAGCAGTGGCACCAGTCAGGACCCTTCCCACAATCTAGTCCAGATCCTGTTCCAAATTCTGGTATCCTCTCACCCACCAGACCGGAGGGTCTCAAACTCAAGACCATCATGAAATAAATGAGAGAAATGAGTCCAGTGTAAGACAACAGGGCATGGTGGGGACTGTGGCTAAGTGGAAAAAATATGTGTTTTTTGGAGGCCTACAAAGTCAAAATTAGAAACTATATGAGCAGGCTTGCCTGGCAGTCCAGTGGTTAAGAATCTGTCTTGCAATGCAGGGGACGCTGGTTCGATTCCTGGTCTAGGAAGATCTGACATGCTGCGGGGCAACTAAGCCTGTGCGCCACAACTACTGAGCTCGTGCCCTAGAGCCTTGGAGCCGCAACTGCCGAAGCTGATGCGCATAGAGCCTGTGCTTCGCAATGAGAGAAGCCACTGTAAGGAGAAGCCTGAGCACTGAAACTAGCGGCTCCTCCTGCTCACCGTAACTGGAGAAAGTCTGTACAGCAACAAAGACCCAGCACAGCCAAAACTAAAAAAATAAATAAAATTTAAAAACCCTATATGGGGGAAAAAAAAATTGTGACTGGCTGAAGGGCTGCCTTTTTGAGACCCGCATCCTAAGGGCCCAAGGAGGGATAAGTCCCAACCTCCACTTTCCAGACTAAATTTCCGCCCCCCACCACCCCAGCAGGTCTTCTGAGGGACCCAAGGACTCCCTCCTCTAATTTTCTGAAGAACCATTCCCTCCAACCCTGCCTCTGGTCCCTGCTCCCCTGGAGAGGGGACAGAGGGTTCTGAAGCTCTGAGGGGTCACCAATACCTTTGACAGAGGACGAGCAACAGAGGCAAACAGAGATACAAACAGAGACAGGAAGACCCAGACCAGGGGAGTGGAGGGAGTTGGAAAGAGACCAGGTGGAGAGAAAATAAGAGGGGTCAGGGATGGGTTGGCTGAGGGTGGGGGAGGTCAGGCTTGGCAGAGAGCAAAGTTCTGCTTTTCGGCCCACCGGCACACAGGATCTTAGTTCCCAGACCAGGGATGGAACCCATGCCCCCTGCAGTGGAGGCGCAGAGTCCTAACCACTGGACCGCCAGGGAAGTCCCTAGAGCAGTCTGTTAATCTCCTCTCTACTGACACGTGAGGTCGGATGACTCTTTGTTGTGGGGACTGTCTGGTGCTTTGTAGGATATTTAGCATTCACCCTGACCTCTATCCCCTGGAGGCCAGTAGCAGCCTCTCCCTTTGTGACAATCAAAAATGTCTGCCAAAATTAAAAAAGTCTGCAAACACTGCTTAATATCACCCACATGCATGCTAAGTCGCTTCAGTTGTGTCCGACTCTTTGCAACCCTATGGACTGTAGCCCGCCAGGCTCTTCTGTCCATGGGACTCTCCAGGCATGAATACTGAAGTGGGTCGCCATGCCCTCCTCCGGGGGATCTTCCCGACCCAGGGACTGAACCCTCGTCTCTTACATCTCCTTCATTGGCAGGCAGGTTCTTTACCACTAGTGTCACGTGGGAATCACCTGGGGGAGGCAAAAATCACTGAGAACCACTGGCTAAAAGAAAGTCACCAGAATCTCCATAACTGAAGCTCATTTCCCCCCTCCCCCAAGAATGCACAGAATCTCACCAAGGAGCTGATGCTCTGTGGACTTGATGGCCTGACCTAGAATCTCCAGCTCTGCCACCTTAGGCTGTGTGACCCTGGGCAAGTGGTCCCATCTCTGTTCCTCGATTAATTTCCTCCCCTGTGAGTTGGGACAGCACAGGTCCCTACCTCAGAGGATTCTTCTGAGTAAGGTCAGTAAAAATAACGCACTGGGCTCTAATGAGTCCTTCACACATCATTTCTGTGTGGGGGAGCTATTGATTCTGAGAATCCAGACAAGGTCTTCCTGCTAAGACCCTCAGGTTGGGGAAGGGGTTTCAAGTCTGGCCTGTGGGCCAGCCATTAGTGTGTTTCACTGGCTGGCACAGTTTCTCATTTTGAATGTTTTCTTTATTTATTTGGCTGCACTGGGTCTTTAGTTGTAGCATGTGAGATCTAGCACCCCAACCAGACCAGGGCTTGAACCTGGGCCTCCTGCATTGGGAGTGCAGAGTCTTAGCCACTGAGCCACCCGGGAAGTCCCTCATTTGGACTATTAATGCCTCTCAAAGGGACAGTCAACACAGTGAAGATATACACCATCCAGATTTTGGATCCAGGCTGCCTAGGTTCAAACGATGACCTTGAGGAAGTAGCTTCCTCCTTCTGCGCCTCAGTTTCCCCACGTGTACAAAGACGATCGCCATAGGACCCCAACTTCAATGTGAAGATTAATAAATGAGTTCCGATTTGTAACGCAGGTAGGACAGTATCGTGTCGGGCAGTGCTGGGCTCCATGTGAAGTGCTGGGTGAAGAAAAACAACGTCCCAGCTAGTTTACTGCGGACCCGCAACCTGCCCCGGTATCTTGAATGCCGTTCGGGGGAAGGAGATTTCTCAGCACCGGAGAGGGAGTTGGGAAGGACTTAACTTTTCAGAGCAGGCTGTGAGTCCTGGCTTTCCGTGGTAGGGAGGGGGGCCTCCTGGGTCCCCTCGGTGCGGCCGGCCTCCCAGGCCCCGGGGCTGGACTGGAGCCGGGTGGGGGCTGGGCGGGGGCGTCGGTGTCTGCAGGGTCCGAGCGGCCGGCGCGTGTGAAGGTTACCGCTCCCCGGCGGGGCGGGGGCCGCGCGCTGTTGCTGGGGTCTGCGGGGCCTGCCCGTGCCCGCGCCCCCCCTCCTTCCCGGCCAGCCAGTGAGCGGTACCCGCCGCCGTTGCCAGGGGAAACTCGCCGCCCCGTTACCCAGCAACAAGCCTGGCCCAACCAGGCGCGAGGAGCCCCC
>NW_011494885.1:3416594-3417620 GCF_000754665.1 Bison bison bison
ACTCCCTGACGAGGATGGGCACTTGGGATGGGTTGGAAATAGGGGCCGCGCATCCCGTCCCTCCCCAGGACGGCACGCTGGAGGCGGCCTTGTGGAAACAGGGAGCAAGCCTCCCCTTCTCAGAGGGAGACCTGGGCATCCTGACCCCGCAAAGATAGGAGCTGGTTGTCTGCACATAAACCCCCCAGACCCTCCCCAAACAGGATTTAGGCATCTTGACTTTTTAAAAAAAACAGGGGCTGGGGAATCTCTCCCAGAAAAAGATCCCATAAAA
This sequence comes from Bison bison bison, assembly GCF_000754665.1. Taxonomy (NCBI): domain Eukaryota; kingdom Metazoa; phylum Chordata; class Mammalia; order Artiodactyla; family Bovidae; genus Bison; species Bison bison. Next base: position 3,416,869 of record NW_011494885.1, read on the forward strand.
ATAGGGGTCTCCCCTTCTCCCCAAAGGACTCAGGCATGCCCTGTCCTGTGACAACGAAGATATGAACCCCCCACCAAGGGATGCTAGTTTCCCAGCCCCTGGAAAGAAGCATTCAGGATGCCCCCAGAAGGGAACCCAGGCAGGGCTGCTTCTGAGAAAGTTAGAACTGAGCTCCCCACCCCCACAGGAAGCAGGGACTCTGGTCTTTGGGCTCTCAGGCAACGAGATGGCTCAGAGTCCCTGGGCATCCTGGCGCCTCACCGTACTGATGCTGGGAGACCCCACAGGTACACCAGTTACCAGATCCTCAGGTGTCCAGTTCATCCAGAGTACCACCTGCCCAGCCCCAAGGGGTAGACTACGAGCTCGCCTCCCCTCCGTGTCATTTCCCCCAGGGTCTAGCTTGTTGATCTCCTAGGTCGCCAACATCTGACCCCACAGCCACGCCCTCTGCTCCCTGGCACTCAACCTCCCCCCTTCCCCCACCACGCACATGCCAGGAACCCAGGAGTCTAAGCCCCAAGTGTCACAGAGACTCCCCCTCCTCCAGACACCTGGCGAAGTGACCCAGCCCCTCACAGTGTCCAGGGGGTCCTTTCCAGGTCCTGGGGTCCTGGGATGCCCAGGACCCTAGGTCTGGTAGATCCTGTCTCCCAGTGCTTTTAGTTGGCCACCAGGGATCCGGGACTGCGAGCCTGCAGCCTCAAGGGACCCTGATGTGAGCGCCCAGGCTACTCCAGAGAGGCTCAGAT
>NW_011494885.1:3417727-3433247 GCF_000754665.1 Bison bison bison
GGTAACAGCGGCTGCCGCACGGCCCCGCCCCCGGGGAAGGGCCAGGAGAGGGAGGCATAAGCACACACACACATACACACATACACACAAGCACACACATACATACACAAGCCCACTTAGCATTCCCCCTTCCCCCAAGCAGCCCACATCACACACATCCTATTGGGGCAAGGGCAGGGATGAGTGCCTGTGTGTGTGTGTGTGTGTGAGAGACTGTGTATTTGCGTGACTGTGTGGTTTGTGTACTGGAGAGTTCTCTGTCAGTCTGCTGGGCTACTGTGCAGTGTGTCCAGGGGTTGACTTATCTGAGCTGTGTTTGTGTAAAGTTGTGGTGTGGGACTGTGTCAGTGTACTGTTGTGTATCAGTTGATGATGTGTGTCAGAGGGATGATGTTGTATGATGGCATTTGTCCCACGGGATGGCTCTGACTCTGCGATTGTGTGTCAGTGTGCTATTTGGGCATGCTGTGTGTGAGTGTGATGGTGTATCTGTGTGTTTGTGTTCATGTGCTGTTTTGTGCAACTTCCTGGTGTGCATAGATGAGATGATGTATGTCCCTGTGGTTGTGTTGGTGTGACAGTGGGATTGGATACGCATTGAGTGCTGTTGTGCATTAGCAGAAATGTTTGTGGACGTGCTGTCGTTGTATGCAACAGTGTAACACTGTGTGGTTGCATCACTATGATTGTGTCTGCAATGCGTCTGTGACGGTGGAATTGTGTGTGTGTACCATCATGGTTGTGTGTGTGCACAAAACTTCACATCCTTGGGATTATCTAGGCCACTCTGTGCCTCAGTGGAATTGTGAGATTTTGTGTGGTATGTTTGCGTCACTGTGATAGTGTGTGCCTGAGTGCTTTGCTGTGTGGCAAGGGGAAAATGTGTGTGCCTGTCACTGCTAATGGGTATGTTTGGACAATGCTGTGTATAGCAGGACACTCTTGTCATTGTACTGGAAATGTTGTGAGTCTGTCGGACTGTGTGTTACTGAGAGTATGTACATCAGTGCAGTGCTGTGTGTCCTGATTTTGTGTGTCGTTGTGATTGTGTTTGTCAGTGTGGTGTGTGTCCATGGGACTGTGCCTTTGTTAATAAGGTTGTGTGTCTGTGCAGTCTTGTGTCACTGTGATTGAATGAGTCATTGTGATTGTGTGTATCACTGCGATAATGTGTGTGCCATGACCTCTGGCATTGTGTGTGCCACTTATATTGTGTGCTCTAGGGTCAAGTCGTGAAGAATGCATGGGTCTGGGCAACACTGGGTTTCAGTGTGCTGTGTGTTAGGGTAATGTTGTGTGTCATTGTGATTGTGGATCTGGGCAGTGCTGTGTGTCCTGGAACTGCGAGTGTGTCCCTGAGATTTTGTGCATCTGCGATGCTGTGTGTCTCTGCGTGTTCCTGGGGCCGCGTGTGTATGACACGATGTGTGTCTCTGTGATTGTGTGCGTATAGGGGGCAGGCGATGCTGCGTGTCCCTGGGACAGGGTAAGTGTGTGAGCCACTGTGATTGTGTGGCCGCGTGCTTCGCTGGGTGTCGGGGGAAGGTGCATCTCCAGGCCTCCTGCCCGAGAACAGCGACGCTGCTCTCTGATTGGCTGCGGCCTCGCCAGTGAGAAGCTTCCGAATCCTGCGGTAACTTGGTAACTCGGAACTCGGCCGCCGCCGCCGCCGCCGTGGTGGGGATGGGGGGGGTAGGAGGGGCCCCGCCTATATCCCGCAGGGCCCGCCCTGCAGGCGACCCTAACCCGAGTGCCCCTCCGGATCGCCCTCACCCCACCGCTCCCCAAACTCACCTCGGTCTCTGCAGCACTGACTCCCTCTCCCTCTCCTTCCCCATCTCGGCCACTCGCTAGGACTCTCTCCGCCTCTGTCTTCCCCGTTTGTTTCTCCCTATGTGTGTGTCCTCGTTTGTCTCTTTCTCTTTTTGTCTCTGTCTCCCACCTCCCCAGCTCTGTCTCTCCCTGTCTCTCCCCTACCTCTGTCTCTCCTTGATCTCTCTCTCCCCCCATCTCTCTCTTCCTGTCTCTGTCCCTCCTGAGACTTTCTCGGGCTCTCTGTCTCCCCCTCCTCTGCCTCAGTCTCCCCATCTTTGCGTCTTCCCACGTCTTGGCTCTGCCTCCCTCCCTTCCCCGTCCCCTTTCTCTCTCACTCCCACACCAAGCTCAGAATTCACTTTTCATTCTGCGGAAGCCCGAGGACAGACCATTTGCTACTTCACCCTCGCCCCTCCCCGCAAACCCAGGCAGGCTTCAGCCAGCAGGCCCCACGCAGGGCAGACTTCAGGAAGGACTTCCCTCCCTGGTTCAGCACTGGAGTTTTATCGCTCGGGCCAGGCAGAGCCCCGGAGGCCCCGTGGCTTCCGGAGGCGCCCGGGCGGGATGAGCTCACTGCAAGTTGGCTTGGATTTCATCAGCTTCCTCCGCCGGAGTTGCCCCCGTTCCTCATCCCGCGCGGGCCGAGCCGGTGAATCCGCTGGGCGCCTGCTGCCTCCGAGCGGCGAAAGGAGGAAGCGCAGGCTCCGGCGTAAAAACCCAACCTTTGCAGTTAACGATGTCACCAGCTCACGAGTGTGGCAAATAGGAATCCATTTCATCCTCACAGCAACCCCAGGAGACAGAGACAATTTTCTATCCCATTTACAACTGGGAAACTGAGGTCAGAGCCTTGAGGTCGGCCGCCTGAGGTCACATATAGGGTCATAAAGGGTGAATGGAGCCCTTTAGAGGTTCACATGTGAGAAGGGAATGCTAGTAATCACCCAGATGTCTGCGGTCATTTCTTCTTTTTGTTTTTAAGATTTTTTTTTGATGTGGGCCATTTTTAAAGTCTTTATTGAATTTGCTACAGTGTTACTTCGTTTTATGTTTTATTTTTTTGGCAAGGCATGTGGGATCTTAGCACCCTGACCAGGGATTGAACCCGTGCCCCTGCATTGGAAGGTGAAGTCTTAACCACTGGACCACCAGGGAAGTCCTTCATTTATTCGTATATTCAGCAAAGATTTGACTTTCTATGCCAGGCACTGTTACAGGCGCTGGGGACACAGGAGTGAAGAAAACAGACAAAAACCCCTGCCTTCCTGGGGCTGATACTCTAATCTGGAGGAGATAGGCAATGGATAATAAAATTAACAATACAAAGTGAGTCTCAAAGTAGATAAAAGAAGCAGGGAAGGTGGACCGAGAGTGTTGAGAGTGATCTTAATCACCACAGTGACCAGGGAAGATCTTCCAGAGAAAGTGATACTGGAAGGAAGAGCCCAAAGGAGGTGCCCCTGCAGAGGGAAAGGCAGGTACAAAGGTCCTAAGGCAAGAGTGGACATGTCCAGAAGAAACAGGAGCGTCTGTGGGGCTGGAAGGGCGTGAGTAAAGAGAGAGGGTGAAGTCCATACAAGATTAGATCGTGGTGAGGACTTTACTTTTTACTCGGCGTCAGGTGGCAGCCACTGGAGAGTTCCCAGCAGAGACGGGAGGTGAGCTGACGTCGTTCTTAAGGCGCCCCCTGGCGGCCAAATGGGAAACAGGTTGTAGGGTTGTGGGCGGAGCGAGCAGAGAGCCCCGGGAGGATGCAACAGGTTGGGATGGTGGAGATTGGACCGGAGTGGGTACTGTGGAGTCAGGCTGAACGTGGAGCCGGTAGGATTTGCCGAGGCACTGGGTGTGGATGTGTGGGAAAGAGGGATTTAGAGGGTTTTGTCCTGAGCATCTGGAAGGATAAAAAGACCGGGATGATAATAATATCATTATAATGGTAATTCCCACATTCTGTGCACCTACTATGTGCCAAACTCGGTGACAACTCACCACGTTAACACCCGTCCTGGTTAAATCCTTCTGACCATCCTGAGAAGCCAGAGGTGGAGGGGGCCAGTGTAGCGTTCTGGATTTATTGAGATTTTATTTTGAAAGTAGAATCTACATGATTTACTCAGTAGCTATGTGTGGATTTGATGGATAATAACAATAATAGCCTACACATAGAGTGTGTGTCTGGAACTGTTCTCAGCACTTTAACTGTATCTTATTTAATCCTCACAGCCTGCCATCATTAGCACCATTTTACATACGTGGAAACCGAGGCAAGAAGGATTAAGTATCTTGTCTAAGCACAACTAGTAATTACAAACACTTATTATAGAGGTGTTAGTGTGGGCTCTAGGAATCAGAAGGATAGCTTTGGGTTCAGATCCCAGCTGGATGTATGACCTTAAACAGCTCACAGGGACTCCGGGTTTTGGTATCCTGCTTTATAAAATGGAGATTGCAAGAGTACCATTTTCACCAGGACTTGGGAATGAATTGCTGAGGAACAAAAGAGAACCACAGAGAGACTTCACTGGCGGTCCAATGGTCAGTGCATTGGATTGCCGTGCTTCCAATGCATCAATGCAGGGGGATGTGGGTTCGATCTCTGGTCCGGGAACTAAGATTCCTCATGCAACACGACAAGACAAAACAAACAAACAAAAAACAAAACTCAGCGGTAAGAAAGACATATGTTAGTACAGACTCCTTTTGGGGCTTCCCAGGTGGCGCTAGTGGTAAAGAACCCATCTGCCAGTGCATAAGAGATGCAGGTTCGATTCCTGGGTTGGGAAGATCTCCTGGAGGAGTGCATGGCAACGCACTCCAGTATTCTTGCCTGGAGAATCCCACGGACAGAGGAGCCTCGAGAGCTACGGTTCACAGGGTCACAAAGAGTCAGACACGGCACACATAGACTCTCTTTAAGGCCTGGGGCTACAGAGACACGATCTTAAAACAATCCTGATAAAACAAATATTCAATCAGTCACCTCAGAGGGCCTACAAGGTGTCGTGGCCAGAGGGCAAAAGAACAAGATAAGCCCAAAGGGCCTTGGAACGCAGGAACGGAAAGCAGCAGACCCTTCCTGCCTTTCCCTCCAGGTTGCAGCTGATGCAGAATATCTGAGCCCTTTTTGTCTAAAGGTATCTGTCCTGTGCTTCTTCCCCATATAAGGAAAGTATACATACCTCATCCAATCAGCAAAGGACTCGCAAGCTGTCTAGCCCATTCTTTCATTCCCCGGTTATAAAAACAGGCAAATGACCCATATTCCTTATCGCGCTCCCTTGAGCTGGCCCGCTGTTCTAAGTGTCTCCCACTCTGATAAAGTCTATTCTCCTCTTGTTCTGCCTCCTGTCTGAAAATTCTTTTCAGGGACCACAACACAAGGTTTGAGTCTTGCGGGGACTCCTCCAGGTAGGACTCCCTGGTTGCCTCCTTGCTTCCCCAGGCTCATAGGAGCTCTGTCTTGTCTGTAGCTCTGCCTGCGCAGCTTGTGTCAGGGAATATGCCTCCCAGTGCCTCTTACTGGGCCTGGATGGGCCTACCTCAGCCTCCCTTTCTATCTTACAGCTGGGAATGGAGCCACCATATTCCCTCTCTTCTCCCGGGACACGGCACTATTCCCTTGGCTTGCCCCCACGTTTCACTCTGATCTCTACTGAAATCGCCTTCTCCAAGAAGCCTTCCAGGACCATCTTTGTCCCCTCACTCTGCCTTATTTTGCTCCACAGCTCTCCTTTTACATATTCATTTGTTTAGCTAGTTACAGTCTGTTTTCTTTAGTTGAAAGTCACCGCCATGGCGGCAGGGACATAACTGTACCTTCGACTTTCCATTTCACAAATTGAAAAAAAACAGATCAAGGCTCCTCCGCAAAGCAGGTTTCATGGTTCAAGGACTATTTGTTCAATGAATGCGTCTGGGGTGGAAAGCGGAGCGGAATGCGCCACACCGCCCCCTGGTGGCGAGTGAGAAACTCGCACCGCGGAAGTACCCTGCAGGCTGTCCCAATTTTCTACAGACGTTCAGGCCTTCTGTTATTACCTGTGTACTAATACTAGGACGTAACTCCATTTCACGTTAAACACCAAGTATTGTTTACGATTATTTTTTGAACTTTCAAATTTTACTTTTAAAATGCTTTAAAACGTTGCTTCAACTGAGGCATAACTTCCATACTTTTGTAAGTCTCACAAATCCCACACGTGAAACTCCATGTAATACGTACACTCTGCCCAGGGTCCGAGATGGGGGATGCAAGACACAGACATTACCCCTAGGAGCTTCCCTCAGACCCCCTCTAGTCACTTCCCCCGGGGGAACCATTATCCTGAATGCTAACAGCAGAGATTAGTGTTGCCTTTTCCAGAACTTCAGACAAACGGCACCATGCATGTGTGCCCCTTGTTGTCTGTCTGGCTCTTGTCGCTCGGCTTCATGTCTGTGCCATTCATCATGTCGCTGTGCATCATCGGAGGCCGTTTGTTTTCTGTTTCCTTTTTGGCTGCGCCTCGCTGCACGTGGGATCTTATTTCCCTGGCCAGGGATCGAACTCACAACCCCTGCATTGAAAGCGCAGAACCTTAACCACTGGACCACCGGGGATGTCCCCGTTTTCGTTTTCGTATAGTATTCCCTGGTGGGAAACCACCACAGTGTGACTATCCCCTTCCCTGACAGGCATTTGAGTTGCTTCCGGTTTGGGATTGGGTTAGTCTACTTAGGGCTGCCAGAAGAAAATAGCACAGACTGGATGGCCTAAACAACAGATACTTATTTTTTCAGAGTTCTCAGACATCCGGATGTCTGAGATCCAGGTCCCGGTGGGGTTGATTTCTTCTGAGGCCTCTCTCGGTTGGTAGAGGGCCACTTTCTCTCTGTGGGTTCCAGTGGTCTTCTCTGTGTGTGTCTTAACCTCTTCTCATTCATTTTTTTGGCCTCAGCACAGGGCATGTGGGATCTTAGATCCCCTACCAAGTATTGAACCCACACTCCCTGCATTGGACGTGCCAAGTCTTAACCACTAGATAGCTGTGAAGTTCCCCTAATCTGCTTTTCTTATAAGAATACCAGTCATATTAAGTGATCTCATATTCACTTAACTACCTCGGCAAAGAGCCGAGAGACACGTAATCTGTCTCAGTGAGGTCACACGCTGGGGTCCTGAGGTGGGTGTTAAGACTTCAAGATACACATTTTGCGGTGATACAAATCAGCCCCTAAGAGGGTCTATTATGTAAAAGCTGCTATGAACATTCTGATTCGTGGCATATCTTTTGGGGCTCACATGTATGCGGAGCATGTGTTCTCAGTTGCTCCAATTGTGTCCGACTCTTGCGACCCCATGGGTTCTAGCCCACCAGGCTCCTCTGTCCATGGGATTCTCCAGGCAAGAACACTGGCGTGGATTGTCCTGCTTGACCGCAGACTAGGTCAGGTGCTCCTCAAGGCTGACCCTGCCAAGGAGGGCTTCCTTGCTTCCCTTTTTTGTAAATTATTTATTTATTTGGCTGCACTGAGTCTTAGTTGGGGCACATGGGATCTTTCATCTTAGTTGCGGCATGCGGGATCTAGTTCCCTGACCAGCAATCAAACCCAGTCCCTTTGCACTGGGAGTGGGGAGTCTTAGCCACTGGACCACCGGGGAAGTCCCAAAGGAGGGCTTCCTGGAGGAGGTGACATCAGAGCTGAGCTCTGAAGGATGAAGAAGACTTAGTGGAAGAGGCTGTGAAGGGTGTTCCAAGCAAGAGGAATGGCTTATTTCCAAGGCTCAGATGAGGGAGAGCATGTTATTTTCAAGGAGCTAAAAATATTGTTCTGTATGGCTAGAGGAGTGTTTCTCAGCGTCAGTTCTATTGACTTTCGGGGCTGGATAAGTCTTTGTTGTGAGGGCTATTCTGTTCATTGGAGGATGTTCTACAGGTTCCTGGCCTCGACCCAACAGATGCTAGGGGGACCCTCTCCTTAATCTTCTCTAATCCAAGATGATCTGGGCTCCACCTCCTTGCTGTAACCACATTGGCAAGGCCCCTTTATTCCAAACAAGGTCACAGTCTGGGGTTTTAGTTGTGATAACCAAAAATGTCTCCAGACATTGTCAAATGTCACCTGGGGGGCAAAATCGTCCCTGTTGAGAACCAGGAGGTAAAACCGTGGAGGGTGAGGATGGCAGAAAGGGAAAGAGGAGGACCGAGAGGTCAGCAGAGGGCTGGGCACCCTCAAGTCTGCTCTTTCCGCCTGAGGGACTCTATGGAGGATGGGCCATATGGAGGCTGGCCAGCCTGGGGACTGGGTTCAAATTCTGACCCCACCACTGCAGTGACTGGATTGTGGTCTCCAAGATAGGTCCACTTGGAACCTCAAAACGTGACCTTATTGGACTTCCCTGGTGGCGCAGTGTATGAGAATCCATCTGCCCACGCAGGGGACACAGGTTCGATCCCTGGTCCGGGAAGATCCCAGGCGACAGAGGAAGTAATCCCGTGTGCCACAACTACTGAAGCCCGTGCGCCTGGAGCCTGTGCTCTGCAAACAAGAAAAGCCACCACGATAAGAAGCCTGTGCACTGCAACTAGAGAGTAGCCCCCACTCAACTAGAGAAAAGCCCGTACACAGCAACGGAGACCCAGTGCAACCAAAAATAAAACAAGAATAAGTACATTTAAGAAATCTGAACTTACTGGGAATAGGGTCTTTTCAGATGTAGTGAAATTTAGGAACTCAAGCTGAGATCATTCAGGATTAGGGTGGGGCCTGAATTGAATGACAGGTGTCCTTATAAGAGACAGACAAGGAGAAGATACAGAGAAATCCAGAAAGGAAGTCCTGGTGAAGGCTGAGGTGGAGACTGGAGCGATGGGTCTGTAAGCCAAGGGGAATACTTGCCGGCAGCCTCCAGAGGCTGGGACAGAAGCAGGGCTTCCAGAAGGAAGCATCTCTGCTGACACCTTGATTTCAGACCTCTGGCCGCCAGAACTGCGAAAGAATGTATGTCTGCTATTTTGAGTCATGCTGTTTGTGGTCATTTGTTACCCGACACCAACCCAGCCGCTCAGCAGCTGTGACACCGTGGATGGAGAAGCCTCACTGAGCCTGTCTTCTTTTTCTGTAAAATGGGTATAAACAAGGCACCCACCTTTTAGGACTATGACGCAGATGAAAAGAGAGTATCCTTTTAATCAATAAGTTAGCAAACATTTGTGACATGTTCATAGATCATCAGCTGGCCTGTTATGTGGTCAGTGGTATTACACGTAACAGAAATATAATCAAACCCCGGTCTCCCACATTGTAGGCAGAGTCTTTACCAACTGAGTCACCAGGGAAGCCCAACAGAAATATAATAGTGGCAGTTAAATGCACTTAATGTGTTCTGGGGACAGGTTTTTGTTTTGTTTTTTTTAATTTATTTAGCTGCGCTGGGTCTTTGTTGCGGCACATGGGATCTTCGCTCTTTGACGCAGCTTGTGGGATCTTTTAGCTGTGGCACGTGAACTCTTAGCTGTGGCATGTGGGATCTAGTTCCCTGACCAGGGATCAAATCCCAGCCTCCTGCATTGACATTATGGAGTTTTAGCCACTGGACCACTAGGGAAGTTCCTGGTCACAGTGCTAAGTGCCTCTTGCTGCTATCAAACAACACATGTGTATTCTCTTACCATTCTGGGAGTCAGAGATGCAAAGTCTATTTCACTGGACCAAAATCAAGGTGTCGGCGGGACCACACTCCTTGCAAGGCTTGTGGGGAGAATTGCTCACTAACCGTTTCCAGCTGCTGTTCCAGCTGTGGTCTGTGCATTCTCTGACTTCTGGTTCCTTCCTCCCTCTTCAATATGAGCAGTGGCTGCTGCTGCTGCTGCTAATTCACTTCAGTCGTGTCTGACTCTGTGCGACCCCATAGACGGCAGCCCACCAGGTTCCCCCGTCCCTGGGATTCTCCAGGCAAGAACACTAGAGTGGGTTGCCATTTCCTTCTCCAATGCATGAAAGTGAAAAGTGAAAGCGAAGTCGCTCAGTCATGTCCGACTCTTAGCGACCGCATGGACTGCAGCCTACCAGGCTCCTCTGTCCATGGGATTTTCCAGGCAAGAGTACTGGAGTGGGGTGCCATTGCCTTCTCCCATGAGCAGCGGAGCATTTGCTTTATCGGCATGTGACCTTCTTCCTTGTCAAATCTCCCTCTGCTTCCCCCTCTTTTATTTGAAAAATGTAATTAAATTAATTATTTTAATTTCTTGGTCATCCCGTGTGGCATATGTGGGGGTCTAGTTCCCTGACCAAGGACTGGACCTGGGCCTCCTGCACTGGCAGCATGCAGTGTGAGTCACTGGACCACCAGGGAAGATCCTGCTTCCTTCTTCTGAGGACCCTTGTGATTGGCATTGGATCCACCCTGATGGTGGATGGTGCAGGGTTCTCTCTCCATCTCAGGTTTCTTGACTTGATCATATCAGCAAAGTCCCTTTTGCCACATAACATAATGTTCTCAGGCTCCAGGGATCAGAAGGTGGGTATCTTTGGGAACCACTATTTATATGAGATCATTGGTGGCTCAGTGGTAAAGAATCCACCTGCAGTGCAGGAGATGCAGGTTCGATCCCTGGGCTGGAAAGATCCGTTGGAGGAGGAAATGGCAACTCACTCCAGTAGTCTTGCCTGGGAAATCCCATGGACAGAGGAGCCTGGCAGGTTACAGTCCACAGGGTCACAAACAGTTGGACATGACTTAGCAACTAAATTACGACTACTATTCAGCTTGCAACACCCCCTGGCCGGTAGCCCATTGGGGTGGGCACTTTATTTGTCACTCTACAGATGAGGACCCTAGGGTTCAGAGAAGTTAAGTGACTTCCTTGTGGTCCCACAGCTCAAGTGGCAGAGCAGGGATTTGAACCTAGACAACCCGGTCTCAGAGCCAAGATATCACTTGTTCTCCTCAATGTCTCTCTGGGGTCAGGCAGCCTCAGGTTCAAATTCCAGGTCGGCTGCTGATCAGCTGGATGACTGCGGGCCAGCACTACCAGCTGAGTCGTCATGTCTAACGTGTGTGTGAACACACTACTCCAGATAAAAGTGATAAACAATAAGTGTCTACTGTAGAGCACCGGGAACTGTATTCAATATCTTGTAATAACGTATAATGGAAAAGAATCCGAAAAAAGGACACATAGGTATGAGTACTTATGCTAGGTTGCTTTAGTCGTCTCCACCTCTGTACGACCCCATGGACTGCAGCCCACCGGGCTCCTGTGTTCATGGGATTCTCCAGGCTAGAATACTGGAGTGGGTTGCCATTCCCTTCTCCAAGGAATCTTCCTGACCCAGGGATCGAACTTGGGTCTCCTGCATTGGAGATGGATTCTTTACCAATCTGAGCCACCAGGGACATCCACTTTATATCAACATATATACACAACGGAATCACTTTGCTCACCTGAAACTAACACAACATTGTAAATCAACTATACTTCAATTAAAAATTAAAAGAAAAAAAAATAGAGATGTCTCTAATGGTCCAGTGGTTAAGACTCTGAGCTTCTACAGCAGGGGGCGTGGGTTCGAGCCCTAGCTATGGAGCTCAGATCCCACAAACCCCAGCAGTGCAGTCAAAAGAAATAAAACTAAATAAAAATTTTATTTAATAAAAATATAAAATGGGAGTGAGAATGCTCACCTCTTTGACTGGCTGGGTGGGGCAAAGGGATCAAGACCATGTGGGGCCTGAACCCGTGGCTTTGCTTCAGGCAGCGACCCAGGCACTGGAAGCTTTGTGGACCTTTGAGTTCTTCTCACTGGGCCTCTGTGCTCTCCTCTGTAAAGTGGAGATGATAAAGAATTCCCTTCATTGCCCGGAGTTCTGGTGAAGATGCTGAGTTTCTCAAGGAGGGATTCTCAAGGTCTGGCTCACTCTTACATCTCATCTTCTCATCCCCAGTAGACATACCAAAAGTGCTCAGTTTCCCTTTTGAAAAATAATTAATTTTTGGCTGTGCTGGGACCTCATTGCTGCGTGGGCTTTGCTTCAGTTGCAGTGAGCAGAGGCTACTCTTTAGATGCGGTGCGCGGGCTTCTCATTGCAGTGGCTGCTCTTGTTGCGGAGCACGGGCTCCAGGGCTCGTGGGCTTCAGGAGTTGTGGTTCACGGGCTTAGTTGCTCAGAGGTGTGTGGGATCTTCCGGGATCAGGGATCAAACCTGTGTGTCCGGCGCTGGCAGGCGGATTCGTTATCATGGAGCCACCAAGGAAGCCTGAAGTCTCTCTTTTCAATCAGAGAGTGGCCAAACTACACTGAGACAGACTCTTTGGCTGTGATATTGGCCAAGATCAATGAGTGAGAATACCCCTGTCCGTGAGGCTGCCAAGGGACCGTGCACCACTGTCCTGCCTGGAAAAGTGGAAGTGAGCACTAGGCCTTTCCTGAGTGGCCACCATCAGAGGTGGCTTTCCTGTGAAACGGAGGAAGTGCAAGCCTCCGGGTCCCCCCTTTCCACAGCTTCGCCCAACACCCTGGGAGGTGCCCTTGAGGTCTTGTACATTTTTTTTTAAGGCTGTGGGATCTTAATTCGCTGATCAGGGATCGAACCCTGCCCCCAGCAGTGAAAGCGCCAAGCCCTAACCACTGGACCACCAGGGAATTTCCTACTCCTTTTTTTTCAGGAGGGTTTCCAACTGGTATAAACTTCAGGCTCTACAAACCCTGGGTCCACCTCTTTTCATTCTTTTTTCCCCTGGAAAATAAAAATGGGAATTAACCTGTGATTCAGCAATCTGCTTTCCTAGAAGACAGAAGAATGGTTTCCATTTATTGAGAACTTACAATATTTCAGGCCAAGCACTGGGTGTCTATTAATTCATGAATCCATTGAATTCTGCACAACAAACAGTAGGATGGTGTTATGATCTCCGTTTACAGATGGAGAAGATGAAGGCCAGAGAAGTTTCCTATGCGTGTTGCCCAAGATCACACAGTTGGTAAATGACAGAGCCAGGATTCAGAGCCAGATCTTCTGGCTTCAGAGTCAACAGCCTTAATCATGACATTAGGAGCCCTTTTTTGAACAAGATCACAGATCATGTGATCACATCAAGCTATGTGCCTATAGAAATTCAGTGCCGCATTGTTGGCAACCTCCCCAGTTGGAAACAACTCGAACATCCACGAGACCAGTTGGACTAAATTATGGCTCATCTGTAGGACAGAATTTCACGTGGCAGTTTAAAAGGCAGTCAACCATCCATGGCTAACTTCAAGGTATAGAATTTCAGTGCATACGTTCTGTTTCATAAACAAGGAAGAAAATAATAGTACTAGCCAAGATTCAGTCAGGGACTTCCCTGGTGGTCCAGTGGTGAGGACTCCTCAATCTCACTGCCAAGGGTTGGGTTCAGTTCCTGGTCGGGGACCTAAATTCCAACCCCCTGCCCCAAAAATCACTCATTTATTAAACAAATAGATTTTGAGAGACTCTTATGTATGAAGCACTGTTGGAGGTACTGGAGACATAACACAGACCATATAGTCGAGAAAAAAGTCAGTAAACAGTCAATCCTATAGGAAATCAACCTTCAGTATTTACTGGAAGGACTGATGCTGAAGCTGAAGCTCCAACTCTTTGGCCACCTGATGCGAGGAACTGACTCATTGGAAAAAACCCTGATGCTGGATAAGATTGAAGGCAGAAGGAGAAGAAGATGACTGAGGATGAGATAGCTGGATGCCATCAGTGATTCAATAGATATGAGTTGCAGCAAACTCCAGGAGATAGTGAAGGACAGGGAAACCTGGGGTGCTGCAGTCCATGGAGTTGCAAAGAGTCGGACATGACTTAGAGACTGAACAAGAAGACAATAAAGTGAAACATGGTAGTCTAGAGGGTAAACAGTAAGATGGAGAAATAAAATTGAAAGAGAAAAGGATGAGAGATTTTGAAATTTTCAAACGAGTGGTTTCAAGGAAGACCTCTAAGAAGAGGCGACAATTGAACGCACAACTGAAGCAGGTGATGCAGTGATTTGGAAGGTATTTGAAAATTTTTTATTTATCTATTTATTTCTGTGGCTGTGCCTCGAGGCTTGTGGGATCTTAGTTCCTGATCAGAGATTGAACGTGGGCCCCATCAGTGAAAACACCCAGTCCTACCCACTGGCCCACCAGGGAATTCTTGGGGAGTTTTAACAGAATTAAATTGTATGTGTAGAGAAGGTCTCTGAAAGGCTGTTAATGATAACCATATAGGGGCAGTGGGTTGCCAGGTATTTTCCCTTTCCATGTTTTAGACCACAAACTAAATTTATCACCAGTCTCAGGAAATCTGGTCTGCCCACTTACAACTGTCATCACCTCCTGTAAGGGTGTTCCATAGCATTTATCGTCACTTGTAACAATAAATTATGTCTAAGCTTTGTTTAATGTATGTAACCCTCTTGACTCTGTAGCCAAACCCAGTAGATCCTCCTCTGAGCATCTTCCAGTTCCCTAAAAGCACCAGTTCACCCACCACAGGGCCTTTGCACAGGCTGTGTCCCCTGCCTTGACAGCCACCCCCTCACTCTATCCTCATCTCTCTCACAAGACATCCCCACAGTTCTGTTTTCTGTCATTTCACATGGACTTGTGCCTTCCCTCAAGAGTCCAGGGATGGGGTCTGCCTTGTTCATCACCTTAACCCCCACTTCCCTATCCCCCCAGTACAGAGCTGGCACTCAATGCTGATTCAGAGGATGAAGGAGAGATTCTTTCCATTGAAAACTGTGAGCTCCTACAACTAACTATAAGGTTTCACTGGCAGGAGGGTGGGGGACCCCCGCCCACCTCCCAGCACAAGCTGGCAGGTCAGGCTTTCAGGAGTCAGTCCAGCGCCTGGCACTACTTGTAGAAACCAAGAAAGACGAGACGCAAATAGAGACCAGAAAGAGGATGGTGTTTCCTTTCCCTGGAATGAGGTCATTCAGGTAGAAGACAGTAGAACAAGCTTGCAGAACACTCTGTGCACCCGCTCAGCGCACTCCCGCTTCACCGGCGTGGGGGGTTGGGAGGAGGGGGGGTTGGGAGGAGGGGGGAGTTGGAGAGGAGGAGCGCCGCGCCTTTAAGGCTCCCGGAAACAGGCCTGCAAGACCGGAAGTAACCCGCTTTAGTTCCCTTCTTCACGTGGTGCAGGCCGGAAGTGACGCGCGTGGCCCGGGAGCTGCAGACGCGGAGGCCGACGGAGCCGGAGTAGCGGACGCCGCGGGGTCTCCGGGACAGGTGACCGGGGGAGGGGGCCGGGAGCGCGCCCGGAGAGGGCGGGGCCTGATGCCCCACGTGGGGGGAGCGGGCGCCGGCGCTGGCGGGGTAGCCCGCCGCCCGCGGGGCGGGGTCAGAGTACTCCGCGGGGGGCGGGGACTGGACGCCCACATGGGAAGCTAGAAGGGTGCTGAGGGGGCGGGCCGTCGGTGGGGCAGGGCCTGGGTGGGCCGGGCTCCGGACGCGTGCGGAGCTTTGGTGGGCAGCTGGGGCGGGCCCGAAAAAAGTTATGCCGCGGCTGGGGGCGGGGCCAAATAGTACCCGGCGGACTAGGAGCGGGGCCGGAAAGTTTCGCGTGTTCTGGAAGTGGGTCCTGGAAGTCAGTCCTGGAAGTCAGGGGCGGGGCCAGGGGCTGACCCGAGGGTCGGGGCGGGGCCAGGCGCCGGTAGGGCGGAGCCAAAAAGTTGCGCAGGAACCGGGCCGCTGAGCC
>NW_011494885.1:3433347-3435601 GCF_000754665.1 Bison bison bison
GTGCCAGAAGGCGAGGAGGAGGGGGCGGGTTTAGGCTGCTGCCTGGGGCTCCTGTGGGCGGGACCAGGAAGTTGGCCGGGGCGGTCGGACGCCGGAAGGGGGTGGGATTAGTGACGCGAATGTGGGCGGGGCCAGAGGTTTGGCGGGAAAGGCGGGGCCGGAAAGTTTGCCTCTCTTCGGGGCGGGGCTGTGGCGTTCTGGACCGGGTGGAGACTGGAGCCTTTCCCTAGAAAGCCGCGTGAGGGCGGGGCAGTTTTGTCTGCGCCTGGGCGGGGAGGGTATTCACCCGGGAGACCGAACCAGACCCGGGAAGCCTCGCCAGGGGGTCCTGGGTCTGTTGGAGGAATCTTTGTTGGGGTGCTGGCGGCGGGGCTTTAATATCCCTGAGGGTAGGGGCAGCGAATAGGAATGGGGCTCGGACTATTTTTTGAGTGCAGGGTTGTAAGACGTCACTGAAATTCCGGGGGAAGAGTTAGGTGTAGATTATTAAACGGGATGTGAGCAGCACCAGGTTGGGCGTGGGGAGTCGGGCTTTCTCGCTTAGGTCGTGGGAGAGGCTCTTCCTAAAGCTCTCTTGGGGTAGAGGCCTGGGTTTTAAACTCCCGGCACAGGGGTGTGGAGACTGAACTAGGATTTTCGTTTTGAAGGGAGCAGTGTCGGGTGTTTCCCTAAGTGGTGGGGCGGGCCCAGAACTTTCCCAGGGCGTGTGTGACTACGTTGTTTACAGAGGAATGGATGGGTCCAAAATCCTCTGGAGAGTACTGAGTCTAAACTTTTCCTGGTAGAGGGTGGGCTAGAAGAGGGGCTTCGAGAAGAGGGACTGGGAGTGAGGGCGAGAATTCCCTTGGAGTGAAGGGTGTGTGTGTGTGTGTGTGTGTGTGTGTGTCCCTTGGAGTGAAGGGTGTGTGTCTGTGTGTGTGTGTCCCTTGGAGTGAAGGGGTGTGTGGTGTGTGTGTGTGTGTGTGTGCGCGCACATTTGAGGAGCCCCCAGTCTGGGACAGGAAGAGACAGATTGAGTGGAGCCATTGGCCTTAGTCCTTCTGTTCCCTCTGCCCTCAGGAGCCCCCAGTGCTGTGTCCAGATTCTGCAGGGGAGGTTTGCTGGGACCCAGGTCCCACCCTGCCAGTGGAATGGTGAGAAGAAAAATGGGGTGTTTGAGATCTGAGCTTTGGGGCAAGGGGCTTGGGAGGAGAGGTTCCCGGCCCACAGACCCTGGGGCGGGTAGAGATTTCCAGCCTCTTATCTGTCCGCCCCTCTCAGTCAGCCGCACTGGATCTGAAATCGAAGGAGGAGAAGGATGCTGAGCTGGACAAGAGGATCGAGGCTCTTCGGCGGAAGAATGAGGCCCTCATCCGGCGCTACCAGGTGCCCTAGCCCCGCCCTGGGAGACCCCATCCCCTCTCCTCCCCGCAGTGAGTTTCCCTCACCTCTCCCTTCCTTAAAACGTTTTCATGACTCCTCATCACTGTCAGGGTAAAAGCCGAGGGCCTTAGCCTGGGATTCCTCCTTTCATTCCATCATTGGTTTGTTCGTTCACAAATATTCACCAGGGCCCATTGCTCAGTGGCACTGTGGTGGCAGCGGTGATGGAGGGGACCCCGGGCCTGCCTTTCCAGGGCTCACAGGCCAGTAGGGGCCCAGCCATGGCTTCAGTCAGTGATGAGCGAGTGGGCCAGCCTGGGATGGAGGAGCTCAGGGTTCTTTGAGAGCCCAGGTGGGGCTCTTCACCCAGCCTGGGGGATATTAAGGAGGACTTCCTGGAGGAGGGGATTCTGAGACTTGAAAGGTGAGTAGATGTTAGCCGGTCTTTTTTTTTTTGGCTGCACTGCATGTCTTGTGGGGAGTCTTAGTTCCCTGATTAGGGACTGAATCCAGGCCCATGAAAGGGGAGCATGGGGTCCTAACCACTAGACCACCAGGGAAGTCCCAGCTAGTTGAAAAGGAGAGCAGAACACACTTCACACAGAGGGGCAGTTTGTGCAAAAACTTGGAGCTTAAAGTTGGAGGGTCAGATGGAGGATATTGACCTGGAGAGACCCTCTGGGGCCCAGCCACACAGGGCCCAGAAGGCCATAAGGCTAAGAGTTTGGACTTTTTCCTAAGGACACTGGGGAGCCATCGAGGGCTTTGAGTAGAAGTGGGGCCAGGTCAGAATAGGTTTGTAGGAGGACTCCTTTAGTTGCTGTGTGGTGGTAGATGGGAGGAGAGGACTCTGGAGACAAGGAGGAACCTGGGGCAGGGACTTTGGGGGGGG
>NW_011494885.1:3435777-3439450 GCF_000754665.1 Bison bison bison
AAAAAAAAAAAAGGATGTTGAGCCTCTGTTGTGTGCCAGGCGGTGTTCCAGGCTTGGGGTATACATCAGTGAACAATACAGATATCCCTGACGCAGAGTAGATTCTGTTATGGGGAGGAACCAGATAAGAAGCAAAATAGACATAATGTCATGATGTGAAGGGGGCGGGTGGTGTGTGGAGAATGGCAGGCGAGCTGGTCAGGGTAGGCCTTCCTGAGAAGACCTTTGAGCAGAGACCTGCAGGAGGTGAGGGATTGGAGAATCTATGGAGAAGGGGCATTTCCAGCAAAGGGAACAGCAGGTGCAAAGGCCCTGAGGCAGGTTTGAACCTAGTATGTTCCAGGTACAGTGAGAGGGTCACAGTGAGCCAGAGGAGAGAGTGGGAGATGAGGATGGGATGGTAACGAGACCACACCCTGTGAAGCCCCATTGGCTGTGGGGGAGCCTTTGGCTCAGAGGGTCTGAGCAGGGGCACCGCCTGGTTCGCTTAGAGGGAAGAAGTGACCAGCTTTCTTGTCTAGAGCTCCAGACAGAGGTCTGCGCTGGGGCCGACTTGGGGCTATTCAGGGGGCTGTGGGAATCTGGCTGGTACACAGGACCCCTGATAGCCGCTATCTCTGATCTCCCAGGAGATTGAGGAGGATCGGAAGAAAGCTGAACTGGAGGGAGTAGCAGTGACAGGTCCCCGGAAGAGCCGCTCGGTGGAGAAGGAGAATGTGGCAGTGGTGAGCTCCACGCCAGGGTGGGACTCGCGAGGACGGGCGGGTGAGAGTGAGACCTAAGAGCCTTCCCTGCTGCCCCAGGCCTGTGGGGCCTCGACCCTGGCAGCCGCCCTCTGGGCCTGTGGTGTCCTGGTCTCCCTGCCCCAGTGACCTTTCCCCCCTCCCCCCTTTCCAGGAGAAGAACCTGGGTCCTTCCCGGAGGTCTCCAGGGACCCCTCGGCCTCCAGGGGTCAGCAAGGGAGGCCGGATCCCCCCTCAGCACGGAGGCCGGGCAGGCATGGGCCGGACATCCCGCAGCTGGGAAGACAGTCCCGGGGAGCAGCCTCGGGGAGGTGCTGGGGGCCGCAGCCGGAGGGGTCGGGGCAGGGGGTCCCCTCATCTCTCTGGAGGTGGCGATGCCTCGACTGCCGACCGCAAATCCAAGGTAGGAGCCGAGGGGGCTGACGTCTGCCTGAAGTCCATTGGGAAGGCTCAGTGTTGCCTGTTGCTCTTTCTGTTCTGCTCACAAATGGATTTTCTCCTTCATCCGTCGTTTACTGTCTCTGTTTTCTTTTTTGGACCCTCACTCCGGCTCTTTTTCATCTCTTTCCCTTTCTTCTTCTCTCCCCCAGACCAGCGCTGTGGTCCCTGTCTCTTTCTGTCTCCCATTTTGTGCTCTGCTGTGTGCTTGGTCATCTGCCTTCCCTACCCTTTGTCTCTTTTTGGTGGTATCTGGTGGGTTCTGTCCAGCGTGCGTGCTTTGCTCATTCGTGTGTGCGTGCACATGTGCTCTCTCTCTGTCATTCTCTGAATTAGTTGGTAGGGAGCAGTGAGGTTCTTACTGTACCTGCTCTCAGCACCCCACCACGCAGATTAGCAGAGTGGGAAGTTGCCAAGCCTGGTCATTTAGAGGACAACTTTCTATGAGTTCCGTGTCCTTGGGCAACTCACTTCCCCTCTAGGAGATTCCAGTTCTCACTCTTAAATAGGAATGAAAATCAGGTTTAAAGTTTTTTATAAGCATCGTGTGACATCAGGCATAGAAACCCTCAGATTAAACGCTCAATGTATGTTGCTTAAGGATGTTTAGAAAGACGCCAAAGTGCCATGGCGTTAATCAAATGGAAGTTTATTTCTCTCTTGTATGCTGAGTCTTGGAAATGCAAGTGTTCCCAGCATCTTGGGCACATGCTCATCTAAAATTCTGTTGTCACCTAGGGGGGGAAAATTGACCTAAGAAAGGGAGGAGAGAGGATCGTGGGGGTCACCTGGCCATCTGTCAGGTTGTTACTGTGGCAGCCATTGCAGGGGTCCCCAGCCCCTGTCCCAGGTTCAGCATTTTGCCAGAAGGATTAACAACTGAGATTTATTACAGGGAAAGGATAGAAAGCAAAATCAGTAAAGGGAAAAGGCCCATGAGCCAGAGTCTGGAGGATACCAGGCACTAGCTTCCAAGAGTCTGCGTCCAGTGGAGACACAAATTGTTGTTTAGTCACTGAGTTGTGTCTGCCTCTGTGACCCCGTGGGCTGTAGCCCACCAGGCTCTTCTGTTCATGGGATTTTCCAGGCAAGAATACTGGAGTGGGTTGCCATTTCCTACTCCAGGGGATCTTCCCCCCCCACCCAGGGATCAAACCTGTGTCTCCTGCATTGGCAGGCAGATTCTTCACCACTGAGCTACCAGGGAAGCCCAAAGACACATAGGCTGCACTTAATTGTTCTTCATTGACAACATATGTCAAAGTTCATCTACTGGGGACTCATTAGAGAGCTAGTACCCAGGCTTATTATCCGAGGCTGGTCACATAGGTCCCCTCTGCCTAGTACACACCCAAATTCCAGACCCTAGAAGGAAAGTGGGTGTTGAGCATACACTGTATTGTTTGCAGAAAAAGTCTAGGCACGTGGAGCCCCGCTTACTGGTTAACTGTTGACAGGACGTGCAGAGAGCCAGTGTCCAGGTGCCAGCCAGGGGCTGCCTTGCATAACAGGTCTAAGGAGGGAGCCTCAGATGGTGACGAAGGCTCAGATTGAGTGGTTCTTTCTGATGCTCTGTGTGTGTCTCTCTCTGTCCTCCCCTCCTCCCCCGAACAAGGAGTGGGAGGAGCGGCGGAAGCAGAACATCGAGAAGATGAACGAGGAGATGGAGAAGATTGCAGAGTACGAGCGCAACCAGCGGGTCAGTGCCACGGGCGCGCCCTGGCTGCGGGGCGGAGCCGCCGGGTCGGGGGAGCGCTCCAACACCCCCACCCCCAACTAACTCTGCCTGCCCGCAGGAAGGCGTGCTGGAGCCCAACCCGGTGCGGAACTTCCTGGACGACCCCCGGCGACGCAGTGGGCCCCTGGAGGAGCCTGAGCGGGACCGCCGGGAAGGCAGCCGCCGGCACGGGCGCAACTGGGGGGGCCCTGACTTTGAGCGGGTGCGCTACGGCCTCGAGCAGGAGCGGCAGGGGGGTGCGGGCGGCTGGGCCGTGACTGCTGCCCAGCAGCCGGTCCCTGGGTTCCACGGGGAGGGATGTGTGTTGAATGCGGGGCTCAGAGTAGGAAGAGGCTGCAGCCCTACGCTCAGGCTACCCTCCAGTTGATGGTTGCCCCAGAGCCATACTACCTTCTTTTTGTAGCTTTATGATCTGTTTTGGTGTGATTTTCCTCCTTACTAATG
Source organism: Bison bison bison (assembly GCF_000754665.1). NCBI lineage: Eukaryota > Metazoa > Chordata > Mammalia > Artiodactyla > Bovidae > Bison > Bison bison. The sequence continues at coordinate 3,439,141 of NW_011494885.1, forward strand.
TTAATGATGATTACTGGGTACCGGTCGAGGGCCAGGCACTGTTTAGGGTGCTGGGGCTAAATCAGTGGCCATGTAATAAGATGTCAGATAATGCTGAATGTTGGGAAGAAGGCTCCAGCCCAGCCAGGTGAGGGCACGGAGAATAGAGAAGGATCTGGGGTGGCCTCTCTGAGGTGCCACGTGAGCAGATACGGCTTTGATCTCCATCCTGTCACCTCCTCCTCCTATGACCTTGAGCCAGGGGCTCTACCCAGGAGCTTAGAAGGCCTCAGGAAAGGGGTGCAGGGGCGAGAGTGGTGGGCGGGGCCCT
>NW_011494885.1:3439668-3441838 GCF_000754665.1 Bison bison bison
CCTGTGGGGCTCCTCTGCCTTCACGCTGACTTCTGACTCCTTGGCCTTTCTTGGGTTTCTCATCGTGTGTATCAGTTAGCACGAGCTGGGTAACACTGCATAACCATCGCCAAATCTCAGGGCCACAGAAAGCGTTTCTTTTTCTTAAACACCTAAAGCATTTTGTATTGGGATATCGCCGCCAGTGTAACAACAGATGTTGTGATAGTTTCAGGTGAACGGCAGAAGGACTCAGCCATACTTTTTTACAACCGTTTGTTTATTTATGTATTGGCTGCGTCGGGACTCAGTTATGGTGTGCAGGCTCTTCACTGTGACCCGCAGGCGCCAGGGGGCCTGGGCTCAGCTCTTGCGGGAGGCAGGCTTAGTTGCTCCAAGGCCTGTAGGGTCTTAGCTTGCCCGATCAGGGATTGAGCCCAGATCCTCTGCCCTGGAAGGTGGATTCTTAACCACTGGACCGCCAGGGAAGTCCCGAAACATTTCTTTTTCCTGTGCTCACCGGCCTTCTAAGTTGGGCTGATTGAGGCTGGACTGGAAGCTGTGGGTCCAGCTGGGGTTGAACTCACTTCTGCCCTGCATGTGTGCATTCTAGGGTTCACGCTGAGGGATGGGGCTACTGGGGGAAGCACTGGCCATAGTATTGGCAGATGTGCAGGAGGGAGAATGAGACACTTCCCCGTTCTGTTAGCCAGCAGACCCCACCTTGCTGTGGCAGGAAATTAAACTGTCAGCTCGATAGTACTGCCGTGGTTCTACAGCCAAGGGTGCGGATGTGAGTTCTCATGCAGGGAGGGCATGAAGAATTACAGCGATGGCCCCTTGACATCCTCCCTTCATCCCTCTAACTGTGTCCCCCACCTACCCAAGCACCTTATCCTGGTGGCATTATTATTCTCAGGTCTGACTCTGTTGCTTTTCGGGTCCCAGGAAACATCCCATTAGTCAAAGCAAAGGCATCATCCACAGGAGGGCTAACTGCCATAGCAAAGGCGGAGAAGATTCCGGAAGAGCTGTTGAACGGCAGTCTTAAGATGGACAGCTGTCGTTTTTACATCATCCTCTATCCTTTGCCACAGCGTTGGCTAAAGAAAGAGGATCTTGTCTGTGTGCCTGGGGGTCGGAGCATTTATTTTTGGATTGTGAGCTAAGCCTTTGCCAGCGTGAGAAACATTTTGCACAGATACCGTAGCTGATGTTTCTGAGGGGGAGGCAGGTGAGCTTTTTGGAGATGTTCTTGGGCTTAAGACTGAGAAAGTCCTCTTACGTCCCCACAGCAGCCTGCATCAAGTCTCACGTTTGCATTGAATAGAGCAAATTGTGCAGTGAATAGAGCTAATGTCACATGCTGAAGAATAATGAAGCAGAGTATGGAGAGGTTTGGAGGCTTCTGTTTTAGACCTAGATAATGTATGTAATTGGGCTTCCCAGGTGGCACTAGTGGTAAAGAACCCGCCTGCCAATGCAGGAGATGTAAGATATGAGGATTCAGTCCCTGGGTCAGGAAGACCCCCTGGAGGAGGGCATGGCAACCCACTCCAGTATTCTTGCCTGGAGAATCCCATGGACAGTGGAGCCTGGTGGGCTGCAGTCCATGGGGTTGCAAAGAGTTGGACACGACTGAAGCAACTTAGCACGCAACACAGTGTATGTAATAATACGTGATTGGAAAGGTTAGGAAGGCCTCTGAGTTGAGGCCTGAAGGAGGTAACGGAGCCGGCCCCGGAGAGATCGGAGGAAGCGAGCCCCAGAAGCAGCACGTGCAAAGGTCATGCGGCAGGAGCTCTGTGGTAGGAGAACTTGCTAAGCTTGGGAGGTGAGAGAGAGAGATTTAGATGAGGCTGGACAGGAAGCTGGCGATGTTGAACTTGCACATTCTTGTTGAGGTGGGGAATTGCTGTCAAATACTGACCATTTTTCTGCGTTTGTACTACCATGTCACACCTGCCTTTTGTCTTTCACCTGATTCTGAGCTTTAATCAGTGACATGCTCCCCCATTCGGTTGATGACCTTGTGGTCTGTGATCTTGATTTCTAACCGTGGCCCCCACCTCCCCCGGTGACTCTTCCCGCCCTACCTGTTCTCCCTGTGCCACCAGCTGCCTGCTCACCCCTTTCTCTTTACCCAGGTTCAAGGATGGCCCAGCTGTGGCCCTGGAACCATCCCACCGCT
>NW_011494885.1:3441997-3443088 GCF_000754665.1 Bison bison bison
TGTACTGTGCCCTCCACCCCTGACTTCCCCTGGGTTTTGTTGCAGATGACCAGGCTTGGGCCCGGCCCCCCAAGCCCCCCACTTTCAGGGAGTTCCTGTCCCAGCACAAAACTGAGGTCAGCCGCAGAAAGAAGAAGAGCAGCCGACCCCAGCCTAAGGCGGCGCCCCGTGCCTACAGGTGGGGGCCCCCTTCCCCTTGCACGTGCACAACCCTAGCGGGCCTGTGTGCCTCTACCCCTGCTTGTTCTCTGGCTGTGGGTTTTGGGGATATTTCTGTCCTTTCTTGGCCCTAGCTGTCTCTCAGGCACTTGTCTCCTTGTGGGTCAGGCACTTGGTTTCGGGGGTGTCGGGGCCTGGCTGTCACTTTACCCTCATCTGTCCCCTCCTGCCCTCCCACCCATCTCTTCTGCCTGCCTGGCCCCTCTCTGCCTGGTCACCTCTGACACTGGGACACACGCCCTGTTTCCTCCTCGGTGCTCTAGCCTGCCGGCTCCTTGTCTGGAAATCCCGAAGACCCGCTCTCTCCACCTGTTGAATTTTGCAGCTCCGTGTCTGGGGACGAGCCTGGTGTGGGAAGCCCCTTCCTCCTGTCCATCTGGGTTTTATTCCTTTGCTCTGTGCCCTCCAGTGATCACGATGACCGCTGGGAGATGAAGGAGGCCGTGTCCACAGCTCCTGAGCCCCCGCAACCTGCTCTCCCCAAGGAGGCGCCCACGCAGGTAGGGCGGACTGTCAGCTCCCGGCAGGCAGCACGGTGCCTGGGGCCTGCAGCCTCTCCCTGACCTGCCTTGTGTTCTCACAGCTGCCTGAGACCCCGGCCCCTCCCCATCGACCTCCTGAGGATGAGGGCGAGGAGGGCGAGAATGAGGGGGAGGATGAGGAGTGGGAAGACGTGAGTGAGGATGATGAGGAGGAGGAGGAGATCGAGGAAGAAGAGGAGGCTGATGATGAGGAAGAAGAACCAGCCGGAGATCACCAACCCCAGGAGGCTGAGCCCAGCGGGAGCCCCAGCGGGAGCCCCGCCAGGGAACATGGTGACAAAGAGCCCACCAGGCCGGAAGAGCCCCTGCCGCTCCCCCAGGCCCCTGCCA
>NW_011494885.1:3443188-3444512 GCF_000754665.1 Bison bison bison
TTTGAAAATGCATGAAGCTGGCTGCTTGTGTGTGTGCTCGAGGGGTGCATGGAGGACCCTGGGACCCCGTGTGCCCTGGTGGCTAGGGAGGACAGTCCATGCCTGTCTCTAGAAGGCCCACCCCCAGATCCTGCCCTGCCCTGAGCCATTCAGAGTGCCCTCCCCAATAAAGAGATCACTTCCTCAAATGACACTTCCACGTGTGTCCTTAAACCCCCTCTCACTCCCCCAGAGCCTTTGTCTTGGTGGGGGGGCGGTATTTGGAGGGGAATGGGCTTGATTGGGCCTCCCCCTTTCCCAGGAGGTGACCAGCCAGCCCCTGCCTCCTTGGAGAGTGGGCCCAGCGCCCCAGGAACCCAGAAAGCTGAAGAAGAGGGGTCTGAGGCAGCTCCAGGTTGGGGGAGTGGCTGGGGTGGTGGAGGTGGCTTTCCTTCCGCTTCCTCTTGGGTTGAGGGGAGGAGGGTTTGGGGGCAGTAGAATGGAGTGGATGCGTCTCCATTATGGGTGTGGGGTAGCTGCTGGCCCGGGGATGGGGCGAGGGGGGCGGGGCTAGGCTGCTGGGTGGGAACGAATCCAGGGTCAAGGGGGTGGAGCTATAGGGAGGACCTCCCGGAGGAGCCACTAGGAATTGAGTGTGTTTGGGGGTGAGGGGGTGGAGCCAGGGTGGGATTAGGAGGTAGAGGGCTACCCCAGGGGTTCTGCAAAGTAATCTAGAAGCAAGGGGGTGGGTTAAATTGATAGGAGCTCAGAGCAGGATTTGAAATACAAATCGGTCAAAAAGAACCGGGGAGGAGTAATGGATCTGGCTGTGGGTGTGGTTACAGTTTGGAGGTGTAAATTAGTAAATGGGGTAAATTAGAAATACGTAACATATTGAGGTAAAAATTGTGGAGTCTAGCGGACCTGGAGCAACAGGCAGAACCCAGTCTCCACCTCCACCAGGCGGAAGCCGGGTTGTGGCCCTCCGACCTCCCCGAGGAGTAGGGGTTAGGACTTGGGGGCATAGCCAAGGAAGGTCTGGTTAGGACTCAGAAGGTGGGCAAGGGAAGTGGAGGTACATCCTGTAGGGCAGGCTTGCTAGAGGTTGGCATATGTCCGTGGGGTGAGTCTGGGATGGGAGAGGACAGAGTTTAGGATGGCGGATGAGGTCGGGGCATCCGAAGCGCTTTGTCTTTGGGTCACGTGACTGCGATCTAGCTCTCAGATTATGTATTCGATTGTCAACAGGGATCTGTTGCGGGGGGATGTGTGTCTCCGTAGATCCTCTCCGAGGATTAAAGGAGCCTGAGACTCGTAAACCGCTTAACGCAGGGTGGGCGGCAGC
>NW_011494885.1:3444612-3444987 GCF_000754665.1 Bison bison bison
GTGTTCGGGGCCGGCGGTGGGGGGCGGGGTTACTGTTGCCCTCAGGTGACCGCCCCTTCTCTTCGCAGAGGCGGACCCCGAGGGCCAAGAGACAGCAGAGATCGCCGACTTCCAGAGGGTGCGTTTCTGCAAGGTGGTAGCGGCCGCTTCGCCACCGGGGGCCGCCCGCTGACCGCGCCCGCCGACTGCGGCCTCCGCGCTCTGCACTAACCTTCCGCCGCCTCGCTCCTCTACCCTCTGCTTCCGCCACTCCAGCCAGGAGAGGGTTAAATGTAAGGGCGGGGGGAGGAGCCAGGGATAGTGAACCGGGTGGGGCCAGGGCAATAGTCCAGTCTCACAAATAGGGGGCGCCGTGGCACCAGGGTGTCTGAGACA
>NW_011494885.1:3445087-3446403 GCF_000754665.1 Bison bison bison
GGCGGGGGCAGGCTGGGTTGCTGTGCTTGTGGGTTTGTCCGTGGCGACAGAGGCGGGAGGAAGGGGCTCGCTCTTTCTCCACCCCCCTGATACGTCTTCCCTCCCCCCCTCCCACAGGCCTCCCCGAATTCCTGAAGACGCTGCTGGGAGGGGACTGACGCTTCCCCGCCTTGATGGGGAGGGGGCGGCAGGAGGGGCTTAGTCTGGATCTCCGAGCTGTGCTCTGTCCTCCCCGAAGCCCACTTTGGACCCCATGGTTTTAGAGAGGGAGAAATTGAGGGTGGTGGGGAAGGAGACGGGGAGGGGGCGTGGCTGGGTTGTGGGGCGGAGCTGGAGCTTCGGGGCCTGAATTTAGACCTGAACACAGAAAATGTGGAGGAAGAGGCGCGTCCAGCGAGGGGCGTGGTTAGGGTGTTTGGGGCCCGCATTCTAATGGAGTTTAAAACAAGGAAAGGTGTTAGGAAGTGAGGTAGAACCACAGCGCAGATTTAGATGGGAATCCCTAACGCTGGTGTGGGGCGCAGCCAGCAGCAGAGAGCTTGGTTTAGAATGGGGTGCTCAAACTAGTGGAGTGAGGAGGAGAAAAGAGGCGGAATCTGGATTGAAGATAGATGAGGGTAGGGGGAGAAGACGGCGAAATCGAATGCTGGAGTAGCGTTTAACTTGGCTAAAGGCACATTACAACTGGGGCAGGACTTAAAAGGCTTGAGCTTGGCAAGGGAGCGGCGGAGCTAGATGCCGGGGAGAAGTCTGAGTTCCGAAAGGGAATGGGTAGGGCGTGGGGAGGAGAAGAAGAGAGCGGAGGTAAGCTCCGGGGCCGGTATAACACCGAAGCCTGGTAGAAGTCGGCTGAGCCGAGACCAACGTTTGAGAAAAAGCGAGGTATTGCATGCTTGGGTCGGGGTCAGAACGCTGTGGTTAAGCCTTAGCTTGCTAGTGTTTGGCCGGAGGCTGAGGAGGGGGCGGGACTAGAGCGCGGAAGAGGCCCGCCCTGCGGGGGCGGGCCCACGCTGGCGGGGGCGGGGTTGGACGGGGGAGAGTTAGAGGCCGCAGGAGGCCCGCCTGCGCGGGGGCGTGGCCACGCTGGCGGGGGGGGGGTTGGACGGGGAGAGTTTAGCGCGGAGGCGGGCCTCCGGAGGGGGGCGGGCCCTGTGCGGGCTGTGGCTCGGGGCCGAGTGGGCTGCGGGGATGCGGGGCACGAGCTGCGTGGGCGGCGGCGGCGAGAGCCCGGGTGGCGCAGGGCTGAGCGAGGGCCCGCGGGGGCCGTTGGTTGCGCCTAGCACCGGGTCTGTGCCTACTTTCTCTGCGTCTCGTTG
>NW_011494885.1:3446798-3448697 GCF_000754665.1 Bison bison bison
ACCTTCCTTTTCACCCAAAATGGACCGCCAGCCTTCGAGAGCCTGGCGCCCTCGCCGCGGATGCGCCGGTCCCGAATTGGTGTCTGGCTCCTTCTTCATGACATCGTCTAGCGTCTGCGGAGCTGTCATCCTGAAGAATGGGGGGCGAAGGGGAGCCGGCCCTGGTTCTCGATCGTCGCAGCTCCTCCGCCGTCAGGCCGGGTCCTCCACCAGGCAGACCCCATACTGATCACTGCCTCCTGCTCCTCCCTCCTAGGATTCTGTGCACGGACCCCTCAGCCTGCCCCTCTCCTTCCTCCCTGAATCTCCGTGTGCATCTATCCACCTGCAATAAACTCCAGCCCCAGCTGCCTCGTGCTCGTTTGTCGTGTTGTCTGCAGAGGGGCCTCCCCTCAAGTTTGTGAGGGCAAGCCTTTCCTGGCATCAGGGCATCGCCTCTCACTCTGGGTGGGCTGTGTGCGTTCTCCCCTTCCCTGGCGGGGTGGTGGTGTCATTTTTTTCTTCCATCGCCATCGTGTATTTTCTGGGTTGGGATGAGAAGACGCTTATCCGCAATAAGGTAGTTGAAGGTCAGACGGTATGAAGGGCTTAGCAGGTTTTTGCATGCTTGCAGAGGACAAGTGCCTCTGGAGGGGAGAAGAGGCCTGGCCTCCGGTAATAGCACAGGAGACAAGACAAGAGATGGGGTGATCTCAGCGAGAACTGGGTTTCTGGGGACTGTGATTTGTATAACTATAGTGTCCGGCACGGAAGCTAAATCACCTGGAGAAGTCAGGATACTGCTGGAAGAGCATGAGTTCACATTCCTGGGAGCTGAGAGATGAGCGTGGACAGGGGTGGTGGTAGGACCCTTCTGGAAATCACAGAGAAAGCTATCAAAGCACCCAGCTGTCTTTGAAGCTTAGTACTGCCTCTCTGGTCTGCAATGTTGCCTGCAAACCAAGGCTGAGCAACCTGAGTCCTGCTAAAAGAGTCAGAAGTGGCTGAGTCTGTTTTCCTACCCAGACGACTAAGGTCTAGCTCTGGACAGGGTATAGGACCCTACCCTAAGCAGGAAGTGATTTCATGTCTGACCACCTCCCTTGAACTGGAGACTTCCTTAGGATGGTGAAGTGGAGCCTCCTCCTTCAGACTGGGACAGCTGTCCCTCTGTACCCGGCTAGGAACGTCAATCTGTTTACCTCCCCTCCTTCCTTCTACGCCTTCCAGCACCACTTCCCAGAGGGTGTCTCCAGGATGAATGGAATTCAGGAAGCTGGCACCCCTTTCCAGTTAGTATAGATGGTGGTTAGGAGCACTGATCTTGGGGCCAACATACCCAGGTTCAAATCCCAGCTCTTCCTCTCACTAGCTGTGTGACTGGGCAGCTAACCCAACCTCTCTGGTCCTGTAGAATGAAGATGATCATAGTATTTATCTCATAAAGTTTTTCTGAGGATTGAGGAAGCTGGTGATCTGAAGCCTTTAGAGTACCATGACATGTTCTCGCTCACCACTCACCTCTGTCCGTGGGGCTTTAAAAGCCACAGCTTGGATCCCAAGGGATTGCCAGTCAGTCTAGAGCTCTGGACCTCAGCCAATGGTGAGTTAGAGGGAGGGACTCTATCCTTGTTCCCACCGGCTCCCCTCTCTGATTCTCAACGCTCTTCTCCCAGCCCGTTATCCTGCTCTCTTTTCTCTGTGTTTCCCTCACCACCTTCTCCTCTATCTTCGTTCTGTCTGTTTTTGTCTCTTTGTCTTTCAACGTTTGTGTGTCTCTGTCTCTCTCTCACGTCTCTCCATGTCTCTGTTTCTATCCCTCACTCTGTTCTGACTCATTTTCTCAGCTCTGATGCTCTTGCTTCAGCTCTCTCTCTCTTCTCCCTTCCTCACTTTTCTCCTCCATCTTTTTTTTTTTTA
>NW_011494885.1:3448797-3451077 GCF_000754665.1 Bison bison bison
ACCACTGGATCAGCAGGGAAGTCCCCTCTCCTAAACATCTCGACCCAACCCTCCTTCTCTCTCTCCCCTAGTTCAGCTCCCCTCACTCCCCTATCTCCTCCCCGCCCCCTCCCTTTTTGGTCTCTCTTCTCTCTTCCTGTTCCTCTCAGGCTCTGTTTTGGTCGCTTTTAATCTTTCATTTAACAAATATTTATGCAGCATTTACCATGTGCCAGGCTCTATTTTAAGCACTGGGGAAACAGCAAACAAAACAGGGAGACATTTATACTCAGTGGAGCCAGTATATCAGTGGGGAGACAGACAAGAAACAGAGATGAATAACTTACGTATGTGTTATGTCAGGTAATAATAAACACAGAGGAGAAAACTAATCAGGGGATAGGGAGTGATGAAGTTGCTGGTTACTGGCTAGAAGCCTCAGAGAAGTGAGGGCAGGACCTGCAGGTCTTGGGGGAATAGTGGTCTAGGGATCGCGAACAGCAAGTGCAAAGGCCCTGAGGCTGGAGGTGCTCAGCTTGTCCAAGGAACGGCAACGATGTCAGTGTGGTTGGACCAGAGTGAATGAGGGGGCTAGAGGGAGGAAAGAGAATGCAGGTAGTTTGTACAGAACCCCATGGGCCGGGGTGAGGAGTTTGGCTTTTAGTGAGGTGGAGGCTTAACCTCTGTTAAGAGGTCCTCTTAACGGGACCCTCTGACTGCCCCGTGGGGAATGAAATGTAGGGCCCAGAAAGGAGATCACTGCAGTGAGTTGGATGAGGGACAATGGTGACTAGACCAGGGTGGTGATGGAGAGGAAAGGAGGGGTGAGTGGTCAAAATGTGTGCGTATGAAATACATATAGCATGTGAAAGAAAGTGAAAAGTGAAGTCGCTCAGTTGTGTCTGACTCTTTGCGACCCCGTGGACTGTAGCCCACCAGGCTCCTCCGTCCATGGGATTCTCCAAGCAAGAATACTGGAGTGGGTTGCCATTTCCTTCTCCAGGGGATCGTCCCAACCTAGGGATCCAACACAGGTCTCCCACATTGCTGGCAGACGCTTTAACCTCTGAGCCACCGGGGAAGCCCGATACATATGGCATAAAAGTTAATATTTCCACCAGTCTGAACTGTGCAATTCAGGATATTAAGTACAGTGTGTGCAACCATGACCCATCAGTCTGACAGTTGTGAAAGGACAGAGGGAGGGGCTTCCCGGGTGGTCCAGTGGCTAAGACTCTGCACTCCCAATGCAGGGGTCCTGGGTTCGATCCCTGGTGGGGAACTCGATCTCTTAAGAGATTGCATGCCGCAAGTAAAGATCCTGCATGCCCAAACGAAGATAGAAGATCCCACCTGCCGCAACTAAGGCCCGATGCAGCCAAATAAATAAATATATAAAAAAATAAAAAAGAGAGGAGGGAATGGGTCAGGGGAGCCTCTGGCTGTACCTCTCTGGGTGCGGTGGGGCTTATGTGTCTATGGAGCTGTCCTTGAGAAAGAATTGCCCATCAGAGGACTCCTGGATGGGGCTGCAATGGACTGGTGTAAATACCCACTGTGTTGAGCCCAAGGGAGGCATGGCCTTGGCACCAATGCGGTAGGGCTGTCAGACGGCTGTGCTGTCAACCTTAAAGGGAGAGCTGCTCAGTGCTATTCAATGGCCACCAGAGGGATCTAAACTGTTCCCGGTTCTTTCTGGCCTCATCCCCAAGCGGCTTCACCTGGTGCCTACAGATCCAGGCACCTAAGCACTTCTCATTACCGTCCTTCAGAGATAAAGGAGGCCTGGTGGCTTTCCTTCAATCTGATTGGATCAGCTTGGGTCACATGACAACCCCAGAGCCAATGCTTGTGCCAGCGACCTGTCCCTGTCAGTTGCTAATTGGTTAAGATGTGGGTCCCTGAGCCACTCACTGTTAAGTGAAGGCGGGATTACGCTGAAGGTTTAGACCAATCAGGACCTACCGCGGTATCTGGCCCAAGCCGGTAGACAGCCCAACTCCTCCGCCAAACTGCAAGGACTGGGGCTGCCAGGAAGGGGCGCTAAAGAGCCGCCGTCCCCCAGGCTCCTGGCGTCTTCCCTCACGTCCAAGTTGAAGTGGAAGATCGTAGATAATGTGTGAAGGGCCTCCGGATAGAATCCGCTATTGCTTATTTGAAATTCCGAATTTCAAAAATCCCTGAAAACCAAAAAAAAAAAAAAAATTTTTTTTGTTCTTCTTTTGGGGGTTATTTTGGCCCAGACTCACATGGTGGCAAACCAGCTAATCTGCATTCTTCTTCTTTTTTTTTTTTTAAAAA
>NW_011494885.1:3451220-3452275 GCF_000754665.1 Bison bison bison
GAATAATTTTATTTTATTCTTAAACTTTACAATATTGTATTAGTTTTGCCAAACATCGAAATGAATCCTCCACGGGTATAATCCGTGCTCCCCACTAATCTGCATTCTTAACAGTCTTTATTTATCTCCTTTGGCGTGAATTTTCACACGTTTTGCTGCAAATATATTAACATGTCTGATGGAGAGGGGTCGGCTTCAAGCCCCTGGGAGTGTTACATAATATACGGCATTCGCTCAGAATTACCCTTCTAAAATTAGAACATTTCTGAGTTCTGAAACGCGTCTGTCCCCAAAGACTACAGCTAAGGGATTGTGGGCCTCTAATTGGGCACGCTGCCAAACCTAGATTCATCTTAATTATTTGTTCAACATTTATTTAATGGCTTTGGGAAGAAACTCATTTTCCATTACAATCTTTTTTTAAAAATAGAGGATGATGTTCATTTACTCGGTCCCCTTTGTTAACAACGCGCTATTTTTAGCGTGTGTGTGTGTGCATGTGAAACTGTCTGTGTGTATGACTCTATGAGTGTGTCTGTGTGTGAAACTGTGTCTCTTTGTGTGTGTGACAATATTTCTGTGTGTATGTATGGGGGGGTCTGTGTGAGAGATTGTGTGTAAATGAATACATTTGATCTTGTCTGTGTGACTGTATTTGTGAACATCTACTTATGTCTGTGTGTAATTTTGTGTGTGTGAATGTGACTGTGGGTTTCCGAATGAATATGTGTGTGTGTGTGTGTGTGTGTGAATGTGCAGGAGAGGAGGCATAGTTCAGAGTTTAAAGTTAAAATGCTGAAATAAAGTCCTCATTTCATGAGACCATCTCTGCCTCCGTTTTAGAATTTCAGCAAACTACAAATGACTCAGAAATTTTGCGTTGCCAAGCAATACCTTATATGTCCACCAGAGGGCGCCTGTCTACTTGAGCCAGAAGAAACTTTAATTCCTGGGAGTTCGCAGATTCTTGCAATGGCATCCCCCTCCAGTACTCTTGCCTGGAAAATCCCATGGACGGAGGAGCCTGGTAGGCTGCAGTCCATGGGGTCGCTAAG
>NW_011494885.1:3452375-3454707 GCF_000754665.1 Bison bison bison
CCACTCCAGTGTCTTGCCTGGAGAATCCCAGGGACGGTGGAGTCTGGTGGGCTGCCGTCTATGGGGTCGCACAGAGTCGGACACGACTGTAGTGACTTAGCAGCAGCAGCAGCAGCAGCAGCAGCAGAGAAGTGCCAGGGGCAGCTAGCTCAGGCTCACCTCAGTTGTACGTGGAACAGCAGTTCTCACACTTGTTGGTCTCAGGATTCATTTTACACCCTTAAAAATTCTTGAGGACCGAGGAGTTTTTTTTCTTTTTTGTATATGTGTTACATCTATCAATAATAAGTATTACCATTGAGAAGTTAAAAAATTTAGTAATTCATTTAAAAATAACCATGGTAGGTCCATTGCATTTCTTCACCGATTTAATTGTGGTAAGAGATACACAAAAATTTTGTTGTTGTTTAGTTGCTAAGTCCTGTCTGACTCTTTTGCAACCCCACAGACTGTTACTCACCAGGCTCCTCTGTCCATGGGATCCTCCAGGCAAGAATACTGGAGTGGGTTGCCATTTCTTTCTCCAGGGGATCTTCCCGACCCAGGGATGGAACCCATGTCTCCCACACTGCAGGTGGGTTTTTACTGCTGAGGCACCAGGAAAGGTGGTATAAATGGTTAAAATGGTACATTTTTTAAGTATATAAGTTCAGAGGCATCAAGTAAATTCACATTGTTGTGCAAGCATCGCTACTATTCATTTCCACATCTTTTTATCTTCCCAAACTAAAATTCTGTACCCATCAAACAATAATTCCTCATCTTCCCAATCCCAGGTCACTTCTATTCTACTTCAGGTCTCTGAGAATTTGCCTATTCTACTACCTAATGTATAGGAAATCATGCAACATTTGTTCTTCTGCGTCTGTCTCATTTCACTTAGCATCATGTTTTCAAAGTTTATTCATGTTGTAGGTGTCTCAGGCTTTCCTTCCTTTTTAAGATTGAATTGTATGTTATTGATGCCGCATTCACAGATACCACATTTTGTTTACCTATTTGTCTGTTGATAGACATTCAGAAATCAAATTTTGACATAACACTTTAAATGAGAAATGCTGTATTGTCCAAAATAAAAAAAATTAATGAGAAGATTGACAGTATTATACATTTCTGAGAATGTGTAATGTCTGGCTCAAGAGAAAACAACTGGATTTTCACAGTCGCTTCTGCATTTGATCTGTTGCAATATCACAAGTCATCTGGCCTCTGGAAAAATCTGGGTGAAGTCCAGTCAAGTCATGGGGAATCCTGAGCATGGGCTTTTCCAGCCTGTTAACCCCCAACCACACTACCCTGAAACTTCTGTGGTTGCAAAACCGCCTTTAGCCTTCCTTGTCATCTGCACTTAACATCTGGTCTGGGTACAATTAATTACGATTTTGCCAGTGCCATCTTGCTATGTGGTCCATGGATCAAAAATAAAATAAAAATAATATGGAGGTCATGAGGTCACATTGTAGCTATGTAATGATGATAAGTCTATGGATATATAAGTCTGGTAATATATCAGATGGGCTTCTCCTCTGGCTCAGCAGTAAAGAATCTGCCTGCAAAGCAGGAGACTTGGGTTCGACCCCTGGGTCAGGAAGATCCCCTGGAGAACGAAATGGCTACCCACTCCAGTGTTCTTGCCTGGGAAATCCCATGGACAGAGGAGCCTGATAGGCTACAGTCTATGGGGTCACAAAGAGTCGGACACGACTTAGTGACTAAAACAACAACAGTATGTCAAATATATTAAAAAACTATTTAGTAATAATTGAGTAATTAACTATCATTGGATAACAAACAACCAAAACCTGTGTGTTAATGTACACACGTTGCATGTAACTGAAAGTGAATGGGGTCTGGCTGCTTGCCATTCAGAAGCCAACAAAGAGGCAAGGTTGGTGGAGAGGAACGTTTGCTTTATTTTGGATGCCAGCAACCAGGGGTGGGGGAGGGGAGACTGCTCCGCTGACATTCAGAGCGTTACTGTAAACGGTAAGAGCGTTTATAGACAGAGGGAGGGGGCTCCACACAGAAACAGCACAATCAGCTCTGACAGTCACCTTGAAACGGGTCATCGATGGTGTGCTTAGCGTCATCTTAAATACAGTCAGCCTTCAGGTCCAGTTCCCATTTCCTTGATGTGAACTCTCAGAATTGTGGCAGCGTGTCTCAGGGCTACACTTTGGTCATTATGTAGTTAACTTCTTCCACCTGGTGGGGGTTTCAGTATCTACCAGACAGCTCACAGGATATGGCTCAGAATATTATCCATAGCCCTTGAGGAGAAAGGTCCTTGATGATGCTGAATGACTCAACTATTATTGTTTAGTCTTGTGGG
>NW_011494885.1:3454807-3467596 GCF_000754665.1 Bison bison bison
CTTGTGGGGCTGTTTCCCTTTGCTTCTGCATTTTCTCACTTCTCTGATTAAACTGATTCTTTGGCTAAAGTTTTTCCACAGACAACAGGCAGGTGGAGGACACGACGGGGAAGGACCATAGTGTCCTGCTCCATTTCAATACGAACATGTATTGAGCTCACGCTGAGAGTCAGCTGATTGTGGCTGGGGGCTCTGCTGATCTTGGCTGGGCTCTCCCATGCGTCTGAGGTCATCTGGGGCTGGAGGTGACTGTCTGCCTTGCTGATCTTGACTGGGCTGCCCCAGGTGGTTGTGGATGGGCCGATCTTGGCTGGCCTTGGCTGGTACAACCAATGCTTGGCACTTGCAGTCTATTCCAGGAATGTTCCTCTTACTGTGATGGCAGAAGTGTGAGCTTAACTATACAGGTACATGTCAAGCCTCTGTGTTCTGTGTACCATCATGCTATTGGCCAAACAAGTCACACGGCCAAGCCCAGTATAGAGTGGCAGAAGTACATTCCTTCCAAGGTGATGAGGTGGATGGAGTGAAGGTTTCCAAAGAGGAACCTAATCTGCTGTGTGCTAAGTCACTTCAGTTGAGTCTCTCTTCTGTCCATGGGATTCTCCAGGCAAGAATACTAGAGTGGGTCGCCTTGTCCTCCAGGGGATCTTCCCCACCCAGGGACCGAGCCCTCATCTCTTATGTCTCCTGTGGTTCTTTACCAGTAGCGCCACCTGGGAAGCCCCAATCTAATCTGCCACAGGTGGTCATGTCCCGGCCTAGGCCACATGGAGGACAGTAGGGGTCTGGAAAGGACCTGGATATTGTGCTGAAACTTGAAATTGAGAACCGAAGTATGAGCATCCAGCAGGGATGATATGAATGGCATTAACATTAATATTGTGCCTCAGAGGGGTTTGATAGCAATTTGCAGAACAGTAAGTGTGTGTGTTGGGGTGGTGGGTGGGTGGGAGGGTGAAAACCCAGGCCATCTGACTCTGAACAGTTTCATTTCACTATTCATTTTGCTTCTTAGCCCAAACCATATGGAGAGCCCACATGTAGGCACTCTGGTTAAAAATCCCTGCTGTGCTCCCACTTGACAGACAGAATCGACTGCCAGCTGGGTGAGCAAGCCCCCTGCGAAGGTTCAGTCGAACCTTCAGATGAGTTCTGTCCCAGCCCACATGTGATTGGCCAAAGGAAAATTCACAGGATGGTCAAACACGTGCATGCTCATGCACGCTCAGCATTGTCTGCCTCTTTGTGACTCCACGGACTGTAGCCCACCGGGCTCCTCTCTCCATGGGGTTCTTCAGGCAAGAATCCTGGAATTCTTCAGGGTTGCCATTCCCTCCTCCAGGAGATCTTCCCCACCCGGGGATTGAACCTGCATCCTCTGCGTTTCCTGCATTGGCAGGCAGATTCTGTATTCCTGAGTCACCTGGGAAGCTCCAGGTCGAGCATGTGGTAGTTCTTAAAATCCCCATACTGAATTGGCACGTATTCCTTCTTCTCACATTTCATTGGGCAAGGAAAGTCACATGGCCCCGCCAAACCTCCAACAGGCAGATGTGTGGAACCATACTGTGTGCCCCGGAGGGCTGGAATGTTTGAGACCATCTTTTTTTTTTTTTTATTTTATTTTTAAACTTTATATAATTGTATTAGTTTTGCCAAATATCCAAATGAATCCGCCACAGGTATACATGTGTTCCCCATCCTGAACCCTCCTCCCTCCTCCCTCCCCATACCCTCCCTCTGGGTCGTCCCAGTGCACTAGCCCCAAGCATCCAGTATCGTGCATCGAACCTGGCCTGGCATCTCATTTCTTACATGATATTTTACGTGTTTCAATGTCATTCTCCCAAATCTTCCCACCCTCTCCCTCTCCCACAGAGTCCATAAGACTGTTCTATACATCAGTGTGAGACCATCTTTAATGACTGTTGCAACGGGTTGTTTCTTGCTCTGAAATACCAGTCACACCTTCTGCAGATCCTCCTGTGAAAGGCACACGTTTTGACTAGTAGTTGGGCTTGTTTTCTTTATCTTTGTTGTTCAGTCGCTCAGTCGTGTCCCACTTTTTGCGACCCCACGGACTGCAGCACGCCAGGCTTTCTTTATGTATTTTTCTAAAAGAATAGAATCATCATCATCCATTAGTGTCACAAGTAAAACGTGGCCAAAATCCCCCTCACTTACGCCCTTTGAATTGTGACTTTGCAGGTCCTCCTTTCAAGGGGTAGGATCAGTTCCCCCCTCCTTGAACTTGAGCTGGCCTTGACCAGTAGAATATGGCAGACGTGATGCTATGTCAGTTCTGAGTCTACATTTTGAGAGTCTTTGTACCTTCCATTTGCTTCCCTGGAAAGTTGTCACTGCCATGGGAATAAGACTCGGCTAAGCCTGTTGCACTATAGTCCCTGGGGTCACAAAGAGCCGGACACGACTGAACGACTTTCACTCACTCACAACCTGCTGCTGCAGGAGGGCTTCCCATGTGGCCCTAGAGTTTGTAAGGAACCCACCTGCCAATGCGGGGGGAGTAAGAGATTCGGGTTCCATCCCTGGGCTGGGATGATCCCCTGGAGGAGGGTATGACAACCCCCTCCAGTATTCTTGCCTGGAAAATCCCATGGACAGAGGAGCCTGGTGGGCGACAGTCCATGGAGTTGCAGAGTCAGACACGACTGAAGTGACTGAGCTCGCACACACAGCCTACTGAGGGATGAGCGCCTTCACCAGACAGACCACAAGCACCCATTGAGCTCCCAGAACAGAGCCGCCTACCCAGCCCCCAGTTGACTGCAGATGTAAGGATGAGCTCACTCAAGACAAAAACCCATCCAGCTGACCCATGGACTTGTAAGCAACAAAAATAGTTATTGGGGCTTACCTGGCGGGTCCAGTGGTTAAGACTGTGCTTCCACTGCAAGGGGCATGAGTTCAATTCCTGATTGGGGAACTAAGATCCCCCTTGCATGCAGAGCAGCCAAAAAAACCCCACCTCAGAGTAGTTATTGTTTTCAACCATTATTATTTGGGGATATTTGTTACACAGCTGTTGGGGTCCATTTGGGCTCCTGTAACAAATGATCAGAGACTGGGTGGCTTAAACAACAAATATTTATTTCTCATAGTTCTGGAGGCCGGAAAGTCTAGGATCAAGGGCCAACAGGTTCCGAGTCTGATGAGGGGTCACTTCCTGGTTTGTGGACACCTGTGTTCTTACAGAAAGAGACAGAGAGCTCTCTGAGATCTCTTTTATAAAGGCACCAACCCCATTCATCAGGCTTCCTTGGTGGCTCAGTGGTAAAGAATCTGCCTGAAAGGCAGAAGACTCGGGAAGGAAATGGCAATCCACCCCCGTATCCTTGCCTGGGAAATCCCACGGACAGAGGAGACTGGTGGGCTATAGTCAGTGGGGTCACAAAAGAGTCAAACACAGCTGAGCGACCAAACAACAATGCCTTTCGTGAGGAATTCCTCATGATTTAGTCACCCCAAAGGCCCTACCTCCTAGTTCTATCACATTTGAGATTAGGTTTCATCATATGAATTTTGAGGTGGGAGACACAAATATTCAGTCTGTAGCAATAGCCACAGTTAACTGATACGCTATGGGTTCTTCATTTTTTCTCTTGGTGTGACAATAAAGGTCTTGGAATGTTTTAACCCTCTGTTATCCTGTCCTCTTTCAGGACAGGAGAGGAAAAATGTTCAGACCATGAGAAATCTCTTTGTTGTCGGTCCCTACCGCCTAGGAACCCTGGGGCTTGCGGCTGTGGACGATTGAAGAGTCCACTCGCTGGCAGAGGACGGGAGCATGAAGGTTACCACCTAGGGATTCTTGGCACTGAGTTTGATAGGGAACCAGGGAAGAGTGTTTCTTGTTATCTACTCTCTGTTTTCTGATGTTCTAAAATCCCCACTTTGTTGTATTATTATAAAAATAATCAAAGTGAAGGGCTTCCCTGGCAGTCCATTGGTTAGGACTCCACACTTCCAATGCAGGAGATGCGCGTTTGATCCTGGGTCTAAGATTCCACATGCTGCAGGACCAAATAAATACATGAATCTTAATAAAAATAATCAGTGTGTGGTTTACATCAAGAGAGAAGAGGTGGCTGTAATTCTGGCCATCAGATCAATAGAAAGAGAAGGTGTTGTGAGGAAATGGAGAAGAGGGAGAGACAGGGAAAATGAAACGTGGAAAGACCTGGGAGATGGGTTTGGGAGACGGAAATAGAGATGGAGACTGAGATGAAACTGAAATGAAGTCGCTGGCATTCTGAGAAGTATAAACCGAGAAACATCTAGACATGTGTGTGGGGTCCCCAAGACAACTGTCAGGTCCGGAGACTCACTAGAAGGAGAGCTCACAGGAGTCTGAAAGGCTGTCATGACCACGTTTATGGTGTACTGCCGTGGAAAGCTAGAGATTAAAATCCGCAAAGGTGAAAGGCACACGGGCTAGAGTCCAGGAGAGAGCAGGCACAAGCTCCCCAGGGGTCTCTCCCAGTGGAGTCGTAGGTCTGTGCTTCTTCCTTTCAGGCATGTCATGTGATGACCTGCCCAGAGTATTGCCAGCCAGAGATGCTCCCCTGAGCCTCTGGGTCCAGGGTTTTCACTGGGGCTCAGTCACGTAGGCATGAAGAAGCCAGGGACCATTATTCTACCACACTGTTCCATGGAAAGCTAGAAAGAACAGAGGTATAAACTCCTGGTACTTGCAATGACATGATGAACCCCCCAGAGCATTATACTGAGTGATAGAAGCAGGTCAAAAGAAACCCGTCCACATACTGTATGCTTCCACCCATGTGAAATTCTAGAAGACGCAAACTAATCTGTAGTGACACCACCGAGGGACTGAGCTGAACTGAACTGAATCTATAGCGACAGGAAGCAGATCAGTGGTTTCCTGAAAATGAGGGTGGAGGGAGTGAGGGGTAGATCGCAAAAGGCCTCAGAGGAGCTTCTGGGTACCATGGAAATGTTCGTTAAATCGATCGTGGTGATGGTTTCCCATGCATATTTCATTGTAAATATATGCTGTTTATGGTACCTCAATTATACTGCAATAAAGCTGCAAAAAAGATAGTGTCTAGTGACTGTATTATTATACGGTTAATGTATTTACCAAGAGACTAATTAAATATCTTACTTCAGTTTCAAATCCTCAGCTTTTAGTCAATTGCCATGGTCACCCTACAGTCATTAAAACAATTTTCTATTTGACCATGACCTTCTGACAATAACTCTATGAGGTAAATGTTCTTCCTCTCACTCTACGAATGAGGACTAGGGCTTACAGGGAGTCAGAAACCTGTCTAGAGTCATATTTGTTGTTGTTGTTCAGTCACTAAGTCGTGTCCGACTTTTTGTGACCCCGCCAGGCTCCTCTGTCCATGGGATTCTCCAGGCAAGAATACTGGAGTGGGTTGCCATTTCCTTCTCCAAGGGATCTTCCCCACCCAGGGATCAAACTGGCATCTCCTGCAAAGGCAGGCGGATTCTTTACCTCTGAGCCACCAGGGAAGCCCCCATAGAATCATATTTCAAAGTTTATTTATCTGACTGCAAAGACCTCTGTGAGTTCTGAATTCTTTAAAAATATTGATATATAAATGACATAACATTATATTAGTTTCAAGGGCACAGCACAAGTCAACATTTGTATATATTGTGAAATGATCGCTGCAATAAATCTAGCTGATATCTATCACGATTTATTGTTATGACTTGTTTTCCTGTGATGAGCACTTTCCAGATACGACCCTGGGAGCTCATATCTCACTCTGGTTTGCTTTGCATTTCCCTGATAATTAGTCAAGGTGAGCATATTTTCTTGGCCCTGTTGGCTATCTGTTATGTCTTCTTTGGAAAAACGTCTGTTCAGATTCTCTGCCCATTTAAAAATTAGACTGGATGAACTTACTTAACAAAACAGAGACAAACTTTGAGAGCGAGCTTATAGTTGCCAGTGGGAAGGGGAAAGGATGGAGGAAGGGATAGTTAGAGAGTTTGGGATGGACATGTACTCACTGGTATATTTCTTCATTATTTTTTAAAATACGTATTCTTTTTGGCTGTGCTGGGTCTTGATTGCTGTGCAGGCTTTTCTCCAGTCTCGGTGAGGAGGGGCTGCTGTCTAGGTACCGTGCGTGGCCTTCTTGCCCCGGCTCCTCCTGTGGTGGAGCGCAGGCTCTAGGATGTGTGGGCTCTAGGTATGTTTCGGCTCCCGGGCTCCAGAGCACAGTCTCAGTAGCTGTGGCGCACAGGCTTAGTTGCTCTGGGGCATGTGGGATCTTCCTGTATCAGGGATCGAACCTGTGTCTCCTGCACTGGCTGAGGGATTCTTTACCACTGAGCCACCAGGGAAGCCCACTCACTGGTATATGTAAGACGGATCACCAGCAAGGACCTACTGCAGAGCATGTGGAACTCTGTGCAGTGTTATGTGGCAGCCTGGATGGGAGAGGAGTTTGGGGGAGAATGGGTACGTGTACATGCATGGCTGAGGCCCTTTGCTGTTCACCTGAAATTTTCACAGCGTTGTTTTGTTAATCGGCTATACCCCAGTACAAAATAAAAAAGTTAAAAAAATCATTTGCTCTTTTGCTATTGAGTGGTGTGAATTCTTTACGTATTTTGGATGCTAACCCCTTTTCAGATATGAGGTTTGCAGATGTCTCCTCCCGTTCGGGACACTGCATTTTAACTCTGTCGATAGCTTCCTTTGTTGTGCAGGAGCTTTTTAGTTTGATGCGGTCCCACTTGTTTATTCTTGCTTTGGTTGTCTTTGCTTTTGTGTCCACACCAGGCTCTCTGATTGTTTTTTACTCCCATGTTTCACTGAGTCTATCAGTTATATTCCTGCTACAGCTTTGAAAATTTATTTTAAAATTCACTTTAGTTTTAAAAGGTTCTTGGCTGCATTGTGTGGCATGTGATGTCAGGGATCAAACCCTCGCCCCCTGCAATGGAAACTCAGAGTCTTAATGACTGGGCTGCCAGGGAAGTCTCTGAAAGTTTTAATATCATCCTTTAGTGATTCCCCTTATTGAGAGGCAATACTGAATTCTTATTTTTTTCTTGTTAGTGTTTGAATCATCAGGCTTCGATGGTAGCTCAGCTGGTAAAGAATCCTCCTGCAATGCAGGAAACCCCAGTTTGATTCCTGGGTTGGGAAGATCCTCTGGAGAAGGGATAGGCTACCCACTCCAGTAATCTTGGACTTCCCTGGTGGCTCAGCTGGTAAAGAATCCACCTGCAATGCAGGAGATCTGGGTTTGATCCCTGGGTTGGGAAGATCCCCTGGAGAAGGGAAAGGTTCACTCCAGTACTCTGGCCTGGAGAATTTCATGGACTGTATAATCATATCAGTATCTATGTTTTCCCCCTAAACAAGACAAAATCTAAGCATCCTTTCATCTTCTCCTCCACACAGTCCACCCACATCATGCAACTCCCATTTGGATATCATCTTGAGTTTTATATATAAATTTACATGGACAAGCATTTCTTTTCCTGAGTGGCTTGGGTGGTAAAGAATCTGCCTGCAATGTGGGAGACCCGGGTTTGATCCCTGGGTCAGGAAGATCCTCTGGAGAAGGGAATGGCGGCCCACTCCAGTATTCTTGCCTGGAGAATCCCATGGATAGAGGAGCCTGGTGGGCTACAGTCCAGGGGGTCACAAAGGGTTGGACACAACTGAGCAACTAACATATTTTATTTGGATAAACATTTGTTTTTCTGATAATTACCTTTAAAAAAAATTCACCTTATTTCCAACAACTTGTCATTTCCTCCTGAATTAACTTCTGCTCTTGTTTGTTTCAAGTTCTTTCAAAAAATGTCTATGGGAAGCAAACTTTCTGAATTATCAAATATGACCTTCCAGTTAAATGACCATTCATCTGGTTGTACCATTTTACATTGAGACAGCAGTTTAGCTTTGCATGGAGAATGTCACTCCATTATCTCTTTGCATCTAGATTTGCTGTGGTAAGTTAGATGCTCTTTTTGGTGTTCTGAGACTCGCTCCCAGCGTGGGGGAGAGGTTTCCCACACTTCCAACAAACAGTTCTCAGAACATCAGCTGGGTGTCTGAGAATTCACCTCAATTCTGACACTACCTACACGGAGATAGTGTCAGATGTGATGGGTCGAGGGCTAAGTCCTACAAGAATTCACACCCACCTTCTCCCACTTCCCCCACTTCATTTATTTTATATTTTTTGGCTGCATCACGCTGCAGCATGTGGGATCTTAGCTCAGTGACCAGCGATCGAACCCTCACTCCCTGCACTGGAAGCGCAGAGTCTTAACCATTGGACTGCCAGGGAAGTTCCCCCACTTCAGGTATCAGTTGCAAGCCTGTGCCTCTGATCACCCAGCTACAGATGGAGGTTGTTATGACCTTCTCCTTGGACTTCAGACACCAGTCACCAATCTAGGTTGTTACCTGAGCTTCTGACCAACTGGGCATAAACCAGAGGTTCCCAGGATCCTCTTCCTTGGGTTTAATTAATTTACTAGAGCAGCTCACAGAACTCAGAGAAACATTTTACTTACTAGATCAATAGTTTACGATAAAAGGATATAACTGAGGGACAGCCAGAAAGAAGAGATGTATGGGGCAAGAAACAGGCGAAGGGGGAGGGAAGGGAGTGGACCTTCCATGAGAGGGCACCCCACTACCCTGCATCTCCTGTGTTCACCAACCCAGAAGCTTTCTGAACGCCCTCCTTTTTGTTTTGGTATTTTATAGAAGCTTCACTGGGCTTCCCTGATAGCTCAGCAGTGAAGAATCTGCCTGCAGTGCAGGAGATGCAAGAGATGCAGGTTTGATCCCTGGGTTGGGAAGATCCCCTGGAGAAGGGCATGACAACCCACTCCAGTATTCTTGCCTGGAGAATCCCATGGACAGAGGAGCCTAGCAGGCTACGGTCCATGGGGCACAAGTCAGACATGACTGAAGTGACTTAGGACACACACACAGAGGCTTCACTACATAGACATGATTGATTAACTCATCAACCATTGGTGATTGTTTCAACCTCTCTCCTCCCTGGAAATCAAGGGCCGGACTAAAGGTTTCAACTCCCAGTCATGGTTGGTTCCCCTGGCAACTAACCCCTATCCTTAAGTGCTTTGCAGAAATCACATTCATTAACAGAATCTCAGTTGTGATGGAAAGCAGCTTGTTATGAATAATAAGACACCCATTTCACCTTTAAGGCTCTGAAGCATTTTCAGAAAACCGAGGACAGGGAACTTCCCTGGGGGTCCAGTGGCTAAGACTGTGCACTCCCAGTGCAGGGGGCCTGGGTTTGATCCCTAGTCAGGGAGCTAGATTCCACATACAGCTAAAGATCTAGCATGTCGAATGCTGCAACTAAGAGTCATTGTGACCAAAAAATTAATTAAATAAATAATAAATATTAAAAAAAGGAAAGAAAATGAGGATAAGAGATCAAGTACTTAAACAAGATTCTCCTATTGCTCTTAGTACTCAAGAAATTCCAAGGGTTTTGGGAACTGTGAGCTAAGAACTATGAGTGAAGACCAAATACACCTGAGAAATACATTTTAGTCACCTGAATGATTAAATAGATATATTTCTTATAAATCACAATATTGCAGGTGACAATCTGATTTTTATTCTTTAATAAAGAATCTTTTTTTTTTTTCTTTTCCTTTGCTGGAGACTTTGTGATTTTTTCTCTAGTTCTTTGGTATATTTTTTAGAAACTTTAGAAAAGTATTAATTTTGGGGATGTGTCAGGCCTTAGCTGTGGCATGTGGGGTCTTTTGTGGTGGCCCATGGGCTTAGTCACCCTGTGGTACGTGGGATCTTAGTCCCCCAACCGAGGATGGAACCCACATCCTCTGCATTGGAAGGAGGGTTTATAACCACTGGACCATCAGGGAAGTCCCTCTAGTTCTTTGGTATTTAAAAATTCCACAAATATTTGTTCGATTTTCTTACTCCCATCCCCTTCTCCGCCACAGGTATCTGGCTCGCTGTACAATAAGTATTTCAGCATGAAGTATTGTGTCTTTAGTTCTTGGTTAAGATTCTTAGTTATTATCTATAACGATATATTAGCTGTAAAATTCTCACTATTTTGTTTTGTGTTTCTTTTTTTTTCTCTTTATAGTCTTTTTTTCACGTAGTGTTACCCTATCTCTCTTTGGTCTTCCTCAGAGAGATTCTATCTGCTAGAAATGAGAATTTTTACTTATACCTTCTGCACGTCTTGATTTTTTTTCCTTCGAGGGTTTCTCTCTGTCCTTTACAGTTGCTTGTTGGGAGAGTTTTTTCAGCTCACTCATTTATTCTTTAGTTGGATCTGTTCTGCCATTTAACACACCTATTGAGTTCTTTATTTCAGTAATTATATTGTTTATATCCCTTATTACCAGTTAGGTTCTACTTCATAAGGCTTCTTCAAATTTTCGATACCCTGCCATATGTCTCAAAGGATATTTATTATACTTGTTTCACAGGCCTTATTAGCTCCACTTCATTGGGCATGGTTTCTTTCAAGCCTGACTGAGCTCTTTGAGCCTCCTGGGCATGCTGGTAATTTTACACTTCAGAAAAGGCAACAATTCAGTGCTCCTTAAAGCTGATCGTTTTACCTTATTTTTCTCTGAGCATGATGGAAAGGTGAAGAGAGAAACTGCTTTTTATTCATAAAAAAAAAGTTACGGGGAGAAGGGAAATGATGGCTTCTGGCCACAGAGGAGACCCACTCTTCTGATAAAAATAAATCGTCAAGGATCATTCGTGTGTCATAGAACTGTGGGTGCCCCTCCCCACCCCCCTCTGACCCACCTGCAGCTGGAGCGGACAGCTCCCACCACGGACAGCTTCTCACCTCATAGAACTGTGGGTGCCCCTCCCCACCCCCCTCTGACCCGCCTGCAGCCGGAGCGGACAGCTCCCGCCACGGACAGCTTCTCACCTCAGCACCCATGTCACTCAGCACCCACGTCGTTCCGAGCGACTTTTCTCTGGCATCACTCAGTTTTCTTGTTAAGTTACAGGAGGAAGAATTTAATGTCTCCTGGGGCGACCTGTACCCAAAGGCAATGAGAGTGACCGCATTAATGCCCCCGCCTCTCCATCCTTCAGTAGCAACATCCCGAGGCACGTTCTGCCTGGTTCCTCCGAGTCCCAACAGGGTTGAGCCCAATTGCCTACGGCTGCACCCCACAGATTAGCTTACTCTTTTATTTTTATTTTTTGGCTATGCTGGGTCTTTCTTCCTGAGCCCGGATTTTCTTTAGTTGTGGCAAGCCAGGGCTACTCTTCCTTGCAGTACGCAGGCTTCTCATTGTGGTGGCTTTTTCCTTTTTTTCACTGTTGTGGAACACAGGCTCTAGGCACATGGGCTTAGTTCCTCCATGGCATGTGGAACTTTCCCAGACCAGGGATCAAACCCGTGTCCCCTGCATTAGCAGGCGGATTCCCATCCACTGCTCCACCAGGGAAGTCCTAGCTCACCCTTGATTGACTCTTCTCCCTTCTCTGACTCAGTTCTCTATGTCTCCAGTCCTCCACTCCACTCCTTGGGACCGCCACTCCCAAGGTCACCTCCTAAAGAGTTCATTTCAGTTCAGTCGCTCAGTTGTGTCCGACTCTTTGTGACCCCATGAATCGCAGCACGCCAGGCCTCCCTGTCCATCACCAACTCCCGGAGCCTACCCAAACTCATGTCCATCAAGTTGGTGATTCCATCCAGACATCTCATCCTCTGTCATCCCCTTCTCCTCCTGCCCCCAATCCTTCCCAGCATCAGGGTCTTTTCCAGTGAGTCAACTCTTTGCATGAGGCGGCCAAAGTATTGGAGTTTCAGCTTCAACATCAGTCCTTCCAATGAACACCCAGGACTGATCTCCTTTAGGATGGACTGGTTGGATCTCCTTGCAGTCCAAGGGACTCTCAAGAGTCTTCTCCAACACCACAGTTCAAAAGCATCAGTTCTTTGGTGGTCAGCTTTCTTCACAGTCCAACTCTCACATCCATACATGACCACTGAAAAACCATAGCCTTGACTAGACGGACCTTTGTTGGCAAAGTAATGTCTCTGCTTTTCAATATGCTATCTAGGTTGGTCATAACTTTCCTTCCAAGGAGTAAGCATCTTTTAATTTCATGGCTGCAATCACCATCTGCAGTGATTTTGGAGCCCCCCAAAATAAAGTCTGACACTGTTTCCCCATCTATTTCCCATGAAGTGATGGGACCGGATGCTATGATCTTCATTTTCTGAATGTTGAGCTTTAAGCCCACTTTTTCACTCTCCTCTTTCACTTTCATCAAGAGGCTTTTTAGTTCCTCTTCACTTTCTGCCATAAGGGTGGTGTTGACTGCATATCCTAAGTTATTGATATTTCTCCTGGCAATCTTGATTCCAGCTTGTGCTTCATCCAGCCCAGCATTTCTCATGATGTACTCTGCATATAAGTTAAATAAGCAGGGTGACAACATACAGCCTTGACGTACTCTTTTTCCTATTTGGAACTAGTCTGTTGTTCCATGTCCAGTTCTAACTGTTGTTTCCTAACCTACATACAGGTTTCTCAAGAGGCAGGTCAGGTGGTCTGGTATTCCCATCTCTTTCAGAATTTTCCACAGTTTATTGTGATCCACACAGTCAAAGGCTTTGGCATAGTCAATAAAGCAGAAATAGATGTTTTGCTGGAACTCTCTTGCTTTTTCAATGATCCAGAGGATATTGGCAATTTGATCTCTGGTTCCTCTGCCTTTTTTAAAACCAGCTTGAA
>NW_011494885.1:3467942-3495363 GCF_000754665.1 Bison bison bison
TATTCTTGCCACCTCTTCTTAATATCTTCTGCTTCTGTTAGGTCCATATCATTTCTGTCCTTTATCGAGCCCATCTTTGCATGAAATATTGCCTTGGTATCTCTAATTTCCTTGAAGAGATCTCTAGTCTTTCCCATCCTGTTGTTTTCCTCTATTTCTTTGCATTGATCACTGAGGAAGGCTATCTTATCTCTCCTTGCTATTTTTTGGAACTCTGCATTCAAATAAGAATATCTTTCCTTTTCTCCTTTGCCTTTTGCTTATCTTCTTTTCACAGCAATTTGTAAGGCCTCCCCAGACAGCCATTTTGCTTTTTTGCATTTCTTTTCCATGGGGATGGTCTTGATCCTTGTCTCCTGTACAATGTCACTAACCTTCGTCCATAGTTCATCAGGCATGCTATCTATCAGATCTAGTCCCTTAAATCTATTTCTCACTTGCACTGTATAATCATAAAGGATTTGATTTAGGTCATACCTGAATGGTCTAGTGGTTTTCCCCACTTTATTCAATTTAAGTCTGAATTTGGCAATAAGGAGTTCATGATCTGAGCCTCAGTCAGCTCCCGGTCTTGTTTTTGCTGACTGTATAGAGCTTCTCCATCTTTGGCTGCAAAGAATATAATCAATCTGATTTCAGTGTTGACCATCTGGTGATGTCCATGTGTGGAGTCTTCTCTTGTGTTGTTGGAAGAGGGTGTTTGCTATGACCAATGGGTTCTCTTGGCAAAACTCTATTAGCCTTTGCCAAGCTTCATTCCGTACTCCAAGGCCAAATTTGCCTATTACTCCAGGTGTTTCCTGACTTCCTACTTTTGCATTCCAGTCTCCTATAATGAAAAGGACATTTTTTTTGGTGTTAGTTCTAAAAGGTCTTGTCTCCCAAGTCGTATTCTTGGAGTATACTCTTGGGGAAACTCCAGCGAAACTCCATTTCTCTCCAGATCTTGTCTATTTTAATTCTTCTTATGTGTGTGTATCTGTGTGTGTGTTTTCACAGACTTTGTTGTCTTCTTAGGGGAGCATATTAAACAGTTAAAAATTAGAGAGTAATATATATATTACTCATTTCCAAGAACACATCTCTGCCTTCATTTCAGATTTCCAGCAGATTACAAACATATGCACCCACAGCCCATTACAGATAGACTCTGAAAAGGAGAGGGCTTCCCAGGTCGTGCAGTTGGTAAAGAACCTGCCTGCCAAAGCAGAAGATGTAAGAGACATGGGTTCAATCCCTGGGTCAGGAAGATCCCCTGGAGTAGGAAGTGGCACCTCACTCCAGTATTCTTGCCTGGAATATTCCATGGTCAGAGGAACCTGGTGGACTGCAGTCCACTGGGTCACAAAGAATCAGACACGACTGAGCAGGAACACACACTCAGGATGAAAGGGAGAAGGCTGAGAGTATCTCCACAGGAGGGCAGCATTTGCATAGTGAGGGCTGACGGCACACTTGATCAGTTTCTCCCAGGCATGCTCTGGTCCAGCACCTCTTAGCCCTTAAGGTGCCCAGGAACCACCTGGGTCTCTTCTTAAAACGCAGGTTGTCATTTAGTAGCGCAGGGGCGGGGTCTGAGATTCACATTTCTTACAAAACCAAGAGATGCTGATGCTGCGGTTTGTGGTTGCCCCTTGACCAGTGAGGGGCTTAAAGATGGACTTAAAGATGGATAACCTAAGGAGGCACCATGTCACCCCACCTGGCCCATTTTATCTGGTTTCCCCTGAACCCAGCTTTTTTTAAAAAGTGAAATCTTTTGAAAGGGATTGAACCTGATCCCCTTGCACGTGAAGCACTGGACTGTCAGGGAATTCCCTCATATGGTCAATTTCTTATGAAATTAAACATGCACTCACCATATGACCCAGAAATCCCACTCCTTAGGGACCTACCCTGAAGCTTCTCTGAGCCTCCATTAGCCTGTCTGCAAAATGGGAATCTCAGGTGGCCCAGTGGTAAAGAATCCACCTGCCAATGCAGGAGATGCAAGACATGTGGATTCGATCCCTGGGTCGGGAAGATCCCTGGAAAAGGAAATAGAAACCGACTCCAGTTTTCTTGACTGGAAAATCCCGTGGAGAGAGGAGCCTGGTGGGGTATAGTCCAGGGGGTCACAAAGAGTCAGACACAACTTAGTGACCAAGACCAAAAACAACACAGGATCACAGAACACCCTGTGGAGAATATTCGCAGAAGCTTTTAAAGTAATTGTTCCAAATGGGAAACAACTCATCCTTCCACTGGTAAATGGATACACAGAGTGTGAAACACCCAGACAATGATAAACTCCTCAGCTATTAAAAGGAATTTGTGGTCCATGCCATGACATGCATGAATTTTAACCATCGTATGCTACGGGAAAGAACTGACATTCAGAAGCCTGCATACTGTTTGCTTCCATTTATAGGACATTCTGGATAAGACAGAACTTTGGTGATGGAGAATAGATCGGTGGTTGCCAGGGCTTACAGGTGGCAGTGGTGTTGACAGAGAGGAAGCCCCAAGGGAATTTTGGAAGCCAATGTGTCTTGTTTCTGGTAATGGCTACGTGACTCAATGCCTTTGTTAAGACTCATAGACTGGGAATTTCCTGGCGGTCCAGTGCTTAGGATTCTGTGCTTTCATTGATGAGGGCTCAGGTTCAATCCCTGGTCTCCAAATTGAGATCCCACAAGTTATGTAACTGTAGCAAAAAAAACAATCCATAGACCTGCTCCCCCAAATGAGAGGAGTTCATTTGTATGTAAGTTAAAAATAAATTAATAGAAAATTTTAAAATGACAGAATCTTTCAGTTCAGTCAGTTCAGTCAGTTCAGTCACTCAGTCGTGTCTGACTCTTTGGGACCCCATGAACTGCAGCATGCCAGGCCTCCCTGTCCATCACCAGCTCCTGGAGTCCACCCAAACTCATGTCTATTGAGTCGGTGATGCCATCCAACCATCTTATCTTCTGTTGTCCCCTTCTTCTCCTGCCCTCAATCTTTCCCAGCATCAGGGTGTTTTCCAATGAGTCAGCTCTTCGCATCAGGTGGCCAAAGTATTGGAGTTTCAGCTTCAACATCACTCCTTTCAATGAACACTAAGGACTGATCTTTAGGATGGACTGGTTGGATCTCCTTGCAGTCCAAGGGACTCTCAAGAGTCTTTTCCAACACCACAGTTTAAAAGCATCAATTCTTCGGCGCTCAGCCTTCTTCACAGTTCACCTCTCACATCCATACATGACCACTGGAAAAACCATAGCCTTGACTAGACAGACCTTTGTTGACAAAGTAATGTCTCTGCTTTTTAATATGTTGTCTGCTGCTGCTGCTAAGCCGCTTCAGTCGTGTCCGACTCTGTGTGACCCCATAGACGGCAGCCCACCAGGCTCCCCGGTCCCAGGGATTCTCCAGGCAAGAACACTGGAGTGGGTTTCCATTTCCTTCTCCACTGCAGGAAAGTGAAAAGTGAAAGTGAAGTCACTCAGTCGTCTCCGACTCTTTGCAACCCCATGGACTGCGGCCTACCAGGCTCCTCCATCCATGGGATTTTCCAGGCAAGAGTACTGGAGTGGGGTGCCATCACCTTCTCCGAATATGCTATCTAGGTTGATCATAACTTTCCTCCAAGGAGTAAGCGTCTTTTAATTTCATGGCTGCAATCACCATCTGCAGTGATTTTGGAGCTCAAAATAACAGAATCTTAAAACTGACATTTTATGGGAATTCCCTGGCAGTCTAGTGGTTAAGACTCGGCACTTTCACTGCTGTGGGCCTGGGTTCAATTCCTGGTCAGGGAACTGAGATTCAAAAAAAAAAAGGAAAAAAAAGAAAAGAACTGGTAAGTTTTAAGGTCAGAGATGCTTCTGCTTTCATATACTTAAACACTTTTAGAATTAGAAACTTCTAGAATTTTCAGAGTAGTAATAATAATAGCTCCCATTCTGAATTCCATCAGGGTTAGCACTTCTTATCTTTTTTTGTAGTTTTATAAATTGTACTTATTTATTTTGGCCATCCCTTGCAGCAGGTGGGATTGATTCCCCTGACCAGGAATCGAACCCATGTCCCTGCAGTGGAACTGTGGAATCTTAACCACTGGGCCATAGGGAAGTCTCAGCACTTCTTCACCTGTTTCTGTTATTGTGAGATGCTAGGAACAGCATGGTCACCAGGCAATGGCTTAGGGAGCTTTGGCTATTATTATTATTATTGCTGGTGGTGGTATTTTCCGCCAGCCTTTGAGAGCCCCTCTCTTTGAGGCACCCTCCGGAGTTCTCCTCCCAGGTCCCCCCGTGGTGTTTATTGCCACCTCCTGGGTCTCAGTTTCCACAGTGTTGAAAGTTCTGGTGAACCAGTCTGGCCAGGGTCAGAAGACTGTATGGACCCAAGCATTGCTGCCTATAGTGAAGGAGGAAACAGACAGAGATGGACTCCATCGTAGGCCAGGCTGCGAACTTTAGGCTACACGCAGGGTCACCCTCCCAATGGACTTCGACCTTTGTGCCTGGTGTCTATAGAAATGGCATACCAATGGAAAACCAGACCTCCCGGATAAAAGAGACTCAGGACTTGTACCTTGACTCTCCGATGCCTAAAAGAATACGCTAATTATCTCTAAACAAATTTCATTATGTTTATGAGGTATGACCACAGGCCTATTGATAAATGTCCACTGTTTAACTACCTAGGCTTATGACACATGAATCATGGGTTAACTTTGATCAGATCTCTCTTTTACCTTGTCCAGACTAGTTTCAAGGAATTTGGGGAGGTGGGTTTGAGCACGTACACTTAGGGTTTTCACAAAAACTGGTCGGAGTCCTTGGCAAAGAGGAGACTCTGCCTTGGGCCTGCCAGTGTAATAAACTGCACTCCATTATTTGCATTGTCCTTCTGAGTGAGTTTGTTTCCTGGAACGCGTGGCTGCAAGAATAGGTCCACCACATCCTGCCTTGGAAGCCACGGTGCCCCCAGTTGAGAGCCTCTGTATAGATTGCTGACATCTGACTGGCTCTGGGCTTCCTGTGGCCGCTGGCAGGCTGGTGGCTGGCCATGGCTGCCCTTGAGGTGCGGTGGCTTCGGCCATCTGCTCAGCCCTACCCCTCCAGATGGGGTCAGCTCTGCATGGCCCTAGAGACTTGGGGTCACAAAACCCTATGAGTCTGTATGCCACTTGGTCATAACCTTTTTTCTGCTCTTTGCCTTTCCACTGGGTAGATTTTAATCCTCTCGATGCACAGTGTGAGAGTTGTGAGTTAAATTTTATTTGAGGGCAAAATGAGGGCTTCCCAGGTGGCGCTAATGGTAAAGAATCTGCCTGCCAATGCAGGAGACATAAGAGATGTGAGTTCGATCCCTGGGTCATGAAGATCTCCTGGAGGAGGGCATGGCAACCCACTCCAGTATTCTTGCCTGGAGAATTCGCGTGGATAGAGGAGCCTGGTGGGCTAAAGTCCATGGGGTCGAAAAAATCAGACACGACTGAAGTGACTTGGCATGCATGCATGAAGGCTGCAGCTTGGGAGACAGCACCTCAGATACCTCTGAGAGACTGCTCCAAAGAGGCAGTGGGGAAAGGTCAATATATAAGATTTCAGTGAAGGGAGAGTTCAGTGCAATCAAGCACTTACTCTACAAAAGGTTTTCTGCAAATCAGGAGGAGATGATGTCATGATGAAGGGATTTAGTGCTTCTCTAGAGATGAGGAGATGCAGGGACTGGGATCATGAAATCAGTTCCTGAGAATATCTAACTATCTAAGGACCTGTTCCACCAGTTTCCCTGGAGGGCAGAGTGCCTCACTCTCCACCCTGAATTCCCCTCAGGGCATGTGGAAGGTCAACAGCTCAGAGCACGGGGTTCAGTCTGTGCAGAGGCAGATGGCAAATGCTCTTGGCAAGAATCCACCTGCAATGCAGGAGACCTGGGTTTGAACCCTGGGTTGGGTAGATCCCCTGGAGGAGGGCATGGCAACCCACTCCAGTATTCTTGCCTGGAGAATCCCCATGGCCAGAGGAGCCTGTCAGGCCACAGTCCATGGGGTCACAAAGAGCCGGACACGACTGAATGACTAAGCACACAGCACCTACTTAAAAAATTTTTGTACTGAAATATAGTTTTCTTTCAATATAGTACTTATATTTTCATTTTACAGATTTTTAAATTAAGTTTGGGGAAAAGTTTGTGCTCAATTAGAGATCACAGTCTTTGGAATCCAAAGAACTAAGGTTTGAGTCCTGATTCTATCCAAACTGTTTCTGCTTCCTGCCCTTGAGTGAGTCATTCATCAATTCCTTCATTTCCGAGGCAGAGGGAGCAGTACTAGGATTTTCAGTCAGGCCAGTGCCCCTCACCCCTGCTTTGTTCAGGCATCAACTGTAATTAACAATACGCTTTGCAGGACTTCCCTGGTGGTATGGAGTAAGACTGTGCTCCCAAGGCAGCGGGGGGCCTGGGTTCGATTCCTGGTTGGGGAACTAGATCCCATATGCTGCAACAAAAAGATCCCACATGCTGCAGCTAAGACCTGGAGCAGCCAAAGAAATAAATAAAGAATAGTGCATTTTGCTTAACACGATTTTTCCAATTTTTCCATGATTATTATTTGAACATATAATACAATAAAAAATTGTTGAGATGTTCTACAATCTTTTTTTTTTCAGTAAGTCTTGGAAATCTGGTGTGTTTTATACTCAGAGCACATGTCAATTTGGACTCACCATGTTTCTATAACTCAGTAGTTGAATATGGCTGGTGGCTGCTGTGTTGAACAGCCTGGGTCTGGGTCTTGAGGAGCAGAATGAGGGGACACCAGCATCAAGGTTGCACATGCTGACAACACCCACTCTGCCCTGCAATTCCATTGTTAGAGAGTTGTCTGCAATAAATCCTCACACACAGGCACCAGGATGCATGTGCTAGGGTGCTCCCTGGGATATGGACAAAAATATTGGAAATCACCTGAAGTTCCGCCAACAGGGAAGCTTCAAACTAACAATGGACTTATGGCGCTATTAAAACAACATGGGATGCTTCAGTGAACTTACAAAAACATCGTTCTGAAAAAAGTGATCGGAGCACGTTATCGGAACAATTGATGAATTGGGAATGAGGACGGCGGCTTACATAAGGTGACCTATTACACATTTCCTTATTGCTTTTATACTGTCCTGGCCACTTCTTGTTACATTTGAATTTGCACCACCATAAGGTGGTGGCTCAGACGGTAAAGAATCTGCCTGCAGTGCGCCTGGGTTTGATCCCTGGGTTGGGAAGAGCCGCTGGAGAATGGAATGGCAACCCACTCCAGTCTTCTTGCTTGGAGAATTCCATGGACGGAGGAGCCTGGCTGGTTACAGTCCATGGGGTCACAAAGAGTCTGCCACGACTGAGTGACTGATACTTTCACTTTCAAAAAGTTGTAAGAATTATTCTGAGAAGCGGTTAATAACTTCTCCAAGGGTCCAGGACATAGCAAATGTTAAGAACCTGTGATTTTAAGGCAATGCCCAGTTCAGTTCAGTTCCTCAGTCATGTCAGACTCTTTGCGACCCTATGGATTGCAGCATGCCAGGCTTCCCTGTCTATCACCAACTCCCAGAGCTTGCTCAAACTCATGTCCGTCAAGTCTGTGATGCCATCCAACCGTCTCATCCTCTGTCATCCCCTTCTCCTCCTGCCTTCAATCTTTCCCAGCATCAGGGTCTTTTCCAATGAGTCAGTTCTTCGCCTCAGGTGGCCAAAGTACTGGAACTTCAGCTTCAGCATCAGTCCTTCCAATGAATATTCAATATTCAGGACTGATTTCCTTTAGCCATGCCCAACTGTGGTCCCAAAATCTTAATAATCAAGAGGGTATGGCCTGGCCTCCTGACTCTCCTCTAGCTCACGCACCCTCTTAAGGTCAGAGTTGGTATAACAACCATGCATTCCTATTAGCCAAAAATCCCCTAGGCCAAGACCTTCAAAATCCTTGCTGAGTCAAGTTCACTGCACATGGCTTCATCTAGTGGAACCAAACTTTGCCAAACATCGTGCACTCATACGTCCATTTCCAAACACAAGCACCACATTTGTCAAAGTCTAGGAGAGTACATTCTAAAATGCTAATTTCAGAAGGGTGAAGGTCAGGGGATTTTTCAGTGTTTTATTGGTGGGGAGTATGGGGGGGGAGTACATTTCTGGATTGTTCAAATGTTTACATGGATCATCTATGCTATGAAAAGAAAGCTAGATCTGCACAAATTGAAGCTTGCTGTGGAAGAATACTATTTGGGCAGGAAGGATGTGGGCGATCTATTGGAGCGTTGCAGATGAGCGTGGGAAAAATGAAGCTGTTTCTACACTCATGGTAATAATCTTGCTCCATTGCTATAGACTGAAAAGTCGTTCCCATGGATGTTTGCCTCCTAATGACTGAAACCTGCAGGGTGACTTTAGGTAGGAAAAGGGACGTGGCAGATAAACTAATGATCTTGAAATGGAAGATTATCCTGGATTATTTAGGGGGTTCTTTTTGGGGGGCTGTACTGGGTTTCTGTAGGTGGCTCAGTGGTAAAGAATCCACCTGCCAATGCAGGAGACGCAGGAGACTCAAGTTTGATCCCTGGGTTGGGAAGATCCTCTGGAGGAGGAAATGGCAACCTACTCCAGTATTCTTGCTTGGTGAATCTCATGGACAGAGGAGCCTGGCGGGCTACAGTCCATGGAGTCATAAAGAGTGGGACACAGCTGAGTGACTGAGCCTGCACACACGGGTCTTCATTGCTTTGTGTGGGCTTTCTCTAGTTGCAGTAAGGGGAAGCTGCTCTTCGTTTTGGGGCTCAGTTTTCTCACTGTGGTGGCTTCTCTTGTTGCGGAGCATGGGCTCTAGGCGCCTGGACTTCAGTCATTGTACCACGCAGGTTTCGTAGTTGCGGCTCTCAGACTTAGTCACTCCACAGCATGTGGAATCTTCCTGGGCCGGGGATCAAACCCATGTCCCCTGCATCGACAGGCAGACTCTTAATCCACTGCACCTCCCAGGAAGTACCCTAGAGGGCTCTTAAATGTAATCACAAGGGTGCTTATACCAGGGAGGCAGAGGGAGACTTGTGACCCGCAGTTGGAGGGAAGGCGATGTCTCTGCCCTTAGAGGCAGGTATTGGAATGATGTGGCCACAAACCAGGAGTCCTGCCAGTCAGTGGAAAAGGAAGAGGCAGGAATATACTCTCCTCTGGAACCTACAGAGGGAATGTAGCCCTGATACATTCTCACCTCTAGAACTGTAAGAGGATACATTTCTATTGTTTTAAGTCACTTAGTTTATGGCGATTTATTACAGCAGCAATAAGAAACTAATAACATAGTTTCTTCCCCACCCCAGAGTCCAGCATGTTTCAGCAAGAACCCAGAAAGGGACTGGGAAAGATGGTGATGGCTAGACAAGAAGACTGAATGGTCCTCAGGCACTTCTTCACAGACTTGCTTTTCCTCTCTGGTCTCAATGGAACCCAGTTGGGAGGCTGGGGCTCACAGTCAATCCCCAATTCCCAGGTTTAAGCCAATTGAACCCCTGAGCTTTTTCAGGGTTACCTGGGGCCATAGAAGGAAAGAGAGAGCCTCTCAAAAGGGGGAACTCAAGGCCGGGAGAGGGGCCAGGTCTAGACAAGGTGGGAATCTCTAATGTCTGGCTTCCTTCCTCCTGGGACCTGGAACTTCCTCCTGGCCCCTTCCATGGAGCGGCTGGAGGAGGTGTTCAGGGTTCACTGGGTGAGTGCCTTGCGGAAGAAACCCCGAGCCCCAGACCAATGAGAACCCCAGAGGGGTAAGACGGGTCATTTCCTCTCTGGTTATCTGCACCCTCCCTTGGGGCTTGCAAACCACAGCCCTTGGGAGCCTTTGATCAGAGGAGGATCTGGGAGAGACCTAAAGATGGTGAGTCTTGGGGTGGGGAGTGGGGGGCAGACACCCGCTATGTGTGTGGTCTCCCTTCTTGGTGCCATCTGCTCCCTTTTTCCTTCCTCCTCCTCCCAGTCCCTGACCTCTCCCCTTCTCGCCTCACCTTCCTCTCCCGCTCCGGGGCTGGGAAGCAGCTAAGGAGTAAGACTGTCAAGGGGTTGTAGAGCCGGTGATTAGCTTTGACTTTTCCTTTCTGTTAAACAATCCCAAATAGTTTGAAAAGTTTGTTTCTACACATTTTATTATTCACTCATGATTTTTTAAAGTTAAAATGTTTTCATTCCTTTCTCTGCTCAGCTGATGCTGAGATCCATATTTAGTTTTATAAGCTAATCCCTGTGTTTTTTTGGCTCATGAGATTTTTTTTTTGTCATGGAAATGTAGGAGTGGAATATTAATACATTTCAGTTTAGTTCTATAATGTCAGAAATTTTTTTTAAATTAAAAGATGGGCTAGAGCTTTTTCTTTGTGAATACTAGTAATTTTTTTTTTTTTTTAAGTCCCAAATCCTTAAAGGGTATTCAGTGAAAAGACCGTCCCTGTCCAGAGACTCAGATTCCTTGTAGCTCTGGTTCCTTGTAACCAGAAACATGATCGGGTGGGATTAGAGCAGCAGTTTGTGGCTAACACTTCTGGAAACAGTTCACGACAGTGTAGGGAGTAAGGAGTATTTTGACATGGAGATCATACTGGAACTAGGTTCAAATCCTGCCTGTCTTGTATAAGAGGTGAAGAGACTAGTCTGTCTGAGCCTCCTTCTCCTTGTCACTAAGATGGGGATAGTCACCCTACAGAGAGAAATCTGTATCCTAGGGTCATGGAGAGAGTTCGGTGAGATAATACATGGGAAGCTCTTTCAGCAGTGGCTGGCATACAGCTGGCGCTCAATGCCTGTGATATGTCTATCCTTTCTACCCTACAAGGAGAAGTCTTTTTTACACGATATCCTACATCTTGCTTTTTTTCTTACATGAATAACTTATAATATTATTGACAACCTTCACCTGCATGTCAGGCACTGTGCTAGGCACTTGACATTTACAAACTTCAGCTTGATCGGTGAGAAAGATACTGTTATATCCTGGTGTGTTTCAGGGAAATTCCCTTTTTCTTTTTATCAGCTGTGTCATATGCCAGTGAGAGTTCCCATTGCTTATCAGTGGAAATTTAGGCTGTTTGTAATTAGAAAATTCCATGGTGGTCCAGTGACTAAGATCCAGTACTTTCGTTGTCACGGGTCTGGGTTCGATCCCTGGTTAGGGAGATAAGATCCCACAGGCTGGGCAGTCAAAAAAATAAGCAAACTCTAAAACACCAGAATTATATCTTTGGATTCATGTCTGGGTTTTCAGAACTGCAAATGCTGAATCTAAGACACAGACAATTTTTATTTTAACAGATATTGCCAAAACCTGTACCACTTTATATTCCTCATCTTCAGAGCAGGAGAGTATTTACTTGTCTAGACACCCATCTGCAGGTTTAGATGGAACTATTTTTGTTTTTGCCAACCTGAAAGGTAGTTCATCGCATCCTGAAAGGATCCGGAGGTTTGTCTTTTTCACATGGTTTTTAAAATGTAAATGCCTGTGTTTCTTCGTGCTCAGGGATGTTGAGTCTCAAAGACTGGGCAGATTCAAGAAGATGAGTCGAGATGCTCACCCCCACCCTCGTATCCCAGTTTCTGAGGATGCTTTAGTGGTTTTATGTGGTTCTGTGGGTGGATTGTTTAAAGACATTGTGTCCGTGTAGAAACGGGGAGAGGGATGTTCCGGAAAAAAAAGCAGACCGTGCCTTCTGTGTATTTCCTAGCCCTGACAGCATTCCTGAGTGTATTATTTCCACCGTAAAGAAGGGGACAGTTGGCAGGACATTCCCTGCCCTGAAGATGGCAAGATGGAAGCCCCGTGAGGGAGGGAAGGGGTGTGTTGCCCTGCTTAACTCTCCTACTTTTCTTCCTCCTCTGGGCATCACGCCCATCTTTGCTGGCCTGAGTCCCTGCCCCAGCCTCCTCTCTGGTCCTCTTGCCTCTATCTCACCTCCCTACAGCAGCCAGAGGAGCCTTTCCAAACAAAAACTCTCATCTAGTCCCTCTGTGACTCAAAGACCATCTGTGGCTCCCCATTACCCCAGGATAAAATACATCGCCTTTAACATGACATCCGTGGCTCCTCCAACCTCGCCCTGGCTACATGCCAGCCACGCTGATGTTCTTTCACCTTCTGGTGTGTGACATCCTCCCTGTTACCTTGTGACCCTTTGCCTTGAAGGCATGCCCCTCACTTCCACCACGTCTGAGGCCTGGTAACCTCTAGAGAAGGTTCTAGGGTAGGACTCTCTGAAGGGCTCTCCTACCTCTGCCACTTGCTAACAGCGAGGACCTGGAAAGGTCTCTTAAGCTGTCGGTAGCCTCAGTTTTCTCATCTGCAAAATGGGTTTTGCGATGGCAAAAAAAGAAGAGCTGATACATGAAAAGGACTTAGAACTTGGTGATTCTGATTGCTTTTCTCCTAAGCATCTTCTCCTTAGCCCTGTTCTCCTCTGATCCATTCATGAGTCCTCACACTCACCACCCTAGAGTAAACCACCATCATCCCGCACCACAGCTGGACAATCCCAGTCGCCTCTCCTTCTCAGCTTCTGATCTGGCCCCTTCTCCAAACAGTAGGCAAGGGCTCTTAAAATGAGCCTGTGATCTTAGGGAAAAAAGAGAACCCCGCCTTTGGGCTTGTTGTAGCGTAAACACTGGTTAGAGAATTAACGAACTAACACCTAGGAAGCACTTAGGAATTGCTTAGGAGCCCCAGACGGCTGGTGTCTGAGACGCAGCCACCAGCCACACGTGGCTGGTGAAACTTAATTAAAATGACAGCAAAGTTTAAGTTCAGTTCCCAGACACATCTGCCACATGTCACAAACTCCACGGCCACAGATGACTGTCGGCTACCATCCCGGATGGCACACCTCTGGGACATTCCCATCAGTGCAGAAATTTCGTTTGGACCATGTTGCAGTGTTGTTGTTTTTTTTTTTCATTTCTACTTAGTTCTTGCTGTTGCTTAGTGGCTAAGTCGTGTCCGACTTTTTTTGCGACCCCATGTACTGTAGCCCTCCAGGCTCCTCCGTCCATAGGATTTCCCAGGCAAGGATACTGGAGTGGGTCGCGCAGGGTTGTGGCTTGATTTTTCCAACACCCTTCTCCTGATCCCCCACCAGGCTGGCTTCTCTGTAGAACACGCTCAGTTCCCATCCCTGGTGATTAATTTCCCTCTCGCAGGAGACCATAACCTCTCCAAGGACAGGTGCCAGGTATGACAGGAGCCAATCTCTAAGATGTTAACATTTATGAGATGAAGAAATGTGCTTAGACTCTTTCCTAGACTCCTAGAATTGCACTTGGGTGTGTGCCCAGCTGCCAAGTCGTGTCCCACTCTTTGAGACTCCATGGACTGTAGCCCGCCAGGCTCTTCTGTCCGTGGGATTCCCCAGGCAAGAATACTGGAGTGGGTTGCCATTTCCTTCTCCAGGGGATCTTTCTGACCCATGGAGCAAATGTGCATCTCCAGCTTGGCAGGTGGATTCTTTACTGCTGAGCTACCTGGGAAGCCCCTTCTAGAATGGTAGAACCACAAATTATTTTGTAGAGGCTATATAATATCCATTTCTGGGGAGAAGGGAATGGGTGGTATATTCACTGATATGGCTCTACATATCAGAAGAACAAAAGCATGTATGATGAGGGACTTCCCTGGCAATCCAGTGGCTAAGATTCTGTGCTTCCAATGCAGCGGATACAGGTTCGATGCCTGGTTGGGTAACTAGGATCCCACATGCCTCTTAGCGGGGGCCAACCCTGCCCCCTGCCCCCCAGAAAGTATACCAACCTCCTACTTCCCTTCCCCTGGGGCAACCACTGTTCCAAATTTCTTTTGCCTGCTTCTGGAGCTAGTCTGTGCAGACACTCAGGAGAGAGAAATCGACAGAGATAGACACAGAGGGGAAGTGGTGAGGAAGGGAGAGGGGGTTGGGAGGAGAGAGAAAAACAGAGAGGAAGAATGATTCCTCTTTGGTAGGTAGTGTTGCTTCACACACTGTTCTCACTTGTCCTGTTTCACCCTAGATCTTAGAGTTCTTTCCACACCCACCCGCAGGTAAACTTCCTCATTCTTCTGCTGGTTGCATAGAATTGTTTTGCCTGGATGTGTCATCCTCATTGAGCCAGTTGCCTGTTGCGTGGACACTTCAGCTGTTTCCCTTCTTTATAGAGATACTGTCATGGCTAAACTTTTTAAGCCATTTACATCAGGAGGATCCTAAAAACCGCAGAGCGTTAGAATCAGCATCTTTTTCCTGCCCTCGTGAAGTCAGTGAGAGGGAAGGGCTGTGTGAGCTCATCCCAGGTGAGGATCTTTGTCAGCTGATGTGAGGGGTAATGGTGAGCGTGGGAGCAGGGAGTGGGGAGGCGTCCCCTTCTGGGGTCTGGATTATTCTGCAGCATAGTCCAGAGCTTGTGAAATGAGCAGAGATCGAAGTTAGTTTTGTGTTATCATGTCCACGGTGGACACTTAAAACATTTAACCATCCGCTACAGTGCAGGGTCCCCCTGGGCAGGATCTGGGGCCTCTTGCCATGCCCAGCATTGACCCTTTAGTGATCTGAGCTTGGGGGGTCCCAGAGTAGAAAAAGGGAGGTCAGGGTGCTGGAGGTGAGGATTGTCAGGCGGGTGACTCAGGGCAGAGTCTCTTTATCAGTGGAAATAAAGCAACCATTTAAAATTTTTTGGAAACATCTTCACACTTACAGAAAAAATTACAAGAATAATACAGGGAACTTCCATACTCTCTTGACCTAGATTCTCCAGGTTTGCTCTATCTATCTGTCCCTTCTATTGATTAATCTATCATCTACCACTTTTTTTTTTTTTTCCTGAACCAATTGAGAGGAAGTCGCAGGCATCCTTTGCTCCTAAATATCTCAGGGTCTCCTTCTCAAAAACAAAGACATTCATTTACATGAGTACAGTGATCAATGTCAGGGAATTTAACATTTGACGAGATATTGTGATCCAGTCCATAGATCAAGTTAAAACTTGCTCCGTGGTCCGAATAATGCCCTTCAGAGTGAATCTGTCTTTCCTGCTCCAGGCTGTGGTCCAGGATGTCTCATCACATTTGGGTGTTCTGGTCTTTTAATCCCCACTCGTCTGGAACAGTCCCTTGGCCCTTCCTTGTCTTTAGGACACTGGCATTTTCATTTTAATCGACCAAAATGCCACAAAACGTATACTTCACCATTTTGAAGTGCACCATTCGGTGGCACTGAGCGCATTCAGTGCTGCCCCATCACTGCGTGCGGCTAAGTTGCTTCAGTCGTGTCCGACTCTTTGTGACCCTATGGACCATAGCCCACCAGGCTCCTCTGGTCATAGGATTCTCCAGGCAGGAATACTGGAGTGGGTTGCTATGCCCTCCTCTAGGAGATCTTCCTGACCCAGGGATCGAACTCAAGTCTCCTGCCTTGCAGGCAGATTCTTTACCATGGAGCCACTGGGGAAGCCCTGTCCCCAATACCACCTTTATTGATTTCCAATACCACCTTTATCGATTTCCAGAAACTATTCATCACCCTCCAAAGAAACCCTGAACCCACTAAGCACTCCCTCCCTGCTCCTGCTCTCCTAGCTCCTGGCTGTTACGAGCACATCTCCCATTTCTACGGATTTGCCTGTTTTAGACATTTTATACAAATGGAACCGTATAGTATGATTCTGACTTCTTTCACTCAGCATAATGTTTACAAGCTTCATCCACATTGTAGCATGTGTCAGTACTTCATCCCTTTTTATGGCTGAATAATATTCCACTACATAGATATACCATACCCAGTTCATCCACTCTTCAGTTGACACAGACCTTTCCTCTTTGAATAATTTGATCTCCGCTATGGCCGTACCAGCAAATATGCTGGGCCATCAGCCTGGCTGACCTGGTTGACCTTAAGGGAACATAGAGGAACTAGAAATTAAAAAGAATGGTTCAGAGAAAGATCTGAGCTCTCCAACAATTGTAAGATCAACGGGAAATAAGAGCATTGCCATTTCTTATCTCCCTACTGTGTACCAGGCACCTTGCCAGGTTCTTGAACATTTTTCATCTTATTCAATCTATGAGCTGGGTGGTTAGTGGGTCAAAACCTCAGCCTGCAAATTCAAGTACCCTAAAAATCCAGCTCTGAATATTTCTGTAACAGTGATCTGTGTTTTTCTCTGCCTCCTTTCCCTGGGCTGGTGACAAAATCACCTTCAGGGATGGGCTCCAGGGACTACGGAGTTTGCCCCTTGGGTGTCCTTGGAGGCCCCCTTCCAACCTCTGGAACTGCCCAAGGGCAGCCTCTCTGGGTTTGCATACCAATCTAAAGAAAGTTGAATTCCCATCTACATGACTGGAACAGGCTACTTCATCTTCCAGTGCCTCTGTTTCCTTGTCAATAAAAGGGGCATATTCACAGGACCTACTTGTAGGGTCGTGGTCGGGACTGAAAGAGCTAATGCTGTACTTAAACGTAGATGCTCGATAAACACTGGCTGCCTTGGTGGGATCACTCCTGGTCCTGCATGGGGATTTTTCTTCTGCCTGTGTTTGGTGCCTCCGGGTTATTGTTTTGCATCCAAGGCTGTTTCTCATTCAGCTGCTGCTCTTTTCTCTCTTTGGAGGGCAAAGAAAGTACTCAAGACTCTGTTCTTTATTTTATTATGGAAAATATCAAACCCACAAAAGCAGAGAGAATGAAGTGAATGTCCAACGTACTCATGACCCAGCACCCACAGTTATCAACACTTTCCCATTCTTAGTCATCCTTGGTCCTCTCTCCTTCCCTCCTCTCTTCCTTTTTTTTTTTCTGAAATTTTTAAAGCAAACCCCAAACATCCTATTTCACCTGCTATGTGAAACCTCTCGGAGAAGGCAATGGCACCCCACTCCAGTACTCTTGCCTGGAAAATCCCATGGATGGAGGAGCCTGGTAGGCTGCAGTCCATGGGGTCGCTCAGAGTCGGACACGACTGAGCGACTTCACTTTCACTTTTCGCTTTCAGGCATTGGAGAAGGAAATGGCAACCCACTCCAGTGTTCTTGCCTGGAGAGTCCCGGGGACCGGGGAGCCTGGTGGGCTGCCGTCTCAGGGGTCACACAGAGTCGGACACGACTGAAGTGACTTGGCAGCAGCGGCAGCATGTGAAACCTCTATCAGAAACTGTCTTCTACCACTTTTTGAAAACATAAATACAATATCCTATCACCCTCAATAGAATAAGCAATGGTTCCTTACTGTTGT
Source organism: Bison bison bison (assembly GCF_000754665.1). Lineage (NCBI taxonomy): Eukaryota > Metazoa > Chordata > Mammalia > Artiodactyla > Bovidae > Bison > Bison bison. The sequence goes on from NW_011494885.1 coordinate 3,485,204, forward strand.
TGGATATCCAGTCTATTTTAAAATCTCCCAGATGTCTCCAAAATATCTTATTTTCCATACGACTATTCCAATCAAGATCCAGGCTTGGTCTCCGTATTATCTTTGGTATATCTACTTCTTAAATCTCTCTCTCCTTTTAAAATTTTTACTATGGTATAGTGGGCTTCCCAGGGGGCTCAGTGGTAAAGAATCCACGTGCCACAAGAGAGACACAAGAGATGTGGGTTCGATCGCTGGGTGGGGAAGATCCCCAGAAAGAGAAAATGGCAACCCACTCCAGTATTCTTTTTTGTTGTATGTGATTAACAGGTCTTTTACTGCTAGTAAACTAGAGCAAACAATCAGAATAGTACATAGGCAGTATTCAGTACACACACTAAAAGATACAGGAATTCAAAACCTATATAAAACAAAACACTGGAGGAAAAAAATTGTACAGCTTAAGAGAGACAGTGGGAAACCTCCTCTCCCTCCTTTGATTGCAGTTTGTACTCTGTACCCAACAGACCGAAATAATACAGACTCTTTAGGACTGATTGTATTTAAGAGGGATTAAACACATTTTCTAAGAATCTTGCAATGACAAATAAGCGACCCTTTCTCTGGTAAAGCAGACCTTTAAGGGCGGAACGTGGGGATTATGAAACTGACTAGTATTTCGTAACCATTTTAAATAATTTCTCATTTTCCGAACACTGCTTTCACAACAGAAGCATTTGACACTTGCACAATATTAATTACTTTGTTATATATGGAAGCCTGTGGTCGGCTGATTATACAATGAGGCTGCGAACAACCAGTGGTACTTTTCTGATGTCAGAAAAGTACGCAAAACTGAAGCATCACCAAAAGTGCATAAAATACTTGTCCACATCAACAGCCAACTACGCTAAAAATATAATCAGGAAAAAAATACAATTGCTAAAAAGGGGTTTAGAGCGGAGCCACTGTCTACCAGTGGCTTCAAATGGCAATTAGTGTTCATAGCAAGTCTGGATGACTTTACAGGACCCTCTACAATAATGCACCCTTTTAACATGTACATTACACAGGCTGCAATTTCACAAAGAGGTGCTCACGTCGTTACTAAATGAGACACTTTTAACCCTCACGTCGGCTTTGTCTCCAGTTGGAATTATCACCTTACCACTCCAGTAATCTTGCCTGGAGAACCCCAGGGACAGAGGAACCTGGCGGGCTACAGTCCATGGGGTTGCAAAGGAGTCCGACACGACTAAGTGACCAAACAACAATAAACAGTTGATTTACAATGCTGTGTTCATTTCTGCTGTATGGCAAAATATATCAGTTATATACACATATATTTCACTCTTTTCTTAGATTCTTTTCCCAAATAGGTCATTACAGAATATTGAAATGCGTTCCCTGTGCTCTACAGTAGGTCCTTATTCAGTTCAGTTCAGTTCAGTCACTCAGTCGTGTCTGACTCTTTGTGACCCCATGAATTGCAGCACGCCAGGCCTCCCTGTCCAACTCCATCTCCCGGAGTTCACTCAGACTCACATCCATTGAGCCAGTGATGCCATCCAGCCATCTCATCCTCTATTGTCCCCTTCTCCTCCTGCCCCGAATCCCTCCCAGCATCAGAGTCTTTTCCAATGAGTCAACTCTTTGCATGAGGTGGCCAAAGTACTGGAGTTTCAGCTTCAGCATCATTCCTTCCAAAGAAACCCAGGGCTGATCTCCTTTAGAATGGACTGGTTGGATCTCCTTGCAGTCCAAGGGACTCTCAAGAGTCTTCTCCAACACCACAGTTCAAAAGCATCAATTCTTTGGCACTCAGCTTTCTTCACAGTCCAACTCTTGCATCCATTCATGACCACTGGAAAAACCATAGCCTTGACTAGATGGACCTTTGTTGGCAAAGTAATGTCTCTGCTTTTCAATATGCTATCTAGGTTGGTCATAACTTTTTATCTATAAATCTCTTCTAATCCATGACACTTTCTGTTCCATTTTTTTTCCTCTTCCTATTTTAAAAATGCCATTTATTTGTGAGAGAAACAATACCATTTGTCCTGTAGAGTTTCCTAAGCTCTGATTGGTCTGGTTTTGTCCTTGTGGTGTTATTTATCATGTTCCTCTCTCACCTGCTTTTCCTGTAAACTGGTAGTTTTAGATCTAAGACCTTGATTAGATTCACATTGTTTCTTTATTTTTTTTTTTGGCAAAAAAAACTCTGTGGTGGTTTAGTCGCTAAGTCGTGTCTGACTCTTGTGACACCACGGGCTGTAACCCACCAGGCTCCTCCATCCATGGGATTCTCCAGGCAAGAATACTGGAGTGGGTTGCCATTTCCTTCTCCAGGGGATCTTCCTGACCCAGGAATCAAACCCGAGTCTACCATACTGCAGGCAGATTCTTTACTGAGTGAACTATGAGGGAAGCCCTGGTGCTGTATCGTCGTTTTTCCGCATCACATCAGAACAGATATCTACTCGTCTCTCTTGTCCGGGTGCTGAGGTTGATGGGAGGGTTTGTGGTGCCAGCACCGATTTATTGTAAGGTTCCTGTCTGTTTTTCACATGATGGTTTTATTAGATATTGTTGTCCATCATCCAGATCCATATTTCCTTAAATTTATTTCATTCCTTCTGCAGGAATTATTTTTAGAGTCTTCTCTAAAGAAGGACCTCCCACATTGACTCTTTATTTCTCTGAAATAATACTCTGTACAGAAACGGCAGGATAAGTGCTTGATTCATTCCCTTTTCAGAATAAAAATGTGACCAATGACTTACTTGATTTTATTATCATTATGAACTCAGAGATCTTTATTATTAATACATATTTTATTCCATCAGTTATTATTATTATTAAATACTCAAATTGTCCCATCTTCTGGCTAGTGTCCCTCATAGCTCAGTTGGTAAAGAATCTGCCTGCAATGCAGGAGACCCCAGTTGGATTCCTGGGTTGGGAAGATCCACTGGAGAAGGGATAGGCTACCCATGCCAATGATCTTGGGCTTCCCTTGTGGCTCAGCTGGTAAAGAATCTACCTGCAATGCAGGAGACCTGGGTTCGATCCCCATGGAGAAGGGAAAGGCTACCCACTCCAGCATTCTTGCCTGGAGAATCCCAGGGACAGAGGAGCCTAGTGGGCTGCCATCTATGGGGTCACAAAGAGTCAGACACGACTGAGTGACTTTCACTTTCACTTTCTGGCTAGTGTGGGCTCTTTCAGGCTCTCTCTCTCTCTTTTTTTTTTTTGCCACACCATGTGACATGTGGGATCTTAATTCCCTGACCAGGGATCGAACCTGCACCAACTGCATTGGAAGGTGGAATCTCAACCACTGAACCATCGGGGACATTTTGATATGTCCCTATTGTTACTTAAAATTTTTCTTAATTTCTAGTGTGAGATGTTCTGGCCTCATCTTGGATATTTTCTGTCCCAGGACAGGAACCAACTTTTCTCCAAGGAGCCCCAGTTCTTCTGACTTGTGTTGTTCAGTTGCTAAGTCCTGTCTGACCCCATGGACTGCAGCATGCCAGGCTTCCCTCTCCTTCACTATCTCCTGGAGTTGCTCAAACTCATGTCCATCGAGTCAGTGATGCCATCCAACCATCTCATCCTCTGTTGCCCCCTTCTCCTTCTGCCCTCCATCTTTCCCAACATTAGGATCTTTTCCAATGAGTCGGCTCTTCCCATCAGGTGGCCAAAGTATTAGAGCTTCAGCATCAGTTCTTCCAATGAACATTCAGGGTTGATTTCCTTTAGGCTTGACTGGTTTGATCTTGCTGTCCAAGGACTCTCAAGAGTCTTCTCCAGCACCACAGTTTGAAAGCATCAATTCTTCGGCATTCAGCCTTTTCTATGGTCCAACTCTTGACTATACTTAAAATCCCGCATTGCTTGATATGTTAGCATGACAGCGTCAACCTGCAAACCACCCCCAGCTGGGAATGAAAACTGTGGGCTCATCTGAAGATCCCTCTTGCGTAACAAGGCAAGGTCATAAACCAAACAAATGACTGCAGCAGATTGCCTTTATTTAAAATTCCAATTTTTTTCCACTGTGGAATTTTTTGGAGAGGCATTAATTTTGATTTTTTAAAATATTGCCTTAAGATATTATGTATCTTCACTGCTGTACACCTGAAATTAACACATGGTAAATCAACTATACTCCAGTAAAAATTTAAAAAAAATAAAATTTAAGTAATAGTTCAAGACTTGGGCTATCAATTTTGGAATTATGTGCATGTGATTATTAGTTCATTCTCCTCAAAGTATTTTTAAAATTATTTATTTTTGGCGGTGCTGGGTCTTCATTGCTGCCTATGGGTTTTCTCTAATTGGGGCAAGCGGAGGCTACTCTCTTAATTGCGGTGGGGGAGCTTCTCATTGCGATGGCTTCTCTTACTGCCGAGCGGGGGCTCTAGAACACACAGGCTTCAGTAGCTGTGGCTCTCGGGCTTAGTTGCTCCATGGCATGTGAGATCTTCCTGGACCAGGGATCGAACCCATGTCCTCTGCATTGGCAGGCGGATTCTTAACCATGGGACCACCAGGGAAGTCCGGTTTTCAACATTTGAATCAGGGGTGTGACACCCAGCTGGCTGTCAGCCCTCAGCATCCCTGTTTCCCTGGGAGAAACCTGAGCCTTAAAGAAATGGCGTGATGGGCTTTGAGTGGCTCTGACGGGCAAGCTCCTTGCTACCTGCCACTCACACTCTCCCCGCCTCTCTGATTCCACCCAGGACTCCATGGCTCTCAGCACCCCTGACTACTCTGATTATGATAAATGGACCTCGAACCCCGATGTCTTGGTGGATGCCTCTTCCCCCACCCACAGACTGCGTGTCACAGATGTGATCGCCCTGGTGATCTTCGCGGCCGTCTTCCTGATCGGGGTGCCCGGCAACGCCATGGTGGTCTGGGTGACAGGGTCCGAGGTCAAGCGGACCGTCAACGCCATCTGGTTTCTCAACCTAGCGGTGGCCGACTTCCTCTCCTGCCTGGCACTGCCCATCTTGTTTACATCCATCATCCAGCACAACCACTGGTCCTTTGGTGATGCTGCATGTCGAATCCTGCCCTCTCTCATCCTTCTCAACATGTACGCCAGCATCTTGCTCCTGGCCACCATCAGCGCCGACCGCTTCCTGCTGGTGTTCAATCCCGTCTGGTGCCAGAACTACCGAGGGGCCCGCGTGGCCTGGGTGGCCTGTGCCGTGGCCTGGGGCTTGGCTCTGCTGCTGACCATACCGTCCTTTGTGTTCCGTCAGGTCCACATAGACCACTTCCCACCCAAGACGATGTGTGTCGTCGCATACGGTAAGGACCGTGAATATGCGGAGAAGGCCGTGGCCATCGTCCGGCTGGCCGTGGGCTTCCTGGGGCCGCTGGTCACGCTTACAATCTGTTACACCTTCCTCCTGCTTCGGGCATGGAGCCGCACTGCCACGCGCTCCGCCAAGACGCTCAAGGTGGTGGTGGCCGTGGTGACCAGCTTCTTTGTCTTCTGGCTGCCCTACCAGGTGACGGGGATGATGCTGGCCTTTTTCAATGTGCACGGGGACAGCTTCAAACTCGTGTCCAGTCTAGATGCCCTGTGCGTCTCCCTAGCTTATATCAACTGCTGCATTAACCCCATCATTTACGTGTTCGCCGCCCAGGGCTTTCACGCCCGGTTCCTGAAGACCCTCCCCGCCAGGCTCCGGGGCGTGTTGACTGAAGAGTCGGTGCGCAGGGAGAGCAAGTCCCAGACGCTCTCCACGGCGGATACCCCGGCCCTGAAGAGCCAGGCAGTGTAAGGCAAGGCCTCTCTGAGCGCCAGCTTTCCAGGGCTCCGCCAAACTTCCAGTCCATTCACTTTGCTTTTTGAAACTCAGGTGGGCGGTGGTGGTTGAATGAATTTGCCACCTTTTCCTTCCATCTTTCTTGGACTCGTCCTGCTTCTTCTAGGCGAACCCATCTTATCTTTCTTCATTTTCCAAGGTTGATAAGTTCTTCTAGGACCGCCCCCCCCCCCCCCACCACAACCTTTCCATCCAAGGACTCTGGAAAACAAACGGCAACCAACATACCTGAAACCCTCCCACAAAATAAGACGTTCCTGTGCAGAGCGTGTGAAGATATCAGATACCAGAACAAACAGAAACACTCAAACTTTGAATAACAAAAAAAAAAGAATTCTGTATTTATTTTATGGAGAGTTGACCAAAAAAAAAAATCTCTATATATAAAACTGGAATCTCAAAAGTTATTCTTGTTTAGGACAAAGCAAAAATCCATGGACTGGGCTTCACTGGTGGCTCAGTGGTAAAGAACCTGCCTGCCAATGCAGGGGACAGGAGTTCGATTCCTCGTCGGGGGTGGGGAGATCCCATGAGCCTTGGGACATCTAAGCCCATGTGCCACAACTATTGGGCTGGAGAGCCTAGAGCCTGTGCTCCAGGAGAGAAGCCTCCGCACCACAATGATAGAGTAGCCCCTGCTCGCCGCACCTGGAGAAAGTCCATGCAGCAAGGAAGACCCAGCACAGCCATAAATAACAAAATAAAGAAATAAAAATTTTTTTTTTTAATTCATGGACCAATCTCAGCTTTGGAGAGTGAGTTGGTTTAAAGAGAAACAGTAAGGGCCTTCCCTGATGGTCTTGTGGTTAAGACTCCATGTTTCCACTGCAGGGGGTGTGGGTTCCATCTGGGGTCAGGGAACTAACATCCGACATGCTGTGTGATGTGGCCAAAAAAAAAAAAAGAGAGAGAAAAGCAGTAAGTTGGTACATTACTTCACTAGGTTAAAAAAAAAAAAAAGAGTATTAAGTAAAAAGATGTGATGTGGTTATGGAGAAAAGCAACGAACGCGGAAGGTACCCAGGGTTGGGAAACACGGGTTGGGTCCCTCCAGGGGGTGGAGTCCCAGGGTAATTTGCTCTTTTGGGTTGTCAATTGATGTTTTGTTTGCCCTGAAAAAGAAAACTAACCTTTTCATCTTGACCTCGTTTAGCATCTCATGAGGTTGGGTTGTAAGTGATAATACGAAAGTGATCCTGTGAGTCTTTGACCTGTCTCCTGTAACAGGAACATCTTTCAAAATGGCATTACAATATCACAACCGAGATGTTGACATGGATATGGCCAAGGTGCCGGACATTTTTGTAGCCGCCAAGTCCCTCGTGACATGCTTTTCTAGCCACCTCCATTGTCCTCTACCCTCCCCAGCTTTGTCCCCAAGCCCTGGCAACCAGGAATCCTCTCTCCATCTCTGTCATTTGACACTTTCAAGAATATTGTATTGATGGACTCATATAGCATGTAACCTGTGGACTTTTAAGTAGCTGGTATGCACCACCTGAAAAATGAAAATAAAGAATAAGTGTAGAAATGTGTTGTTTATAATCGACCTGGAAATATTCCTACTTACTGATTGTGTGTGTGTGCATCCGCATCGGCTGGAAATAGTGTACAGACAGCACCGTCCAACAGAAATGTGATATGAGCCACAGAAGTGTAAAATTTTCCAGCAGATACATGAAGACATTTAAAAATAATAAAATAAATAAAAATAAAAAATAATAGCAATATATTTAATGTTGTTGTTCAGTAGCTAAGTTGTGTCTGACTCTTTGCAACCACATAAACTGCAGCACACCAGGCCTCCCTGTCCATCACCAACTCCCGGAGGTTACTCCAACTCATGTCCATTGAGTCGGTGATGCCATCCAACCATCTCATCCTCATCTCATATCAGGGTCTATTCCAATGAGCTGGCTCTTTGCATCAGGTGGCCAAAGTACTGGAGCTTCAACTTCAGCATCAGTCCTTCCAATGACTATTCAGAGTCGATTTCCTTTAGGATTGACTGGCTTGATCTCTTTGCTCTCCAATAATGTAATGCAATTATATGTTAAACTAACAACCCGGATATGAACGCTATATTAATTATATTATAATAATTTATTACATATCACATGATATATGAATATAAACATATTGTGTAAACGTATTATATAATAATGTTTACAAGTACATGATATATAATTATATAACATAAACCACATAATACTATATTAATGTATATATGTATGAATATATTATAGTAATAATAATAATAATATAGTAACAATATATTACAGTAACAATGCTATTAATAATTTATGTTGCTATATATAATAATAATAATATAGTTAATAATATATTTCGCTTAAGTCGATATTTTTATTTCAGCATATAATCACTGTGAAAAATTATTACTAAGATCTTTTACATTTTAAATTCTTTTTTACGCTGAAGAGAAGCAACGGCAACCCACCCCAGTACTCTTGCCAGGAAAATCCCATGGATGGAGGAGCCTGGTGGGCTGCAGTCCATGGGGTCGCTAAGAGTCGGACACGACTGAGCGACTTCACTTTCACTTTTCACTTTCATGCATTGGAGAAGGAAATGGCAACCCACTCCAGTGTTCTTGCCTGGAGAATCCCAGGGATGGGGGAGCCTGGTGAACTGCCGTCTATGGGGTCGCACAGAGTCGGACACGACTGAAGCGACTTAGCAGCAGCAGCAACAGCAGCAGCAGCACTGTGCATATGTTAAGAGCTTTCCACATGGCGCAGTGGTAAAGAATCTACCTGCCAATTCAGGAGACACAGATGTGGGTTTGATCCCTGGGTTGGGAAGATTCCTTGGAGTAGGAAAATGGCAACCTGTTTAAGTATTCTTGCCTGGAAAACTCCATGGACGGAAGAGCCTGGTGAGCTGTAGTACGTGGGGTGGCAAAGAGTTGGACACGACTACATATGCACTCATATGTATATGTTAATCCCAAACTCCTACTTTATCTGTCTCCTCTGTGCCCTGCTATCCTTTTTGGTAACCATAAATTTGTTTTCTATGCCTGTGAGTCTACTTTTGTTTTGTAAATAAGTTCCTTTGTATGACTTTTGTTGGTTGTGCATGTAAGTGCTGTCATGTGATACTTGTATCTCTCTCTCTGATTGACTTCACTTAGTAGGATCATCTCTAGGTCCATCCATGTCGCTGCAAATGGCTTTATTTCATTCTTTTTTATGATTGAGTGATATCCCAATGTATGTATTTATATACCACATATTCTTTATCCATTCATCTGTCAACGGACCTTTAGGTAACTTCCATGTCTTGACTTTTGTGAACACTTCCGTTATGAACATTAGGGTGCGTGTGTCTTTTCAAATTAGAGATTTCTCCGGACATACGACTAGAAGCGGGATCACTGGGTCATATGGAAATTCTGATTTCAGGTTTCTTTTTTTTTTAAGGAACCTCCATGCTGTTCTTTATAGTGGCTATACCAGTTTACTTTTTGGGGGGTGGGGTGGGGTGGGTACTACGTCTTCAAAATCCTGGGTGTGAGTTACACTCACAGTACATCTCCATTCAGACTGGCATATTTCAAGTGCCCAGGGAGCCACACAGAGGTGGTGACCCCTGAATAAGACCGTCACGTAGATAGCAGCTCCTTCTTTCTCTTTGCAAAAGCTGGCTGAGTCTAGGGAACAGCTTCAGCACAGGGCACTGGGCATGGATGTTGTCTGATTCTGACAGGAACTGTAGCTGAATCCTGCTATTTCCATGTTGTCATGTCTGTCCTGGGGATGATTTTATTAGAAGATGCTGTGTGAGCACCTAGAGTGCCAGGTGCTCGGCAGGACTTCCAGAAAAGGTTGTGTGTGGGTTTTGATAGTAAATGTTGGTACCCATACAGACCCTCTGGCAGCAAGGTCATTGGGGGAACTGAGCCCCAGCTACCTTCTGCTCTGGTACCCCATAAAGATGCTTGTGACCTTAAAGGTCCCTGCTACCTAGACAGCCCACTTGCCTCCTTCCGCCTTCCTCCCAGCCACTTGGGCCCCTCCCTGGCTTAACCTCTCACTTTCAGCATGATCTTTCTCTGCCTCTTCTACAGACTTTCTTCTTCTTCCCTTAAATGTTGGCTTTCTAGAGTTCTCTCGAACATGTGTCTTACTTTTGTGATGTCATCCAGTACCTTCCAAGCTCTCTTGCTCTTCAGGGTCTAGCCTCTACACCTACTTCACTCAAAATGATCTCAGCGTCTTCTCCCAAATTTCCCCTTCCCTTTTCATCCCCTACTCAAGGGCTTGCCCCCACGGTCCATATAGTCACCCAAGCCTCAGTTGGGACCCA
>NW_011494885.1:3495463-3504142 GCF_000754665.1 Bison bison bison
AAGCTACCCTCTTCCCATTCCACATCTTTCCTGGTTCAAGCCCTCCATCCTCTCCCACTTGGGTCCTTGCCTTTTATCCTGCCTGGTCTCTTGGCTGCCTGGTCTGTTTTTAAAAGACCACCCCTGTTGCTGTTCTACCTTCCTTCAGGGTGCAGCCTCCTCCAGGAAGCCCTCCCTGACTTCTTTCTCCCATCTCCCCATCCCTGTGCTCCATCCATGTTCCTGGCCACCTTCAGGCTTTCCTAGGTTGGGGGAATAGGCTGTAGGCAGTGGGGTCTTTTCCTTCACCCTGATTTGGAAAGGAGTTGCTTCCCAGAAGCTGGGCCTCACAGTGATCTTCTAGAAACACTTGGATACCAACATGTGGTATCCAAGTGGCTTTTCTAAGGCCTGGTGTTGATCAGCGCTGCCCAGGAAGGAAGTGGGTTGATGGGCTAGGCAATTGTGAAATCGGGAGCCCCAGGAATCTGCTGGGTCAACAAATACCAAAGAGGAAGTGGTGGGGAAAGGAAGTGGATATGGGTTTGGTCAAGTTGGGAGGGCAGAGCTCCCAAACCCCCTGCATCTGGGCCGCCTGACCTTCTCAAGTACCCCATCTCCAACCTTCAGGATGGTATTACTTCAGATTGGTGTTGTCCGAAAGGAATATGATGTGAACCACGCACATAATTTTAGATTTTTTCAGCAGCCAAGCAAGAGACAAGCAAAGAGAAACAAAATGAATCGGGTAAAATAATTGAATGCTATATTTTATTGAACAGAATATATTTCAAGTACTATCATTTCAAAATATGATCAGTACAAAAAGTTATTGAAAGAGTTCACATTCTTGTTTTTTCTTCACACCAAGTCTTTGGAATCTGGTATGTAGCTTTCATTCACAATAGCTCTCATTTCAGATCCACCTCATTTAAAATGCTCAGCAATCTTGTGCAGCCAGTGGCTACCATATTGGACAGCTCAGAGCTATACTTCCTTGATTAATGTTCAGATCATCTACAAAATTTTAATATCTAACTGCTGGAGTTTGTATTTCTAACATGTGAAGATTCTGGTGTGACATTCTAGAATCCTGTGATTCAAATAGTGTGTGACTAACGTTGTAGGATCCCTTAGATCAAGTAGCCTGTGATTCCAACATTCTGAGAGTCTGTGATTTCAACAATTTAGGCTTCAGAGTCTTTGACCTAGCTCAGCCATCAGCAAACTCCAGCCTGTGGACCAAATCCTGCCCGTTGCTTGTTTTTGTGAATAAAGTTTTATTGGAACACAGCCATGCCATTCAGTCTGAGGCCACTTTCATTTTACCAAAGAGTATGTATGGCCTCTTGACCAGCAAAAACTAACATACTTACTCTCAGTTCCCTCACCAAAAAGTTACCCTTGGGCTAGAAATTCAGATTCTAAGCTGGATGGTGATTTTTACAGCTGCTTGTTTTGTTGTACTCTTTACTTCACACGTTACAGACACACTTTTTCATGCATCAGATATCTTGTAGTAATATATATATTGTTCAAAAGAGACTGGTTTCCCTGTGTGGGCCACTCACCCTTTTGGGCTTCTGGAATTCTATTAGCCCCTGGTGTGGTGGTTTAGTCTCTAAGTTATGTCTGATTCTTGTGACTCTATGGACTGTAGCCCACCAGGCTCTTCTGTCCATGGGATTCTCCAGGCAAGAATACTGGAGTGGGTTGCCATTTCCTTCTCCAGGGGATCTAACGGACCTGGGGATTGAACCCTGGTCTCCTGCATTTTGCAGGTGTATTCTTTACTGACTGAACCACTAGAGAAGTCCCATTAGGGTGAACTTTATGAAATTACCAGACTTCATCCTATTTTGGGGTGAGGGGGCATAAGAGCTTATTATTTTAAAAAAATTGTATGATATGCATAATGTAAAACTCACCATTAGTAACATTTAGTACATCCACAATGTTGTGCAACTCTGACTACTATTTCTAACTAGTACTACTTATAACAGACTACTATCTGTAGCTGGGTCCAGAACACTTTCTTTTTTTTAAAAGAAACACACATTTTATTTTTAAAATTTATATATATATATATATATATAGGCCATACTGTGCAGCATGTGGGATCTTGTTCCCCAACCAGGGATTGCACTTGTGACCCCTGCATGGGGAGCATGGAGTCTAAATCCCTGGACCACCAGGGAAGTCCATCTAGAACATTTTCATCACCCCAAAAGGAAGAACCCATTAAGCAGTAACTTTCCATTCACATCCCTCCCTTCCCCTCAGGTTCTGGCCATCACTAATCTGCTTTCCGTTGCCACAGATTTGCCAGACTTCAACCTATTATGACTCACAAAAAATGACAAATTTCATATGGATGAACTGAACAAACTTCTAAAGGGCTTCCTAGGTGGTGCTAATGGTAAAGAATCTGCCACCCAGTGCAGGAGACTTAAGAGATGAGGGCTCCAACCCTAGGTCAGGAAGATCCCCTGGAGGAGGGCATGGCAACCCACTGCAGTATTCGTGCCTGGAAAATTCCACGGGCAGATGAGCCTGGCAAGCTACAGTCCATGGGGCCCCAAATAATCGGACTTCTAAGATGTCCTTATTGTATCGTGTTGAGGGGCCAATACTCAGGATCTCATAGGGCGTCTATAAAAGGAACCCCACTCCTTAAATGATCCCCCAACTTTTCATAACATCTGTGTCCCTGTCTCCATTCACAGCATCCCCCAGCTCCCCAGATAAGAACCTCCAGCTCCAGAGACAGCAGCAAACCTTAGCTTCCTAGAATCCGAGAAACAGTTAGCTGGGACTCAGTGACCAAGCAGTTTAAGTGATCTGAGAAATACATTTTGTAACCTCAAGATCAGAGGAGGTTTGAGCTCATAAAGGACGGTGTCCCCTCCCATATCTGCCCTCACCCCCTGGGACTGCTCCCATATTACTTTCTCTTTCTGACCAGGGTGGGTTCCCACGGGGGGCTTAGGGCTGGCGGGATGTAGGGGACGAAGGTGGTGGGAGGGGGTGGTCTGGGTCAGGCTCAGCCAAGACTGGGTCACCCAGAGACATCCCCGCTCACACTGAGAGTTACTGTCTCTTGACCCCAAAACAACTCCCGCTACCAACGGGAGTTTCTTCTCCAAACAACAAGAAAAGAAATGTATAAATATATCCCCTCAGCCTCTGAAGCACGCACACAGTGGTGCAAACACCAAAACCACTGAATGAAGGGTTCTGAGGCTGGAATGAGGGTCGCTTCCTCTTGCTAAGCCTGTCTCCCTAAAATGCAGCTTTTAAGAATTGATAGCATATGCTTTTTATTGTTCCTTAATGTGGACACAGCATCTCCTGTGTGCCAGGCGCTATTGTACGTGTGTATTTTATTTTATTTTTTTTACTTTTACAATATTGTATTGGTTTTGCCATATATCAACATGAATCCGCCACAGGTATACACATGTTCCCCATCCTGAACCCTCCTCCCTCCTCCCTCCCCGTAGTGCATGTGCATTTTAAATCTCTTCATCCATTTAACGTTCATAGCTAAAATATCCATTTCACAGATGAGGAAGTTGAGGCTCAGAAGGGTTGAGGCCCGAGAAGCTCGTCAATGGGGAAGCTAGAATATGTATGCTATTGCTCTGGCTCTCAAATCCATGTTCTCAGACTCTATGCTACGCTGGGAGGGAGGTTAGGAACCACTATGCTCAAAATCTTCCCATTTTATTTATTATTATTGTTTGTTAAGCTTTCGGCCAAGTTGTGCAGCTTGCAGGATCTTAGATTCCTGACCCAGGATCGAACCTCAAAGCTCAGAAGTGAAAGCGCAGTATTCTAACCGTTGAACCACCAGGGACGTCCCCCAAATCTTCCCATTTTAAAGAGGGAAAACAGAGACCCACAGAGCGGATAGGACTTGTTGTGTTTTGTCTGCCTCTGAGGCCTCAGGCCCTGTGCTGGGCACCCTTGGCCTTTTACTGGAGGCTGTGACCTTGAGCTGGCTCCCTCAGAACGTGGGAGGCGGGAGGCATACTGGTCTTCAAGGCTCTGCAGAGGGCAGAAGGGAGCGGAGGGGCTGAGCTGGAGTCCGGGAGTGGGTGGGGGTAGTGGGCTGTGGGGACTTGGTGGGAAAGACCTCAGAGGGCCCTGCTGGGACAGCCAGTCTAGGCCGAGACCCCCAGACCCCAAAGGTCAAGCCACATGTAGATCTGGTTTCCAGGAAGCTGGTGACATGGAGACTGGTGCTGGGGACACTGGGTCAGCTCCCACCCACCTTTGCCCGCTGCCCGGTAATTTTGGGATGTGTGAGTCATGGGAAGAATCCAGGACAGACGCCAGCGGCAATAGGAAAAGGCCAATCCTGTTTTTCCTTGCTTAAGAGCGTCGGCTGGGACCTGTGAGGACACTGTGAGGTGACAGTGCCCGGCGGAGTCCCCTAGGAGCTCCGGGAACTGACTTGCAGGAATTCACTAGCTCACAGACGTTCGGGGAGAGACTTCAGAACACCCGGGTCTTGGCTGTCAGCCTGGATCTTGCCCCCCGCCGTGGCATCTGGCCCAACTGGGGACCCTTCCTCAAGAGACGGTAAGGATGGAGGGAAGAAGGGAGGGGGGCATTTTCCCAATCCTGGTTATATAGACTCATTATTTTCAGCATCTGGGAATCAGAACTAGAATTTCAGGAGTGGAGTCTTAATACCATCGCAATGGAATCTGATTCAAAATCCCAGACTCTTGGAATTTACTCAGGCAGGTCAACAGAAAGCTTCTGTTGAGGGAATCCCATATATTAATATTATCACACTCAGGTGGGCTTCCTTGGTAACTCATTTGGTAAAAAAAATCCTCCTGCAATGCAGGAGACCCCAGTTCGATTTCTGGGCTGGGAAGATCCCCTGAAGAAGAGTTAGGCTACCCACTCCAGTGTTCTTGGGCTTCCCTGGTGGCTCAGTGGGTAAAGAATCTGCCTGCCGTGCAGGAGACCTGGGTTTGATCCCTGGATTGGGAAGATCCCTTGGAGGAGGGCTTGGCAGCCCACTCCAGTATTGTCGTCTGGAGAATCGCCATAGACAGAGGAGCCTGGCAGCTGCAGTCCATGGGGTCGCCAAGAACCGGACACGACTGAGTGACTAAGCATACAAGCACACCCACAGGTATAAATGTAGAAATATAATTTATTTGGTGTATAAAATCAGAAGATAATAATACTCCCATGATGCTCCTTAAATGTCCTTTAGTCTGTGGCTGGTTAATAAGCATGACACACCCAGCCTGTGGATTGATTTTGACCTTATTGTGAAGAAAGGAGTTGATTTGTGTCCAGATAGGGAAAGTAGATCTGAGACATATTAAATGGAAAAGATTAAGCAATGGCACAGGGAGTGTTTGGATTTCTGTTTAATATGTTAAAAGGGAAATACCATTGACTGAGTTGCTTACACAGGGAAAACTCAGATTTGAACCAGGAAGACCTGGGAAGGGTGGAGTCTCGGGGTGGCGGGAGAGGGTACATGTGGATCTGGGACCAAGTGGCCAATGCATGTCTAACGCTCACGGTGGACGAGCTCAGCTCTTCATGCCTATTAAGTTGATGAATTCTCCTAACACCCTCTAAGGTGAGTCTATTGTTCTCATTTTTGCAGACGAGGAAGCTGAGACACAGAGAGGTTTGGTGGTTTGCCCAAAGCCACACAACTGGTGAGGGCTTGAATTTTCATTCTGTTGAAATGCAGATTCCGATTTGGTAGGTCTGGGGATGGGCCTGAGATTCTACACTTCTTTTTTTTTTGGCCACGCTGTATAGCGTGTGTGGGATCTTAGTTCCCCAACCAGAGATTGAACTCTTGCCTCCTGCGGAAGAAGTGGGGAGTCTTAACCATGGAACCAGAGGAAGTCCTGAGGTTTGAATTTTTAAAGCCTGCACATGGCTTCATGTTAGAGATGAAAATAATATGAAAGTGAAGTGTTAAACTTCACACACAATGGCTTGGCCTTTTAGTAGCTACTTGGCATGGAGGAGGGGGAAGGGGAGTGCCCCAACTTCCCTTCTGCCCTTCCTGTTGTGTCAACTCCAGCTGATGCCCTGCGGAGGGCCAGTCAGCCCAAAAGAGTCAGCAGAGAGCCGCAGTGTCAGGTTATTATGACATCATGCGGACGAGTCTATTTTCTACCTGAGCCCTTGATCTGTGCCACAAGCTTTACACATATCGACTGATCAAAGCCTCCCCAAACTGGTGAGGTAGGCTCATCTCCGTGACTAGCTTCTCAGATGAGGAAACCCAGAGAGAGAGCCGGCCGAAACTGTGCACTCAAGAGTCGGAGAGGCCGGGTCTGCTCAGGGTCACTGGCTGTCCGGCCTTCCAACTCTCCCAAACCTAAGACTTTTGGATGGTGATGTCCTAGGGCCTGGAGTTTCAGAGTGGGACTAACTAACACAGTTTGAAATTCAGCTCTGTTACTTGCTTAGCTGAGCCACCTTCGGTAAGTTTCTTAATTTCTCTACGGCCTCAGTTTTCTTGTCTGCAGAATGGGTCTAACAATGGTGTGAAAATCAGAGGGTTGTTATAAGGACTAAATGATATAATATGTAAAGGGGCTTGGAGCGATGCCTGGCACAGAACACAAAGTACTTGCTAGATGGTGCTTAATAGTAATAATAATGAAAGGGGATTTCCTGATGGCTCAGATGGTAAAGAGTCTGCCTGCAACACGGGAGACCTAGGTTGTAGTAGCAGTTATGATTCACATTCTATGGTAGACAATGTCATTTCTCTGCTCAGCACCTTCCCATGGCTCCCGTCTCATGCAGAATAAAAGATGAAGAGCTTACAGCACCTATGTGGGCACTGATACCTCTGTTTTTACCTCCCATCTATTCCACAGGAGATGGAGTTCTAACGTGTACCATCATGTTCCCGCCTTAGGGTATTTGCACTGGCTCTTTCCTCTGCCTGGGATTCACTTCTCCCAGATCACCACACAGCTCCCTCCCCACCTCCTTTCTTGTTCCTGTTGTTCAGTCCGTGTCTAACCCTAACTCTTTTCGACCCCATGGACTGCAGCTCACCAGGCTTTCTTGTCCTTCACTATCTCCCAGAGCCTGTTCAAACTCATGTCCATTGAACATGGACATGATGTCCATGGTTGGATGATGTCATCCAACCATCTCGTCCTCAGTTCCCCTACCCCCCACCTTCTCCTCCTGCCCTCTATCCCCTCCTTTGTGGTTTTGCTCAAATGTCACCTTTTCAGAGAGGCCTTCCTTGACTCCTCATTTAAAGTTCAACTATAAGGAATTAAAAATTCCAAAAAAAAAAAATAAAAATAAATAAAAATAAAAATTCCTTGTAATGCAGGAGACCTGGGTTCGATCCTTGGGTTGAGAAGATCCCCTGGAGAAGGGAAGGGCAGCCCACTCCAGTATTATTGCCTGGAGAATTCCAAGGACAGAGGAGCCTGAAGGGCTACATGCCATCTATGGGGTCGCACTGAGTCGGACACGACTGAATGATTAACACTTTCACATTCACTTTCATCTTGATGAATATTCAAGTTCCAATAGTTTAGATTCTAGAGTTCCAGTCTGCTAACTGGCTAGTGGTCAATGCTCTAGAGCTTCACTAGTCACGTGTAGCTATTTAAATCAATGAAAATGAAATAAGATAGAAAGTTTAGTTTCTCAGTCACCCTGGCTCCCATTTCAAATACCACAGATATGGACTATTTCCATCAACATTGAAAGTTCGATTGGACAGGGCTGGTCTAGAATGCCAAGCAATAAATGCCGAGCTAGCTACTAAATTCTAAGAATTTAGTATTTTGGAATTCTAAGATTTTTAGCATGTTGGAATTCTAACATGGTAATATTCTGGTAATAAGCTGGGGCTCTAACACTAACATTTTAGAATTCCAAGATTCTAATGTGCTGGAGTTCTTTGTTTCTTATAGCTTTATTTATTTATTTTGATTGTGTTCAGTCTTTGTTGCTATGCAGGTTTTTCTCTAGGGGCTACTTTCAGTTTGGGGGCCCCGGCTTCTCATTGCAGTGGCTTCTCTTGTTGCGGATCACGGGCTCAGTAATTGTGGCTTCTGGGCTTTAGAGCACAGACAGGCTCAGTAATTGTGGAGCACGGGATTTGTTGCTCCGTGGCATGTGAGATCTTCCCGGACCAGGGATCAAACCCGTGTCTCCTGCATTGGCAGGGGGATTCGTTACCACTGAGCCACCAGGGAAGCCCTGCACTGGAGCTCTAACGTTGTCCTGTCCTGGTTTCTGAGATGCTAAGGGGCTGGTGTTCCTATCCACTAGGATTCTGAGGGCCTGACAGTTTTCGTCTCTGAGTTTTCACACCATTGCTCGCCTTCCCAGGTGTCTGCAGCCTGAATGGAGAACAATTCTCTCGGCAATGAGTATGGGGATTACAGCGACCTTCCGGATCTCCCGGTGGACTGCGCTGATGGCTCCTGCATGTCCATTGACCTCCTCCATGCGACCCCACTCCTGCTGTATGCCGCCGTCTTCCTGGTGGGGGTGCCGTGTGCTCTTCCGATCTATGGCCTGGGTGACCTGGAAAGAGGCCCGCCAGAGGGTCAGTGCCATCTGGCTCCTCCAACTGGCCGTAGCGGACCTGCTCTGCTGTCTGTCTCTCCCCATCCTGGCAGTGTCGGTCGCCCACAAGGGCCATTGGCTGTACGGGGC
>NW_011494885.1:3504418-3515376 GCF_000754665.1 Bison bison bison
GAGCATTTTCCACACCGGCTGGAGTGTGTGGTGGACTATGGTGGCTCAACCGTGGCCGAGAACTCAGTGACGGCCACCCGGTTTATTTTTGGCTTCCTGGGGCCGCTGGTGGTTGTGGTCGTCTGCCACAGTGCCCTCCTGTGTCGTGCTACCCGACGCCGCTGGCCACTGGGCCTGGCCGTTGTGGTGGGGTTTTTTGTCTGCTGGGCCCCCTACCACGCGCTGGGACTGGTACTCACCATGGCGGCCCCACACTCCACCCTCCTGGCCCAGGCCCTGCGGGCTGAACCCTTGGTGGTGGGCCTGGCCCTTGCTCACAGTTGCCTCAATCCCATGCTTTTCCTCTATTTTGGGCAGGCTCAACTCCGCCAGTCTCTGCCAGCCGCATGTCGCTGGGCCCTGAAGGAGCCACAGAGCGAGGACGAAAGTATGGTCAGCAAGAAATCGACTAGCCACGACCTGGTCTCAGAGATGGAAGTGTAGGCTAGGGGGAAATCGGTTTCTATCTTTCTATCCTATTTTGCAAGATGGGCTTCAGGCATAGCTGGATCCAGGAGCTTAATGATATTGTCATTTGTTCTTTTATTCATTCAACAAACATTTGTTATGCCCCTGCCATGTGCAGTGCAGATATAAAACATTTCCATCATTGCAGGAAGTTCTACTGGACAAGGTTGCTCTAGAATATCACCTGTTCAGATCTTTGAAATCACATAGTAGTGATACCCTCTTAACTCCAGGACAGCACTTTACACACAGTTTCTCCTTTAAGGTAATTCTTACAACAACCCAGAGGTCGTTTTCCCAAGATCGCACAACAAGGAAATTATAGAGCTGAGATTGGATCCCATGTTTACCTGACCCTAGTATCCATGCTCTTGATCATTGAAAATTTCCTTCAACGCCTTCTTCAAATAGTCTCCTCCCTGGGGAACAGAACATTTTGTTCTCCAAGTTCTGGAACAAAATTTCCCAGCTAACCTGTAAGTTTTCCAAGGACAACATCTGGGCTAGTTTAATTTCTGTCTCGCCTCCACCCTTCCCAAACTTTAAAAAGAGACAAACTATGTTTGTGTACACCCTATTTTCTTCCAACTAGATTGTGAGCTACCCAATGATGGGGATCTTTTTGTTAAAAAAAAAAATCTGATACAGGGACATGTCTTAGGTCAACAACACATATTTTATTTTTTAATATTTTATTCAGCATTCTCATGGAGAAGGGAATGGCAACCCACTCCAGTATTCTTACCTGGGAAATCCCATGGACAGAGGACAGAGGAGCCTGGCAGGCTACAGTTCATGGGGTCACAAGAGTTGGACATAACTTAAGAAACTAAACCACCAGAATTCTCATGCATGATCCAAAATTGCCTTATCAAATGAATCCTGTCCTGGGACAATTTATATAACTTCATGAAAAGTTGGAAGAAATCTTGCTGTTAATCCATTGGGGCCAGGTGCCATTTAGGAGAGTTCTTTGTACATTTGTAAACAGTCTTTTGTATTTTTTGAAATTTGTTTTCCTTTCTTATTGCATCAGTGTTACTTCTTGTTAAAAAATAATTAATTTCATAAAAGCTTTTAGAGTCTTTCTCAGCAATTTTCCATAGAAGTCCTTTGATCATGAAAAATAACCTTGTTTTTGGTTTGTTGCAACTTCCTCCTTTTGTTCTTAAGTTTGTTCTTTGGTTTTTGTTTATTTTTAGCATGAATGTATCAAGTTCTTTAGGTTTCCAATTAGAATGTTTCCCAAGAACTAGTTTCAAGTTTTCTACTCAATCCTTAGCATTGGTAGTTTGTTATTTTCTTCCTAACTTCATATTTGTTGCTTGCTTTCTCCCATTTTCATTTTTAAAAAAAATTATAGTTCTCTTTTGTACGTTTTAAGCAGATGTTAGTCAATTTCTTCCCCTTCTTCTTTTGATCATGACACAAGAATTGGCCTCTCGATGTTCTAATTGCTTCCTAAGGATTCAATAGTTACATACAACTTACCACTTGACATTCCAACTCATTGTAGAATAAATAATTTAATATGCTCAAAACGGAAGTATGGATTTTCTCTTTCAGCCATCCTCCTGCTTCTTTTCCATCCCAATTGATGGCAACTCTATTTCCAGGCGCTCAGGCCAAGAACCTCGGGCCACCTCTGTTTCTCTCATATTCACAGTTCATGACCAGTTTATCAGCCAATCCCTGCAGATTCTATTTTAAAATATCAATTTTCTCCACCATCATCCTGGTCCAGCCATCTATCGTGGCAGCCTCCCCCTTGGTCCCCTCTTCTTATCTTGAATCCCTGTAGGCTGTTCCCCACATCGGAGCCAGAGGACTCTGTTAAAATCTAAGTCACATGGAACTCTGCCCATGGACTCCACCTCACTCAGATTGGAAGCCAAAGTCCACACTTGTATCCTCCTCCTCTCTCCCACCTCATTCCCTATTGTTTTCCAACCTTCATCCAACTACACAAGCCTGCTTGCTGACCCTTGAACCCTCCAAGTTATGTGGTCATCTCAGTCTTTGCCTCTGTTGCTTCCTCTACCTTGAATGCTCTGGCCAAGGGATCCCCATGGCTTGCAACACTGTTTTTAGCTCTTTGCCTAAATGTTACTTTCTGGGAGATGTCTTCTCTGACTGTCACTGGACCAAATAGCATCACTCCTTGTCCCTTCCCTGCTTTGTTTTACACCATAGAAAATGCAGTTCTGCTTGACATTCTATATATTTATTTTAATCTACGTGTCTGTCTCCCTCACCAAAATATAAACTCCTTCGTTTTGTTCATTTCTGTACCCTCAGTACCTAGAACTGATTCTAGAAATGAAAGCTTCTTAACCATGATGCTATCCAAAGGAAAAAGGAGAATGATGCAAAGGATATAAAAAATGAAAGATTTAACATTTATCAAGCGCCTATATGTATAATAGTGAAAAAAGTTTAGCTACCTTATGTATGCATACTTTTGCATTTGTTTTTCCCAACAATCTTGAAAAGTAGGCATTATCCTCGTTTTATAAATAGGGAAACTGAGGCTCAGTGCCGCAATGACTGACCCATCTAGGACTAAAGAGGAGTCACTTTTCTCCTTCAAGTAGTCACTCATTCAACATTCACCGACTATCTAATCCCTGTGTTTGTCTCTGGAGAATCTAGGACCTTCAAGACAGAAAGCTTGGAAGTTGAATTGTATTATTCATTAATGAGCTGATAGGGTGAATTATACATGAATAGATTACATTAATGATTGTGAATTATAATACATCAATGTAAAGACCCTGATGCTGGGAAAGATTGAAGGCAGGAGGAGAAGGGGACGACAGAGGACAAGATGGTTGGCTGGCATAACTGACTCGATGGACATGAGTTTGAGCAAGCTCCGGGAGTTGGTGATGGACAGGGAAGACTGGCGTGCTGCAGTCCATGGGGTCGCAAAGAGTAGGCCAACGACTGAGCAACTGAATGGAACTGAACACATCAATGTATTAATAATTAATACATTAATAATAATAACTAAATCACGGGGGGGTGTTTTGATAGTGTCTGGGCTCAGGCCAGCGTCCTATTTTGGCTAAACCCCTGCGTCCGGGCGACCCACAGATACAATTAGCTGTTCAGAGGCAGGATAGACCAACTCTCCACCGTCACGCCTCCACTGGCCCCCAGAGGGCGCAGCGTCACCCGAAGCTCCGCCCAAAGCGAGGCGGGGCCTGATCATTCTGTACGCAGGCGCACAGTGAGCCTTGGGCTCTCGCAGCTGCTCATTGGTTCCTCTTTCCGCCTCGGGGGCTTGGCTGGGCCGTGAGAATGGCGTGCGCAGGCGCAGGACCGGCTTCGGGCGCGTGAGCGGTCCTGGGGACCGGAAGTTGAGGCGATCTCGGCGGGTAGCGAGGTGAGGGGGGCGGGGCGGCTGCTTCGGGCGGTGGTGGCGGCGACTGGAGCCCGATCGGGATCGGGAACAGCTTGGGAGCGGGCTGAGGGGAACGGGGAGACCCCGAGATGAGGCAAGGTGTTGGAGGAAGCCGAGCAGCCGGGAGAAGCAGATAGAGATGGAGCCTGAGCGTTGCTAAGAGAACTGAGGGTCAGAGAGGTTGAAAGAAATGGAGGCACAAAAAGGAGTTTCGAGAAACTGAGGGACTGAGAGACGGGGAGGTTGAGAGAGGAGAGAAGCTGAAAACTGGAGAGATCGAGGGCGAGAGACTAATGGATCCGACGGAGAGAGGCTCACAGGGTCCACGAGAGAAGTGTGATCGCACCGTGAACTTGGGAGATGCAAAGAAACGTAGAACGATGAGAGTGGAAACTAGAGTTTTGAGAAAAGTGTACATATTTGTGAGTGTGATGTATATGTATGCATATAACTATATATGAGTGATGTAGAGTAGTGTCTGATGTGTGTCAGCCCTAAGTAAATGTTGGCTATTATTAGAGCTTCAAACTAGGTGACAGAATTTTAGATGGAGAAATGGAGAGTCAGTGATGGAGAGAGAAGAAAACGGAGAGTCACACACACACACACCAAATTCAAACAAAATGAGAGATGAAAAACTGAAGAGGAGGAGTGGAGTCAAATGGAGAAAGACAGTTGGAGAGAAAATCAGAGTGAAAAACAGATCAGGGTGGGAGAGAATCAGAGAAATGAAGAGTTGGGACCAGTCAAGGAGAGGGAAGAGAGGTAAGGGTGGTGAGCAAGATGGACCAGAAAAAAGAGACCTGAAGATGGAGAGCCAGAGAAGAGAGATGGGGAAGTAGAGAAAATCTCTAAAAGCCTTGAGCCTAGGAAGTACAGGCCAAGAGATGGTCAGAGGCACAGTAAGAGAGAAACTAGTCAAGCCAAGAAGTCCAAAAGATAGCCTAAGACTAGACACCTTGAGAGCCATAAGGATGCCCTCATTCTGACCCACATACATACGTAAGGCAGTTAGCAGCCTGGGAGGAATGCTCCCCTCCGTTTCATTGTCCCTGTCTTTTTCTGAGACTCACTGGCCCAGCATGGCAGCATTTTCAAGGCCTTTTCCTTTTTGTTCCCTGCTAGAAAAGAAATTCCCTCTGAAGGTGCCATGGTATCACCCAGCCCACGTGCTTACCAGGAAGTGGTGGGCACTCCCCACAAGGCTACTCTTTTATGGGTACAGCTCTGCCAGTCCACAGGTTCTTCAACTGGCTCTTGCCTGGCTTTGATAAACCCTTAACTGGCTCTGATAACTCCCAGGGTTGGTCTGGGTCTCTCTGAGACTAGAGATAGAACCTCTGAACTCTGTTCTGTGATGGCCCTTAGAGACTGAAGGCTGAGGAGGAGAAAGCATTGCTAATAAACCAAGGGGAACTGTGGCCTTTTGAGTGTAAAATTCTTTCCAGGTTGTATGCCTGTGGTTCCTCGCACTGTTTTCTGTCAGTCATCATGGAGAGAAAGCACTGGGCTTGTATGTCAGTTACTGTTTCGCTTCTCTGTGTCAGGCTAGGTAATAAACGTTGCAGTGTTTTGAGATGGGGATTGTTCCCATTTTTCAGATGAAGAAAACCTCAGAGGAGTTAATTTGCACGTGGACGCCTATCTGGTAAATGATAAAGCTGAGGCTGAAATTCAGATCTACCTGACTGTGAAGTCTTTACCATGGAAGGCTCGGGACCCTTTTGTCAATTTTTTTTCATTAATTTTTTTTGTTGTTTTGGCTATGCTACACGGCATGTGGGATTTTTAGTTCCCGGGTCAGGAGTCGAACCTGTGCTCCCTGCATTGGAAGCATGGAGGCTCAACCACTTGACTGCAGGGGAAGTCCCTTAGGACCCTTTGAAGATCATAAACTCCTTTAAGAATCTGAGTGATGGGCTTCGCTCCAGAAAATAGCATATACAAGGGGATGTGCTTCATTGGTTAGGAGTTTACGCAGCTAAGAAACCAGGCCTTAAGCAAATGGACTTAGCGGTGAAATGGACTTTTGGAAGGAACTCAAGCACTGAATGGCGTTGCCAAGCTTCTCCCCTGTCCCTCTTCCACTTCTGTCCTTGTGGTTGCTTGGTGACCATCCTTGTGTGTGCCTCCTTGTGCCCACATGCAGTCTTTTCTGTAGGAAAGATTTCTAGGAAAAGACTATTTAAGACGTGCTACAAACAGCTCCCTGCTTATATCATCCTTGCTTAGCCAACAGTAGATAAGCTTTTCTGTGCTAACAGCCTAGTGTAAATTCCTGGGAAGGGCCCTGACTGCCTCTCCTTGGGTCACATGTCTACTCCTTAGACCAGTCACTGGTTAAAGGGGGAGTGGGATACCATGATTGGCCAGGCCTTTGTCACTTGCCCAATCAATAGGAGTTCTCGGACTTATAGGCAGTGGAAACCATGTAGATTTCAAGAAGGGCTACTCTCCCAAGGAGAGTGCATTTGTTTTTCAGGAAAAAAAAAAAAAAGCGGGAAGTGCCAGGCAGGCAAAAACAAACCATGCAACACTTGCAAAATCAGGCACTGAATTCCAGATGGTTTCCGGGGATCCTGAAACTCAGTAGACCACGCCTCTCATGTTGTTGTGTCTCATGACCAAGTTCTGCTGTTGGCTGGCCATGTGACCTACATTCCTTCAGGTCCAAAATCCCCTTCTTGGGGATCCTTCCCTGACTCCCAGGCATGGTCAAGGAAGGCTCCTGCAGCCCCCGGGCTTCCTTTCTTGCTGCCCCCATCTCTGGATTGTCAAGAGTCTGGTGGCAGGACCCCCTGTGGGCGCTCAGTGTGGTCTTACCCATTGCTGTCCCTTCCCCTAGTCCAGTGCTTGCAAAACAGCAGGCTGTCAGTAAATGTGTCTAATAAATGACTGTCTTCTGTTTTTTCCTGCAAACATCCAGGGCCTGCAGCCCCAGGATGAACTTGTGTCCATCCCAGAGGTCACCACAGGAGTCGTGAGGTGCCCTGTGCGTCACCAGCCTGACCCAGGCCGCAGGCCATTTGCTCTGCCAACTCCTGTGTCGATCCTGTAGCACCACTGAAGAGGAGATTAGCTCTTGGAGGAGAAAGTGCTGCCTTCTTGCCGGCACTGGCCTCTCACTGCAGCAAGTGGGGAATGTCCGAGAATATTTGGTATAGGGGCTCAGAACTGAGGCCGGTTTTGTGACAGCCCTGGGATTGGCCACGGCATGCCGCCTCCCAGAACAAGGGAGGGCAGGGGTCCCTGGGACCGACCCCGGGCTCCCAGTCCTGAAGCGGCCCCAGAGAAATGGAACTGGAATTGTCCCGAGACACGGCGCCTCTTTGAGGATGCCTTCTTTGGCGATGAGGATTATATCCGGCAGGGTTCTGAGGAGTGTCAGAAGTTTTGGACATTCTTTGAACGCTTGCAGAGGTTCCAGAATCTCAAGACCACCAGGAAGGAGGAGAAAGATGCCAGGCAGCCCAAGCACAGCCACCCAGCACTGGCTGACTTGCCTCGCGCCTACGACCCTCGCTACCGCATCAACCTCTCCGTCCTCGGCCCGGACGCTCGGGACTCTCGGGGGCCGGGCAGGCGCCTGCCCCCGGAGAGAGTGTCCGAGTTCCGCCAAGCCCTGTTGCACTACCTGGACTTCTGCCAGAAGCAGGCGTTTGGGCGACTGGCCAAACTGCAGCGGGAGCGGGCGGCACTGCCCATTGCCCAGTACGGGCACCGCATCCTGCAGATGCTGAAGGAGCATCAGGTGGTGGTGGTGGCGGGCGACACGGGCTGCGGCAAGTCCACCCAGGTGCCCCAGTACCTGCTCGCCGCCGGCTGCAGTCACGTGGCCTGCACCCAGCCCCGGCGAATCGCCTGCATCTCACTGGCCAAGCGCGTTGGCTTCGAGAGCCTCAGTCAGTATGGCTCACAGGTGAGTGGGGCAGAACAGGCTTCCAGGTTTTCTCACATAACCTCACGGGATAAGTTAATATCAGTGAAGTTACGAAAACACTACCCTTCTACCTGGCAATGCTTCTCCTAGAAATTTTTTTATAGGTTGGCCTGGATATGGTCCAAATGACAAAGGCGCTAACGGTAGCCAGTTTAGTACTGTAAAAAAAATTGGAAATGCCTAAATGTTTATCAGTCTTTCTCTAGGCAGTCAGAAAAAAAAGAATGAGGATGTTTCTTACTAATGATATCTAGGGTTCTAATCCTGGCTCGACCACTTAAAAATTGTTATTGAGACTTCCCTGGCAGTCCAGTGGTTCAGAATCCACCTTCCAACGCAGGGGACTTGGGTTCTATCAGGGTCAGGGAACTAAGATCCCACATGCTATGGGGCAACTAAGCCTAAGTGCCCCGACTAGAGAAACACATCTGAAATCGAGGTGTGTACGATGTGAGGTAAGGGTTAAGATATGTTTCCTTTCAATAACATTTTTTAGCCTGTTTACTTTGGATGACTGGCTTCAGTTTCTCCATCTGTGAGATGAGGGTAATAATAGTGCTTACATTGTGTGGTGGTTGTGAGGATGAAATGAGTTGATATACATAAAGATTTAAAGTAGTTCCTGGTACTTAGAAGGGACTCAGAGAAAGGTTAATCGTTACTATTGTAATTAATTAGTATCATACATCAGGCTCCATGCCAAATACTTCATGTGCATTAGCGCATGTAATTCTCAGGGCATCTAGAAGGAAAAAATATGTCTCTGGGATGGAATTGCCCAAAGTCGGCAGCACTAAGTGGCAGAGGTGACATTCGAACCCAAGCCTATTGGTCTCCGGGCTCTAATGTGGGACACTTGCTCAGGTTTTTGATATGGGGAGGGTCAGAGGCTACAGGACAGGCCCAGTGTCCTCTCTGACCACCCCCTCCCACCCCCCACCCCCAGGTCGGCTACCAGATTCGTTTCGAGAGCACGCGCTCGGCGGCCACGAAGATCGTGTTCCTGACGGTGGGGCTGCTCCTCCGGCAGATGCAGCGGGAGCCCAGCCTGCCCCAGTACCAGGTGCTGATCGTGGACGAGGTGCATGAGCGGCACCTCCACAACGACTTCCTCCTGGGGGTCCTCCAGCGCCTGCTGCCCCAGCGGCCCGACCTCAAGGTTGTCCTCATGTCGGCCACCATCAACATCTCGCTCTTCTCCAGCTACTTCGGCAACGCCCCCGTGGTGCAGGTGCCGGGGCGGCTCTTCCCCATCACGGTCAGTGCTGCCCACGCCTCCCGCCGCCCCCACCCCAACCCCCAAGCCCCAGACTCCCCACCCGGTCCCTGGCCAACCTGGACATGTCGCTTCACTTCTCTCCTTCTCTGTTCCCCATCTCTTTAATTAATGACCTTCTCTCTCTTTTTAAAGTTTTTCTGTATTTATTTTGTGGCTGCTGCACTGTTGCAGCATTGCATGAGCTTCTCATTGCGAGGCTTCTCTTGTTGCGGAGCACAGGCTCTACAGCTCGGACTCAGTAGCTGAGGCGCATGGACTTAGTGGCTCCGTGGCACGTGGGATCATCCTGGACCAGGGACTGAACCCATGTCCCCTGCATGGACAGGCAGATTCTTATCCACTGTACCACCAGGGAAGCTGCTATTTTCTGGGCATTTGCGGTGTCCTAGGGAGAGTGCTAACTGCTTGTTAGAGGAGAGCCCAAAATTTAAAGGCTCAAATAACACAGAAATTTTTCTTATCTAACAGAATAGAACCAACTTGTCCAGGCTAGTCCAGATTGATGAGCAATTCTGTTGCACATGGTCATTCAGGGACCCAGGCTCCTCCTTTCTCATCGCTTTACCATCTCACAGGGCAGGGTTTCTCAGACTCAGCACAGTTGGTATTTTGGGCTGGATAATTCTTGGTTGTGCCCTTCAGGGTGTTTATCAGCATCCCTCAGAAGTGGCAGGGCCAGGACTTAAATCCTGCTCACAGATAGATGTGGCACCGGGCCAGGTAGCTTCTGTTTGCCCTTCCAGATCTCCTGTGCCCTTCCCTACCTTCCTGTCTGCCCCGGCAGGCACTAACGACCCCCCTCCACCCAGCTTCTCCTTGGCCAGTGGAAAAGGAGAGGCCGCCCCTTCCCTCGAGGTCTGCAGTGGGCTAAACCTCGAAGCTCCTTCCAGGACGGCTCTCCGCACAGTCCTCTCCTTTATGGTTTGATAACCGCTCCTTCCTCTTGTTCTTTGGGGCCAAGGCTTGATAACAGCTCTGAGGCTCCTCACGGCAGGAAATGCAGCGTTCCTTGTGGTTTCTGGATCTCAGTGCCCATCAATCTGTCTTCTAAGTAGTCATTAAAAACAGAGAGGGTGCTTTCAGAGAAGTGATTTTGAGGGTTTCAATTCCGACTCCACCCCTTAAAATTTTGTCATTGTTGGAGTTATACTCCAACTACAAAAGATTTATGTGTATCACAAGTGTATAGCTCAATTAATTTTCACGAATTAAATGTCTCAACGGGGACTTAACTGGCGGTCCAGTGGCTAAGACTCCGAGCTCCCAATGCTGGGGAGCCGTGTTCGATCCCTGGTCAGGGAACTAGATCCCACATGCCGCAACTAAGACCTGGCACAGCCAAATAAATAAAAAAATTTTTTTAGTTTTTATCACAAGAAAAAATTTTTAAAAATACTTGAATGGAGCCAGTATCTAGGTTAAAAGGCATGAAACATTACCAGCACCCCGGAAACCTCCCAGTTACCTTGATACTTTGTCCTTTTCTCACATCCTCTTCAAGCTGAATATTTGAGACAGTTTGTCCTCTGTCTGCTGCCTGGCTGGTCTGTCCTCTCCATCAGCCTGTGGCCTCCCCGCCCCGTGGTCACCTGGAGTGACCAGGTCTGCTCCTGCCTGGGGCTGTCTCCTCGCAGGTCGTGTACCAGCCGCAGGAGGCTGAGCCGACCACGTCCAAGTCAGAGAAGCTGGACCCGAGGCCCTTCCTCAGGGTGCTGGAGGCCATCGACAATAAGTACCCCGCCGAGGAGCGGGGCGACCTCCTGGTGTTCCTCAGCGGCATGGCAGAGATCAGCGCTGTGCTCGAGCCCGCCCAGGCCTACGCCAGC
>NW_011494885.1:3515496-3531409 GCF_000754665.1 Bison bison bison
GCACAGCGCCCTCTCTGTGGCCGACCAGGACAAGGTGCGGAGTGTAGCCGGGCGGAGCAGGGCAGGGGGCATCTCGCTGCATAGCCCAGGAGGAGGGGCTGGGGCGGCTGACACAGGACTGAGGCCACCCCACGACCCCGGGCTGTGGGCTGCAGAGACAGGCCGCTCACATCTTTCAGCTGGGGGAAGATCCTGCGGGGCGAGCTTCCTGATGAGGTGGGGGGCACTGGGGCTGGGCTTTGGCAGACAGGAGAAATTTTGAGTAAAGGAAGAGGAAGGAAGGCAGTCCAGGTTGGGGGAACTAGCTTGAGCAAAGGCCTGGACGGAGGAATCTGGGAGTCAGGTGTGGGGAAAGGTGAAGAGACTGCCTGCTTGGAATGGAAGGGTGCTGGGGGACAGGTCTCTGGGTCACTGTCGGTCTAACAAATCACCCCAGGAGCTAGAGCATGGCCACTGTTACATTCATTGTCTTACACGTCTTACGTGGTGTCTGTCGGTCAGGAATCTGGGAGGAGCTTAGCTGGATGGTCTTGGCTCAGGGTCTCTCATGAGTCGTGGTCAGGTGTCAGCTGGGGCTGCTGTCATCTGAAGGCTTGACTGGGGCTGGAGGATTCTCTTCTGAGATGGAGCACTCACTTACATGGCTGGCTGTTGGTTGGGGGGCCTTTCTAGGGGGCTACTTGGGAGTTCTCACAATGTGATGGCCAGCTCTTCCCAAAAGACCAAAGTAGAAGCCATAGCATCTTTTATGAGGTAGCTGTGGAAATCACAAACCATCACCTCTGCCCTGTTCAAAGGAACAGTACCAGGTGAGGCTGTGAATCCCGCGAGGTAAGACTGCCCCGGCCATCCTGGAGGCTGCCTGCCATAATCACCTCCAGGAGAGTCCCTTCAGGTCACATGTGGTTGTTTAGTGATTAAAGAAATAACCTTTGAGGGACCTCCCTGGTGGTTGGATCCCGAGGTTAAGGCTCCATGCTTCCACTGCAGGGGACACAGGTTCCACCCCTGGTTGGGGAACCAAGAGCCCACATGCTGTGGGGTGCAGCCGTAAAAGTAAAAAACAAAACCAAAACACAGCCAAAAAGTTAAAAAAAAAAAGAAGAAAGAAAAGGAAGAAATAACATTTGAGCACTTCCTAGTGCTTCTCTTGCACCAGGGGGCCCCTTTGGGACACGGTGGGGGCTTCCCCTCAAGCTGCTGGTCTGCTGGGGGCCGGATGGGCATGTAATCAACGATTCTACAAGTAGTAGAGGAAAGCCTCGGATATTCCGAGCAGAGTCTTGGTGGATTCAGGAAAGGCTCCCTGGGGGAAGGGACTTAGCAAATGGAGACCTGAGAAAGCCCCGTTCTGGGACGGGGGGCAGGAAAACGCATGTGCCAGCCAAAGTGTGTGGGGCACTTGTTTTGTGCTGGGCAGTGTCTGAACCACCCTGTCTGCCGGGTCCTGTGTCCCCATTTGACAGCTGCAGAAACTGAGGCATAGGCACTCAGGCAGAGTCACGTGACTGGCAGAGCCAGGCTGTAGAACTTGGTAATTTGGTATCAGAGCCCATGCTCCGAACCATCTGTTGGCAGACTTTCTGTGAAGAGGGTGGAATCTTCAGGTTTTATGGGCATGTGGTCTTTGTCACAACTACCCTGCTACAAAGCAGCTGTAGACTCACCAGGTGAGGCTGTGCTCTGTTAAGTTTGATTCACAAAAACAGGTCACAGAGTGGATTTGGCGCACAGGCTGTAGTTGCTGACTCTTAACCACTCTTAACCACTGTGCCTGACTGTCTTTTGGGTCCATGAGAAGGGCTTGTGCAAAGGGCCTGGGGTGAGAGAAAGACAGGGCAGCTGGGAAACTACACGCAGAGTGGCTGGGTCCAGATTGTGAGGGGGAAGTCATGGGACCAGGGAGGTGCACAGGGTAGACCACCAGGGGCCTGGAAGACCCACTGCAGGCCTGGACTTTGTCCTGAGGGCACGGGGGGATCTTGGGAGGGTTCTGAGCAAGGTGGCGGGCAGTTCTGTTTGCTTTAGCAGATCCCTCTGTTGCATGTGAAGGCTGGATGGGAGGGGTGAGACCAGAGACCAGGGAGGAAGCTGGAGCGGGATCTGGGTGGGAAAGAATAGGCATGGACCTAGGCAGGGGCTGTGGCTTTGGGATATTCAAGGGGATCGGCTGTGGCTGGATGGGTGAGGAGAGATGAACACCCAAAATGGCCCAGGTTCTGTCCCCAGTGATGCAGTAGATGAGGAGATGGGGGCCCAAGGAGGAAAGGGTTTGGTAGAAGGTGCTTAGGCTGTTTGAGACGTATGACTGAGGTCCCATGGGAGATCCACGAGGCCCCCAGACACAGGGGTCAGTGAGTGCCATGTTAGTTGTGCAAAGAGCCTGGGTGGGGTAGGACAAAGACAAGGCCCCAAGGCCACCTCTTTACCGCCCCCCAGGTATTCGACGTGGCCCCCCCTGGAGTCCGGAAATGCATCCTCTCCACCAACATCGCTGAGACCTCAGTCACCATTGACGGGATCCGCTTCGTGGTGGATTCTGGTAAGGGTGCCCCCTGGCTTCCCCCAGGACCTGGCGAGGTGTGGGGTTGGAGATGTGCGTGTGTAGTGAGGGAGCTCACACAGAGGCAGGGAGGTTGGTAGTGTTTGGGGCTGTGGAGAGTGGTGGCATCTTAGTCTCGTTCAGGCCGTCCAAGCTTGCCCCTACCTCAGGGCCTTTGCACTTACTGTTGTCTCTGCTGAGAGCTGTCTTTCCCCCAGATATCCACACGGCTCACTCCCTCACCTCATTTCAGGACCTGTGCAAATGTCTCCCCAGTAGAGAAGCCCACCTTGTCCACGTTATCTAAGTGATCTCCTTTCACTGTCACCTCCCTCATGAGGCTTTATTTTTCTTCATAGTGTGGGGCATTTTATTTTATATCCCAGCTAGACTCTTTTCTGAAAAGTTAGCATAGCTTAGTGGTGAGGAACCAGCCTGGCCAGGTACCTTGCTGGCTGTGTGACCAAGGTCTGACAATCTCAGTGGGTCATTTTGTTCACTTGTAAATAATAATAATAAATAATAAAGTAATAATAGCACCTCCTTCAGGTTGTGAGGATTAGAAGACTTAATACGCTTGGGGGCTGAGGCCAGTACCTGGCACAGGGTGAACAAATGCTCAGTAAATGTTAGCAGTTACCTTACTGTATTGAATCTGGTACCATTGATGAGAAAAGGAAATGGCAAACCACTCTAGTATCCTTGCCTGGAAAATCCTATAGATAGGACCCTGGTGGGCTTCAGTCCATGGGGTTGCAAAGAATTGGGCTTGAGTAGCGACTAACACACACATAATTTTATGTACTGTTAGAAAATGCTGTCTGTTAATCAATGACATGTCACTAATTTTAAGGTGCATTCCATTTTGAGAGACAAAAAAGTATGAAAAAAGCGTGGTCTTGAACTGAAGAAATCTGGTGTTTTGTTCAGCCCCGTGAATGAAGGGACTTTGTTTTGTTCACAGCTGTGTCCCTACTTCATAGTCCAGTGCCTGGCACCTGTGTGTGTGTGCTTAGTCGCTCAGTCGTGTCTGACTCTTTGCAACCGCTTGGACTGTAGCCCTCCAGGCTCCTCTGTTCATGGGGATTCTCCAGGCAAGAATATTGGAGTGGGTTGCCATGCCCTCCTCCAGGGGATCTTCCCAACCCAGGTCTCCTGCATTGCAGGTGGATTCTTTACCATCTAAGCCATCAGGGAAGCCTGGCACCTAGTAGGTATTAATAAAATTTGTTGGACGACTGAATCTCTGAATAAAGAAAGGCATGAAGAAGTAAATGAAAAGATGCATGAATGAAGAAACTGAAGAATACATTAACAGAATGGTAGAGTGGGGCCCAAACTAAGCCCTGGGATAGTGTTACTAGAAGAGTCCTAAGTGAGGTGTTGGTCGAGGCCCAGGCACGTGGAGGGCCCACATGGGTCCTGCACACACCTTCCCTTCCCTTCCTGCTCCCCTTCTGCCCGCCCAGGGAAGGTGAAGGAGATGAGCTACGACCCACAGGCCAAACTGCAGCGGCTGCAGGAGTTCTGGATCAGTCAGGCCAGTGCCGAGCAGCGTAAGGGCCGGGCGGGCCGCACGGGCCCCGGCGTCTGCTTCCGCCTCTATGCTGAATCAGACTATGATGCCTTCGCCCCCTACCCGATCCCGGAGATTCGGAGGGTCGCCCTGGATGCATTGGTGCTTCAGGTAATGCAGGGGTGGAGAGGAGGCTGAATCCTGAGTGCTGGTGCCAGAGAGGAATCCAGGAGATATTTAGACAGGGTTTCAGGGTCAGGAAGGGGAGGGTGGGCCACGCCACAGAGGGGAACTCATTCCTTCCAAATGTCAGATCCCATGATGGGGTGGGAACTGTTCCCCCCAGTCCACAGGGTCATGGGAAGAAACCGGTGACTCAAGCAGAATGTTTTCAGCTGTAACAGAAAACCCACGAGGAAGTGGCTTTTTACTTTTTTTTAGGAAGTGGTTTTTAAAACTGGGGTTTCTCAATATGCTTTATGTCATGGCTTGTATCTCAGTAGTTAGTTTTGCTTAGACTAGGCTGCTGTGATGAATAGACCCACTTACATAACAGCCAACACAGCAGAATGTCAGTCCTTGGATTGGTTTCCTTTATTCCTATTAATAAAGGAATATTATTAAATATTATTATTAAATAAAGCAGTTTCCATTATTCAGAGGTGTTTAGTCACTAAGTCATGTCTGACTCTTGCTACCCTGTGGACTGTAGCCTGCCAGGCTCCTCTGTCCATGGGATTTCTGAGGCAAGAATACTGGAGAGGGTTCCCACTTCCTTCTCCAGGGGATCTTCCCAACCCAGGGATTGAACCTGCGTCTCCTACACTGGCAGGTGGATTCTTTACAGCTGAGCCACTGGGGAAACCCTTATTCAGAAACCCAGGCCTTTTCCCTCTTGTGGCTCCATCATCCCTCCAGGGCCTTCATCATTTGTATCAGGCTGTGAGGGGGACAGAGCGTGGGACTTGGGTTTGGGAGGGTGAGGGTGGGTCCGCAAGTGATGTGCCTCCCTTCCACTCACCCCGGTGAGAACTCACGGCCCTGTCTCACTGCAGGGGAGGCTGGGAAGTGTAGTCCTGTGCTCAGGAAGAAGCAGAGAAGGACAGTGGGCGGCATGTGCCATGGGCTCAAGTGACTTGAACCAGCCCCCTTCCTAAGGGTGATGCACACTGATGGGTCTGTATTTGTTTGATTTCCTTTGGAAAAAGTGCCAGTTCTGACCCACTTCTTGGAGTTCCTGACTCATATAACCTGCTGTTTGAAAAATATTGGCTTGAACAAAATTTCACATAATGAGAAGTCTTGAGATAAGGAGGTTACAGCCTTGGTTGTTTAAATAGATTGGTGATGTCATGCAGGACCAGGTTTTATTTTTTAAATTTATGTATTTATTTATAATTTTTATTTTGGGGCTGTGCCTCGTGGCATGTGGAGTCTTAGCTCCCCAACCAGGGAGTGGACTTGTACCCCCTGCAATGGAGGCTTCCCTGGTGGCTCAGTTGGTAAAGAACCCACCTGCAATGCAGGAGACCCTGGTTCGATTCCTGGGCCAGGAAGATCCCCTAGAGAAGGGATAGCCTACTCATTCCAGTATTTTTTGGCTTCCCTGGTGGCTGAGACAGTAAAGAATCCACCTGCAGTGCAGGACACCTGAGTTTGATCCCTGGGTTTTGAAGGTCCCCTGGAGGAGAGCATGGCAACCCACTCCAGTATTCTTGCCTGGAGAATCCTCATGGACAGAGGAGCCTGGCGGGCTACAGTCCATGGGTTCACAAAAAGTCGGACATGGCTGAGCGACTAAGCGCAGCACAGCCCCTGCAGTGGAAGCTCAGAGCCTTAACCACTGGACCACCAGGGTTTTTTCTAGCTTTCCAACCTCAGCTTAGCAGCAGCTCTCCTAATAACAGTGATGATGATGATGACCATGATAGAAAATAATTTCACCTCGTATTTCTCATGTGCTGGGCTCTGTTCTAAGTCATATATATAACTGTTTTGATCGTCACACAACCTCTGTGTAGTAAGTAAGCTTCTTCCAATTTATAGATGAGAAAAAGGATGCACAGAGAGGTAAGATACCTTGA
The DNA here is from genome assembly GCF_000754665.1 of Bison bison bison. Classification (NCBI taxonomy): domain Eukaryota; kingdom Metazoa; phylum Chordata; class Mammalia; order Artiodactyla; family Bovidae; genus Bison; species Bison bison. The sequence continues at coordinate 3,521,639 of NW_011494885.1, forward strand.
TCCGTGTGGCACTCCTGGCAAGGGGCAGAGCCTGGACTCATCTGAGGCTCTCAGGCTCCAGAGCCTGCCTCATGAATGCACCTTCACTTTGGTAGCCACAGGTGGCACCTCCTCCTCCTTTACCTGTTTGGCAGCAGAAGCAATGAACTGCCCTTCTTTGTGGGTCTCATTTTTTTTTAAATAATTTTATTTTTATTTTTGGCTGTGCCAGGTCTTTGTTGCGGCATGAGCTTTTCTCTCGTTGTGGTGCTGGGGCTTCTTGCAGTGGCTTCTCTCATTGCAGAGCAAGGGCTGTAGGGCTCTCGGCGTCAGTAGTTGGGGCTCCCGGGCTCTAGAGCGCAGGCTCAGTCGTCGTGGCTTAGTTGCCCTGGGGCAGGTGGGATCTTCCCGGACCAGGGATCGAGCCAGTGTCTCCTGCATTGGCAGTCAGGTTCTTTACCACTGAGCCACTAGGGAGGCCCCTGTGGGTCTTGTTTTTTTAAGGCCATGGGAACTTTTCCAGACACCCTGGCCGGTCTCCCATCCTGCCTTGTTGGTGGAACTGGGTCAGGTGTCCACTCTGTGACCTGTAATTGATCTGTAATTGTCCAGGAGGAAGGGAGGGCATTGCCTGACTGGATCAGAGCAATGATTTGCAGTCCCAGTTACATGTTGGAATCACTGGAGTGCCTAAAAAGTCAAAATCATCCGTGCTTTATCCCCCCACCCAGACCTCCTAATTTGAAGGTCTTTTGACAAGTGTCAGTGGTCTGCCAGACAGCACCAGGGCTCGGTAACCAGGGAGGACGGTGGGATGGCTGGTTGAGGGCTGGATGGCCTGCAACTTCTGGTGGCCTCCAGATCAGGGCCAGGGGAGAAGTCACTTCACCCAGAGACTTTGGCTGAGCCCCCAGCTCTCTGAGCTTTGTCCTTTCTCAGAGTCATGTGAGCCACCATGCCAGCCTTACCTTCATCCCCTCACCAGAGGGGTGCTGTTTCCCCTGAGCCGGGCCAGGTCTGGTGATGGGTACACATTTCACCTCTTCCTCCCCACGAGCCCCTCTGTGCCACTGAACTAATCAGGATGCTCTTGTTGAAAGCGAAAGAAACCCGACTGAAGCTGTTGTATTCAAAATAGGGGATTTTATGGATTTGTGAGTCCATGTTGGGGGAGGTGGGGCTTAGGAAAAATAAAGGGTTTCTCCGTCTGCTGTGGATTGGCTGATATCCAGGCAGTGGGAAGAACAACCTCAGCTGCTCTGGGCTTCCACCCTGGCCCCTCAGAACCAGAATGGGTGCAGGAGCTCCTCTCTCAGCTCCAGGTTGCAAAGTCCCAGGGAAGGATTCTGATTGGCCCAGCTCAGGTCACATGCTCAGCCCTTTGTCAGTTGCTGTGACCAGGGGCTGAGAAACCTCAAGTGGTCCAGCTTAGATCGTGTGCTTGTTCTGTGGCCAGGGTCTGGGAGAAGAGCTGCTTGGTGGACACACAGATAATGGCCCGCCTTGTCCACTTCTATACAATGGGCCTCGACATTGGATGTATTTTTACAATTTATTTATTTATTTTTAATTGGAGGATGATTGCTTCACAATATTGTGTTGATTTCTGCCATATGCCAACATGAATCAGCCCTAGGTATACGTATGTCCCCTCCCTCTGGGCGTTTTAAAGTGTCACAGGTTTGTGATCCCCGAGTCCCCCAGTGTTCCCCAGTGGCTCCTGTGTTCCCCATTCCTGAGGGGGGGGTTGACTGTCATTCCAGATGAAGAGCATGAGTGTGGGGGACCCCCGAACCTTCCCGTTCATCGAGCCCCCACCACCAACCAGCTTGGAGACAGCCATCCTCTACCTCCGGGACCAGGGTGCGCTGGACAGCTCAGAGGCCCTCACCCCCATTGGGTCCCTGCTGGCGCAGCTGCCAGTGGACGTCGTGATTGGTGAGGACCACCGCCACCCTGGGGGTGATCACTGAGGATCCTGAAAATGGGTGTGGGACGATGCTCACTCTCTGAGTTACCTGGAGGCAAGGGTGTTCTGTCTCTAGGCCCTGTCCACTCATTCACAAGTCCTCTGTGCCACACACAGTTCTAGCACCAGGGTTACAGCAGTAAACAAAACAGATGCTTCTTTCCTGTGCCCAGCCCAGCCCCAGCGTCACCCTGGTACCCGCTTTCCTGTGGTTATAAGGATGTCAAAACTGCCAGCCTCTTCCTCTTACTCATCCCTGAGTCATCCCAGCCCCTCCCAAGGAGCTTGCTAACCGAGGCATATTCATCTTCATCTTGCCCAATTCTCCTGATTCAGGACATTCTGTATCTACCAATTAACTATCTACGGCCCAGAGAATAGTCCCAGCTGAGCTTTGCCACCTGGGGCATCATTTCCCAAGCGTGGTGCTCAAGGGAGCTTGCTGCCCTTGTCAACGTTAAAGTCCCCATCATTGTGACATGCTAGAGCAGCTATGAGCAGCAGGCTGGGTACCCTGAGGGCCACCTACAGCCGTGGAAGTGGTTATTTCTGTTTGTGTTAGAAGAGGACAGGGCTAGTGCAGAGAGAATCGCCTCTGAGAAAGAACGTTCTGTGAGCCTTTACTGTATGCCAGTGTGGAAGACTCTGTGGCCCTTATTTCATCTTCATTTGGTGAGGGTAGGACCTCCAGGCGTCCTATTGTACAGATGAGGAAAACAAGGCTCAGAGAAAGCGCATCACTAGCTCGCCAGGGAGGCACGCCCCAGCCAGGCTGGCACCGTCGGTCCCCGGGCCCTGCAGGGCAGGAGGCACAGATGACGCGGTGCTGGGCCCAGGTGGCTCATCACTGGTCTTCCTCCGTGCCAGTAAGCGCCCAGTGCTTCACAGGTGAAACAGTTCATGCTCATAGCACGTAGACACTGCTGTTAGCCCATTTCACAGATGGAAAAACAGAGGCACCGAGAGATGGAGGGACTTGCCTTAGGTGACAGAGCTAAGAGTTCTGGGACAGCCTTGTTTTTCTGCCCATCTTTATCTTACGAGGCTAGCTGTGTAACAGGAACTTTCTGGAAAGGTGGGCAGGGGAACAGTGAGGATGAGTCAGGTCACTGAGCTCTTGGAAGGTGGAAACACTCTTTCGTCACACTGGGAGCTGATTCTGGGTGTGATTCTGGCTCCCGAGGCCCTCTGGGAGTGAGGTGGAGGGTGGGTCAGGGGTCCCTGAGGAGTGGGGAATGCCGTCGGGCGCCCAGGAGGCTCAGCGCTGGTCCACCCCCAGGAAAGATGCTGATCCTGGGCTCCATATTCCACCTGGCTGAGCCCGTGCTCACCATCGCCGCCGCCCTCAGCGTCCAGACGCCCTTCACCCGCAGCGCCCAGAGCAACCCCGAGTGCGCGGCGACGCGGCGGCCCCTGGAGAGTGACCAGGGTGACCCCTTCACACTCTTGAACGTCTTTAATACCTGGGTGCAGGTGAGCTCGGCAGCGCCCTTCCTCTGCCCCAGCCGCCTGGCTGTCGTTCTCACGGAGTCCGGGCTTTGCACCCCACCTCCACCCCAGGGAGGACCCCTGAGGCTACCGCGGACGGGGCCTGTCTGGGGAGAATCTCGAATCCACTTTTCATGGGACGAGCACATGCTGAGGGGAGCCTGGGGTCTCTAAGCACTGACTAAAGCCAGCACTGTCTGGCTTTTCAGATGCCTTAGGGGGTATCTGTGTGTTGAACACATGTTCCCTGACCAGGCCTGGTCCTGTCCTGAGCTGTGCTAGGGACCCGGTGATGACTAAACTTACCTGGCCCTGCCCTCCTGGACTCCCAGTCCAGCACAGAGAGGCAGATTGTCCCTGGTCAGTGACCACCCAGAATGGGCTGCAGTGGGGAGTCCAGGGGCCTCTGAGAGCCCCAGAGGGCTGTCTGACCCTGTGTAGTCTGGGAGGACTTCCTGTAGGAGGAGGCATTGGGCTGAGAAGAAGGAGAGCAGGTGTCGCTGAGGGAGGGCTCCCGCCAGCCTCACATCTTTCCAGTGGCTGGTGTTGCGGCTTGTCTGGGTGGTGGGTCGGCACCCCCCACCCCTTTCCTCAGCTGGTCAGGCCCTGACCTCCTGGGGTCTGGACCTCCACTCAGGTGAAATCTGAACGGGGCAGAAACTCACGCAAGTGGTGCCGCCACCGGGGCATCGAGGAGCACCGGCTATACGAGATGGCCAACCTGCGGCGCCAGTTCAAGGTGAGGTCTGGGAGAAGGGGTGGGGGCTGGCCCCCCGGGGAAGGCAGCCAGGAACAGACTTGGGACATGGGTGTGGGAGGAGGTAGAGGGAGAGTATGCGTGAACACTCTCCACAGCGTGGCATCTCTTCTTCTCTGACAGCATCGTCAGATCCCCTCCCCACACCCACCTCCCCCACCATCACATGGCTAGTGTGGGGTAGGGCCAGGGCAAAGAGGTGAAAATCGAGGAGGGCTTCCTGGAGGGGTGGACAAGGTCTGCCGTCACGAGTCACATCCTCACAAAAACCCTTGTTCTCAAGCTGGGGTGCTGAGGTGGCCACGCAGGCCGCGTGCTGGGAGGTGTGGAGCACGGGCTCTAGGGTGGGTGGGCTTTCGGGTGGGTGGGCTTCCCTAGTGGTGTTTGGAGGCACCATCAGGAGCGGGACACCTCAGCACTGAGTCTGAGCTCTGCCGCTTGCTAGCAGTTCAACCACGGGCAAGTTACTGGGCCTCTCAGGGCCTCAGCTTCTCCCTCAGAAAATGGGGAAGCAAAAAATAGCCCTACCTCCAGCATTCCTGTGAGGACTAAATGAGTTAAAACGTTGCAGATTTTCTTTATGTCTACTTTATTCATTTATTTGGGCTGTGCTGGGTCTTCCTTGCTGAGTGCGGGCTTTCTCTAGTTGCTGCGAGCGGGGCTGCTCTCTAGTTGCGGTGCTCGGGCCTCTCACTGCCGTGGCTTCACTTGTGGAGCACAGGCTCTCGGGTGGGTGGGCTTCAGGAGCTGTGGCGCTGGACTTAGTTACTCTGCAGCGTGTGGGATCTTCCCGGACCAGGGAGCGAGCTGATGTACCCTGCGTTGCTCCGTGGATTTGTAACCACTGGACCACCAGGGAGGCCCTGCAATTTTTGTTGTTATTATTAAGATGCGGTTCTGCAGGTGGTTTGTGTCCTTAATATTCCATGGGCATCTTTCCCTTCGAGCACAAAAAAGCTCTGGTACTGGCGAATTCTAGCCCCCTGTTGTGTGGCATGCCACGGAATGAAAATAAAACAGCCTCTGAGGTAGCCGTTCCCCTTGGCTGCAGACCTCAGTGCGCAGTCACCACCAAGGCCTCCCGTGCGTTAATGGGTCCCCACGTTCACACATCCCCTTCGTACTTGACATCATCTCTTAACGTCTCTGACTTTCTAAAGAGTGGTGGTTCAACCTTTGTTGGGCCCCAGATGCTGAGGAACAGGTAAGTGGGGGTGCTTTTCCTTCTCTCACTCTCTGTGTCCCATCAGATATCCTGTCTCTTCTCATTGGTTGGGGCTCAATGGGAAACAGAGGGTCAATCCAGTAGGGTCCCTGGGAGGCTGTTTCTGGAGGCGTGGGCAGGAGGTCTGTCAGGGGCGTTGGAATCACGGGGAGGGTCCATGATTTCTAGATTCCACACCCCACTGCCCCCCACCCCCACCTCGGAGATTCTGATTCAGTCATTCTGGGTGGGGCGCAGGTCTTGGCATTTCTTTTTTTAAGTAATTGTATTTATTTATTTATTTTTGACTGTGCAGGGTCTTCGTTGCTGCGTGGGCTTTTCTCCAGTTGTGGCGAGTGGGGGCTGCTCTCTAGTTGCGGCGCGCAGACCTCTCATTGTAGTGGCTTCTCTTGCTGCAGAGCACGGGATCTAGGGTGTATGGGCTCAGTAACTGAGGCTCTCGGGCTCTAGAGCGCAGGCTCAGTAGTTGTGGTGCAGAGGCTTGCTCCGAGGCATGTGGGACCTTCCCAGACCAGGGATCGAACCTGAGTCTCTTGTTTTGGCAGCCGGGTTCTTTGCCACTGAGCCACCAGGGAAGCCCCAGTATTTGTGACAACTTTCCAGATGATCCCAGATGCTGCTGCTGCTACTGGCCAAAGTACCACACTCCGAGAAGCATTTTAGTGTAGGAACCTCATGGGGCTGGTGCAGGCCTGGAGGGGCAGGTGGGCATGTAACCAGAGCCCGGGGACAGCTGGGTGGAGAGGGTGTGTGACCTGAGCCCCCAGGGAGGACCCTGAATGGTAATGGTCACCCAGCCTGGCCTCCTCCCTCCTGTCCCTCGGCCTGGGTGTTCCGTTGGCCAGCAACGAAGACAGTTCTCTTTTCTAGAACAGTTACGTGCCCAGCACCATGTAAAGAGTTGTTGTCTTTGGTTCCCTGACCAGGGATTGCATTTGGGCCCTGGCAGTGAAAGTGCCAAGTCCTAGGACCACCAAGGAATTCCCAGAGAGTGGTTCTCATATAGCCCCTTTCAGCCCCAGCTAGGAGTTCCCAGGAGGGTCCCCGTTTGTCATTTGAGGACAGTGGGGGCTCTAAGGGTGAGGCCAGCCAGCTGCAGGCCCCCAACAGGAAAGTGCATCTGGGCCCAGAGTGCACCTGACCATGTCCCTCACTCGGGCTCCATCTGCCCCCAGGAGCTGTTGGAGGACCATGGGCTGCTGGCCGGGGCCCAGGCCCCACAGCCGGGAGACAGCTATAGTCGGCTGCAGCAGCGGCGGGAGCGCCAGGCGCTCTACCAGCTGAAGCGCCGGCACGAGGAGGGCGTGGGGCGCAAGCGCAAAGTGCTGCGAGTCCAGGACGACCAGGACGGCTGGTCCAGCGACGAGGACCGGGGCGGCTCAGCCTCCCGGGGGGCCGGCGACAGCGTGGACATCCAGGTAGGGCGCCATGGGGCAGTCTGGGGCCTGGGGCGGTGGGGATGGTGTTTATCAGAGCGGGGACTCCTCATCTCAGGAGGTAGGTTTCCGTGGACAGGTGTCTATCGGACCACTGGGATCCCCAGATTCCAGTACCAGCCCCTTGGGCAGTGGGGAGGGCCTCAGGAACCCACTTCCCCCTGTGTTCCCCCTAGGACGTGAAGTTTAAGCTCCGGCACAATCTGGAGCAGCTGCACGCGGCCGCCAGCTCAGCCCAGGCCCTGACTCGGGACCAGATGGCCCTGCTCAAGCTGGTGCTCGGCCGGGGCCTCTACCCGCAGCTCGCCGTCCCCGACCCGTTCAACAGCAGCCGGAAGGACTCGGACCAAGTGTGTCTCCTCATCTGTGTCTTGTCATCTGTCATCCCTTCCCAGCGCCTGCTCTGTGCTGGGGTTACAGCAGTGACTGAGGCAGCCCTGGCCCTGTCCTTGTGGGGTGCAGTCTAATGATGGGGGCAGGGGAGAGACTCGTGCCCAGACAGTGACCCAGAGGGGGATGGGGACCCAGGAGCTGAGGGAACAGGGGGACCTGATCAGCATGGGAGGGAATCAGGGAGGGATTCCTGGAGGAGGGAGTTTTGCGTTGAGATGAGGAGGAGGGAACCTGGCAGCAGGAAGAGCAGGTCTGAGCCTCCGTCCCCTGGCATCCGCCTTCTACTCCTCCAGATCTTCCACACCCAGACCAAGCAGGGCGTTGTGCTGCACCCCACCTGCGTCTTCACCAACAGCCCTGAGGTGCTGCACACGCAGGAGCAGGCGGCCAGGGGCAGCGATGGGAGCCGAGGTACCAGGAGCCCAGGCGGGGCTGGGGAGAGGCCTGCCGCTGGAGGTGTGGGGGGCACAGTGATCTTGGGGTGCTGCTTGCCGTCGGGGATTACCCCCTCTCACCTCCCACACTCCGCCTTCCCTGGGGCTGCTGACCTGAGGCTTGCAGGTCCCAAGAGCCACCCCTGGCTGGGTGGCCTTGGGCGCCCACCCCTCTCCCTGCCGAGCCTCGCCCTCCCCATGTGGTGCTGGCTGCCCGGAGCCCATCCCAAGGCCTGAGGTTTGCACCATTAGAGCAGCGCCTTCCAGGAGAGGAGTCAAGGGAGCTCCGTGAACCTCGGGGCTTGGTCCTTCTCAGGGCGGGTGGGCCCCCAGCCCTAGTGTTCAGGCAGCTGCATTCGGTCTACCTTCCAGTGGGATCCAGGCCACAAGGTGGCCTCTGCTGAGGCTGCACTCAGGCCAGGCCGGTCTGCAGGGGGTGCCCTTCCCCGGGTGCAGGCTTCACACCTTCAGCGATGTGTGCTTTGTCTGAGCGCTGAAACACAACTCATCCTTCTCTTGTTTGTAAAGAGAGTAACACACTGCGTTAAAATGGCAAATACTAACCCCACAAGATAAAGTGTATGATTTTAAACACCAAAGATAGAATTTGAAATTTTCTCGCTAATCTTTTTCTTTGTAAAAAAAATGTATTTATTCTTTATGAAGGAGGATTGCTTTACAGTATCATGTTAGTTTCTGCCATACATCGACACGACATTTTTTTTTTAAATGTTTATTTATTTGTTTGACTGCACTGGGTCTTAGTTGAGGCATTCGAACTCTTAGTTGGGCCGTGTGAGATCCATTTCCCTGACCAGGGATCGAACCCGGGCCCCCTGTATTGGGAGCTCAGACTTTTAGCCACTGGACCACCAGGGAAGTCCCTCTAATCTTTAAGTTGTGTAAATTCCTAGTCAATTTATCCTCTTCCTATTACAGTAAGTCACCTGCATATGAACAAGTTCCGTTCCAAGAACATGTTCTTAAGTCCTGTTTGTTTATAGGTCTTAACACAGCTAGGACCCATTTAACACAATCAGTTACGTAGTACTGTAATGGGTTTATAATATGTTCTCATCTTTGAAAGTTTGCAACGTATGTTGCAAATGTTTGTATGTAGGGGACTTACTGTACATTGTTTTTCTTCTTTTTATTTATTTTTGGCTGTGCTGGGTCTTTGTTGCTGCACGGGCTTTTCTCTAGCTGTGGTGCGCAGGCTTCTCGTTGCGGCTCCCAGCCTCTAGAGTACAGGCTCAGCAGTTGTGGTGCATGGGCTTAGTAGCTCTGCGGACACGTGGGATCTTACTGGATCAGAGATCAAACCCATGTCTCCTGCCTTGGTAGGTGGATTGTTTACCCCTGAGCCACCAGAAAATCCCGTTTTTCTCCTTTTTGAAAACATTTGGGAAGTTCCAGGTATCTTTTAAGTAGAGAGACTGTGATGAACCCTCTGTGACCTTACCCAGCTGCAGCTGTCAGGATTTTCCATCCTTGTTTATTCTGTCTCCTTGATTTTTTCCCCTGTCTTTGCTGGAGCATGTTAAAGCAGGTCCCAGACATCTTACCAGTTAGTAATGATAATAAAAATCCTATTCATAAGGACTGTTGTTTTGTATCACCACAGTACTGTCATCCATCAGCCCTAACAAAATTAGCAACAATTCTTAATATCACTGAATAGCCGAAATCACATTCAGCTTGGTGGAGTGTTTAAGAACATGCCACAGACATTTTATCCTTAGGCATGTTCTTTGTGTGGCTATTTGAATGGGGCTTCCCTGGTGGCTCAGATGGTAAAGAATCTACCTACAGTGCAGGAGACCTGGGTTTGATCCCTGGGTCGGGAAGATCCCCTGGAGAAGGGCATGGCTACCCACTCCAGTATTCTTGCCTGGGAAATCCCACAGACAGAGGAGCCTTGCGGGCAGCAGTCCATGGGGTCGCAAAGAGTCAGACACAACTGTAGTGACTAACACTTCACTTCACTTGAATAGTGGGAGGGGGACAGACCGCCCCTGGGGGGATTGACGGGTGTGTGTGGGGGATGGTGGGGTGGGGAGAGGATGCTGAGCTGCCCCCTTGACCCTCTC
>NW_011494885.1:3531597-3559244 GCF_000754665.1 Bison bison bison
GGGACAAGATGAGCAGCAAGCACCAGCTTGTCACCTTCGTCTCCCTCCTGGAGACCAACAAACCATACCTGGTGAACTGTGTCCGCATTCCCGCTCTACAGGTGGGTCCCGTCCCAGCCTCCCCGCCTCCCTCCCAACTGCCGGGCGCCATGGGTGTGTTCCTCGGGGCAGGGGGCCCCCGGGGGTGGGGGTGAGCCTGGCGGAGCCATCTTCCCCCAGGCTGGCTGCTGTCTCCTTCTCCTGGTATCCATTCATTACTGGCCGAGCGCCTGCCTGGTGCCAGCGCTTGGGGAAGACACACAAGGCGGGACCCGGTCCCTGCGCCCCCGGAGCTCACATCTAGCTGGGAAGGGCGGGCAGTAGCATAAGCGCAGTGCAGCACTGAATGATAAAGCAGAGCGCGAAAAGAACAGGGTAAAGGGACTGGGGAGGGCAGAGGTTCTAGCATGGAATTAGGCCATCTGGGTGGGCCTCATTGAGAAGGTGCAGTCAGCAAAGGCCTGAAGGTGGGAGGGCTGTAGGGCTCTCTGGGGGAAGAGCGACCTAGGCAGAGGGAAGAGCAAGTGCAAAGGCCCTGGAGCACCACGTGCAGGGTGTGAACAGGGAACAGCTGGAGCAGAGTCAGGGTGGGGGAGAGAGGCTGAGGTGAGGTCAGGGTGGCAGGTGAGACCAGATCTCCCTCCTCCCCACCACCAGAGGGTTCTGAGCAGAGCTGGATCAGACTGACATGGGGCAGAGTCCGCGAGCCCAGCGAGGAGCCGACTGCAATCACAGGACAGGAGCGGATGGTGGTGGGGACTGAGGATGGGCTGGGTGAATGGGGGGCGGGCAGGAGCCCACGCAGGCGGGCGCCGCTCTAAGATGCCTGTCCACTGCTTCCTGTCTGCTGCCCCCTCTCTTCCAGTCCCTCCTGCTGTTCAGCCGGTCCCTGGACACCAATGGTGACTGCTCCCGCCTGGTGGCCGATGGCTGGCTGGAGCTCCAGCTCGCAGACACTGAGAGTGCTGTCCGGCTCCTGGCGGCTTCCCTGCGGCTCCGGGCCCACTGGGAAAGCGCCCTGGACCGGCAGCTGGCCCACCAGGCCCGGCGGCGGCTGGAGGACGAAGAGGAGGAGGAGGAGGAAGCCCCTGTCAAACACAAGGAGGTGGCGGCCCTGAGCAGGGAGCTGCTGCAGTTCATGACATCCAAGGTACCCGCCTACTGTGCACCTGCCCCCTTGGCTGGAGGGGCCGTCAGCCACAGGGATGAAGGCTCCGGAGGGCCCTGGCTTCCAGCTCATCGAGACACCCACATTTGGGGGTTTTCAAACCAGAGAAGTTGATGACAGGCTCAAGGTCACACAGCTGGTAAGGGTGAACCCAAGATTTGACCCCAGGAGCCACCCCCTTAACCCCTGCAGCCCTCATTCAACAGATGTGTATTAATACCTGCTGCATCTGGGGTGCTGCTGCTGCTGCTAAGTCACTTTAGTCGTGTCTGACTCTGTGCGACCCCATAAACGGCAGCCCACCAGGCTCTGCCATCCCTGGGACTCTCCAGGCAAGAACACTGGAGTGGGTTGCCATTTTCTTCTCCAATGCAGGAAAGTGAAAAGTGAAAGTGAAGTCGCTCAGTCATGTCTGACTCTTTGAGATCCCATGGACTGCAGCCCACCAGGCTCCTCCGTCCATGGGATTTTCCAGGCAAGAGCGCTGGAGTAGGGTGCCATTGCCTTCTCCGCATCTGGGGTGCAGATTACCCCTTGGTAGCAGTTAAGGGCATGCGAGATATGAGAGAGAAGCTGTGAGGTACATGGAAGACAGATGGGAAGAATTGGACAGAGAGCATGCTTGGAACCGAACCCCCACTTCTTTATGTGGTGTGCGGGTTGAGAATTGCTTCTGATTCTACTACACATGGATGTGGTGGGACCCAGAGGACTGGAGAAAGGGGAATGGGCTGACATGCCAGAGAAGGGGCAAGGTGGCCACACTTGAGGGTCGGACTTGAGGTCTGAATGTGTTCCTACAAGGGATGAGGAGGGAAGGGGCCTGGGGAGAGCAGGTAAGGGAGTGTTCTAGACAAGCCTTTGGTCATGAGTATCTTAAACCAGGGTGTGAGTGGCTTAAGCAATTGGCCTCCTTAACTGAAAAGTCCAGGGGTGTACTTCAGGCACAGCTGGATCCAGGTGCTCCCATTATGTCTACCTATCTCCTGTCTGCTGATAGAGTCTGTCTGCTCTATCTTCTGTCTCTCTTTGCTCAGGTTTCCTACAGCCTCCGGCGGCTCACAGGGCTGGAAGCCCAGAACCTCTATGTGGGACCCCAGACCATCACAGCTGCCCCCAGTCTCCCTGGCCTCTTTGGCAACTCTACCCCGTCCCCCCACCCCACCAAAGGGGGCTACGCAGTCACTGACTTCCTTACCTACAACTGCCTCACGGTGAGCACAGACGCGCACCTTGGCCCCTCGTCCTCCTGCCCCTGAGAGTGAGATTTTAGAGATTCCCCCTGGCACCCCCAACCACATTCCAGCTTAGTCCAGAGATGCAGTTTCAGAAAGGGCCTGCCAGCCCTGAGGGCTTCTGGGAAGGTCCCAGGCTGGTGGTGGGGGGTGGGGCGGGGAGCCAAGCCCTGACACAGCCCGCTGTCACAGAGCGACGCGGACCTGTACAGCGACTGTCTGCGCACTTTCTGGACCTGCCCGCACTGCGGCGTGCACATGCCCCTGACGCCCCTGGAGCGCATCGCCCATGAGAACACCTGCCCTGAGGCTCCGCAGGGCGGCCCCCCAGGTGAGGCTGGGGCGTGGCCCGGATGCCTGTGTCTGCCCAGCTGTCCGTCCAGCCTGGGGTTCTTTCCATGCATCTGGGTGTCCTCAACCCTCTGCCTGGCTGGTGGCTGGTGCCACGATGGGCTCTGTCACTGAGACCCAGAGCATGGGACACGGAGGGCCTGGAGCCACCTCATTCGCGTGTCTCTGTCTGTCTCTCTGGTCTCTGCTGCCGCCTCTCTGACCCGCCTCTGCTTTTCTGTCTCTCTGCCTGTTTCTCTTTTTCTCTGTTGTCCCCGAGCCATCTCTGCCTCGGCCACATCCATCCTGTTGTAACCCAGAGGACGCCACAGTGGGCAGACCTGGGTAGAGTCGGCTCTGGTGCGTCCCACGCCACACACATGCGCTCACGGGGAGATGGCTGCGGGGCCATGTGGTCCCACTCCAGGGCTCTCTCTGTCTCTTTCAGTCTCTGTGTCTCCACTTGTGTTTTTCTCTGTCTCTCTCACCCCGTGGGGACACAGAGTAAAGACTTGCCTCTGTGTGTGTGTATTAATCAGGGAAGGCTTCCCGGAGGAGGCAGAGCTGGAGTTCTGCAGAGGCCAGGAGAGAGCCTGAGCCACAGAGATTCCTGGAATTTGGGTGGGAATGAGAGCACGCAGTGGAGCACGGCCCCCAACCCCATTCTCCTCTCCCCTAGGGGCTGAGGAAGCTGCCCCCGAGCCCCCCCAGAAGGCATCTGCTCTGCAGAAGCCTTACCACTGCGAGGCCTGCCAGAAGGACTTTCTGTTCACGCCCACGGAAATCCTGCGGCACCGGAGGCAGCACGTGTGAACCCAGCCCATCCCGGACCAGGGCCAAGGCCAGGACTGCCGCCCTCGCCCCCAGCCTAGGCTCGGAACTGTGGTCTGGGCCCAGCCCTGAGGTGGAGGGAGCATAAATACGTGAATAAACTCTCACGGATGGACTTGGGTCTGAAAGCCTGCCCGTCCATAAAGTGCGCTTCCCAGGTGGCGCAGTGGTAAAGAACCCGCCTGCCAATGCAAGAGATGCAGGAGAAGCGGGTTGGATCCCTGGGTCAGGAAGATTCCCCTGAAGAAGGAAATGGCAACCCACGCCAGTATATTTGCCTGGAGAATCCCCATGGACAGAGGAGCCTGGCGGGCTACAGTCCATGGGGTCACATAGATGTGACTGAGCACATGCGCACACATATCCAGGAATCAGCAACCATCTCTGCTGGTCCTCCCCGTGACCTGACTCTTATCCCTCCTGTTGCAGCGGCCACCTGATGTGTCCTGGGGTAGATCCCGGGAGTTGAGGCTGAGCAGGGACCTCAGACTCCAGGTCCAGGGTCTGATCACCCCTAGCAACTGCTGTCTCTGAGTCTGTCTCATGGCCTCTGCTTTCCCTCGAACTCAGAGACCCCAGCCTGGCCCATTCACGTGTGTGGCTTTGGGAGCTGGGTGAGGGGAGGTCAGTGTTCTGTGGGCCCACGGGCTGCCTGGTCACGGGGCCCATTCTGCTGTGCTGTCCGTGGGCAGTTCTCAGCCGTCCCCTCGGGCTCCCCCACCACGTCTCCCCACGGAAGTGAAAAGGAGACGGAATGCTGTGAACAACACTGCAAGTAAATTCCACGACTCAGTTTGAAATCTGGGTGATGGCAGGATGGATGTGGTCAAGACAGAGATCATCGTGGGGTAGAGGAAAGAACAAGAGACCCAGCAAGAAAGAAACAGAAACACAAACCACCTGAGCTCAAGAAGAAATAGATAAATGGCACAATGCTGTGTATCTGTTGGGTTGGCAAAAAAATTCATTTGGGTTTTTCATAGCAGCCTACAGAAAAACTCAAATGCACTTTTTGGCCAACTTAATACTAAGGCAATTTAATCCGTAGTTAGAGACGCAGAGGACAGGCTTGGATGGGTTCACTGGTGACCTTCAGCAGACAGGGACTGAAGGCATGACACTCAATAGCGGCTTGTTCACAGTGTGGAGGAGGACGGCTCTGGGCCAGCACTGCCCTGATGTCAGAACCAGACCCAGAACCCCCTTCCTGGAGCTTTGGCAATTCAGTCAGCCACAGATAAAAAGAACAGTACTACATCGTGGCCAGGGGGCATTTAGTGAAACAAAGTCGATTTAACATTTGAAAGGCAGTTAATATGATTCAGGGGCTTCCCTGGTGGCTCAGACGGTAAAACGTCTGCCCGCAACGTGGGAGACCCTGGTTCGATTCCTGGGTCGGGAAGATCCCCTGGAGAAGGAAATGGCAATCCACTCCAGCACTCTTGCCTGGAAAATCCCATGGACGGAGGAGCCTGATAGGCTACAGTCCATGGGGTCGCAAAGAGTCAGACACAACTGAGTGACTTCACTTTCACTTTTCACTTTCACTTAATGATTCACCCCATTAAAAACAGAAAAGGCGTTTGACAGATTTCAACACTTCGTGGCCTTGGATAAAGCCCCTAACTTCTCTGCTCCAGCATTCTTTTCTGACAAATGAATGCAGCCAAACTATTTTTCTCAGAAGGTTCCTTTTGATACAGAAGTCCTGGACTTAAGTTTAATAAATAAATATAAAAATAAACTTAATAATTAGAATCATTAATAATACAATAAAAATTAAAGTGCAAGTAATAAAATGGTAATTGAACTAAATCAAAATTAGAAAACTGGCCTACAAAAGATACTAAGAAAAATAACAAAAAATGCAAAGGCAAGTGTAGACTTGGAGAAAACACTATATATATATGACAGATATGTCATATAATTAACTGTACATATTACATAAATATAGAAACTATGTTATACAAAAAATTCAAATCAATAAGACAACTGCTTTATAAGTGGCAAATACTGAATATAAATCCCCCAAAATAGAAAAACATGGTTAATAAGCCCATGAAAAAAGACTTGCCATCATTAGCTGTCAGGGATATGCAATTAAAACCGCAATAAATATCTCAATAACGCTCATTAGAATGGCTAACGTAAAAAACCCAGTGCTAAGTCCGTACGTGGCACAAGCAGAGTTCCCATATGTTGCTGGTGGGAGCGTTAATTGGTAAAACGACTGGGAAAAAAATTCAAGAATCTCCTAAAATTGAACCTGGGCACGTCCTCTGTGACCCGGGAGTTCCACTTGTAAACACACACTCCGCAGAAGCGCACAAGTGTGTTGTGTGTTGGCAATAGCACTATTTGTAACTGGAACCCCGCCAAATGCCTCTCGACAAAAGAATAGTTAAGCAAATCGGGATCAATTCTTAAAACAGAAGGGCCTAAACCACAGCTCCATGCAACCTAATGGGGGTTGGGGACGGGGCGGGGCAGCACCAACCAGGCTGCTGGAGGGGGCGCTCAAGGTTTGTTTCTTGGTCTGGGTGCTTGTGGCACAGGTAGGTTTCATTTGCTGGGAAGATTCACCAAGCCAAAGATCCATGCACTTTGCCGTATATCGTGCTTCAAGAGCAGATTTTTAAAGGTTGGTGAATGAATGCCTATCAACTTTGCATTTTGAAAGATCCTGCTACAGTGAAGTTGTACAAATTCCCCTCAAAGAAGATGAAAGCACCCATTTCCCTAACAGCCTCGCCAGCACTTAATCCGGCTCAGTCTGGGTCACCTATCAGAATAGACATGTTTCCCTGGGGAACTAATGGATAGTAAGAGCCTCTGGAACTGTTAAGGAAGGCCATAGAATTCACCGTTGAGGAGCTGTGACCCCATTCTGATAGATGCTCTTACGGCCATCTCTGGGCATTTAGAATTTCCTCCCTTCTTTCACATATTTTAAAATCTTGTAGAATGTATTTTATTTTAATTTTTGGTTGGAACGGGTCTTCCTTGCTGTGCAGTCTCTCTAGTAAGAGCAGGGGCTCCTCTTCATTGCATTGTGCCTGCTTCTCATTGCCACGGCTTCTCTTATTGCAGAGAACGGACTCCAGAGCTCAGGCTCAGCAGCTGTGACCCACAGGTTTAGTTTCTCTGTGGCATGTGGAATCTTCCCAGACCAGGGGTCAACACACGTCCCCTGCATTGGCAGGCAGATTCTTATCCACTGCACCACCAGGGAAATCCCTATTTCTCTAGTTTCAATACCTTGAGTTGGGAAGTCATTTTCAGGGGCCATAACAGAAAAGGGATAGAGACAATAAAGGAAATGTTTTGAGGGGGTAAAGTCATCATAAAGCCAAAAGACAAGCAGCAGACTGGGAGAGGTGTTTGTAACATCTATGATGAATTGAAGCTTAAGGTCTAGAATATATAAAGAGCTGCTACAAACCAATAAGAAAATGACAAAGAACCTAGGAAGGACAGAGTCAAAAGATTTGAGTCCACACAGAAGAGGAAATAGAAATGGCCCAGAACAGTGTACAAAGATGCTAAGATTCACTCCCAATTAGGGAAAATAAGAATGATTAATTCAGTACAGCCTGTTTGGAAGGACGTTCGAGAGAATCTATCAAATGACATGTAAAAATGCCCCTTCCCTTGGACTAGTGATTCCACCTCCAGGAAGTTATCCTATAGATACACTTATGTCTGGAAATGACATATGGTCAAGGATATTCATGCCAGCTTTATTTGTTGGAGCAAAAGATGGGAAACAGCTTAAATGTCTCTCCATATGAAACTGCTTAAATATTAATAAAACCCACCCAATGTAATGGACCACTATGCAGACATGCCGAACAAAAGCAGGCTTTGTACTGACACAAAAAATATCTCTAAGTTATACTAAGTGAAAGCGAGCCAGTTACAGAACCGTGTGTCAGATGATCCCATTTTTTGAAAAACGGAAACATTTTGTGTGCGTGCGTGCGTGCGTGCGTAGTCGTGTCCAACTGTTTGCGACCCCATGGCCGGCCAGGCTATGGTATTCACGGGATTCTCCAAACAAGAATACTGGAGCAGGTTGCCATTTCTTCCTCCAGGGGATCTTCTCAACCCAGGCATCGAACCCACATCTATTATGTCTCCTACGTTGGTAGGCCGATTCTTTACCCCGAGCCACCCACCCACCCACCCGGGAAGCCCTTTGCATACGCAGAAGCCCTTTGTTTGCATTTGCTCACGTAACTGAATAGCATTACACACCAGCTGTAACAGATTCACAGCAAACTTAACTAATGGTCATCTCTGCAAAGGGGAGGGAGGGAGAGGAGGGGTGGGGAGGCAAGAAAGAGAGGTTTTCTTTTTAAATGTATTGAGGTCCAGTTTACATACAATAAAATGTCAGTTCATTTTGGCAAACACACCTGTGTAACCACCATCCCAATCAAGACAGAACATTTTCAACACTCCAGAAAGTTCCATGGTTCCTGCCTCTTATGGTCAGTGTCTCACACCAACCTCAGCCCCAGGCTGATCTTTTCTCTGTCACCATTTATTAGATTTCTCTTTTCTAGAATTTCACATAAATGGAGTCATACAGCATGTCCTTTTTGTGGTATTCCATTGTCTGAATATGCCACAGCCTCTTCATTCTCTAAATGTTTGGGTTATTTCCAGTGGGGAGGTACTATTTATGAAATAAAGTTGCTATGAATGTTCACATGTAAGGTTTCATGTGGACCTGTTTTCATTTCCCTTGGGTAAACACTTAATGACCGGAATTGCTGCCTTAAGTAATTGCTACACTGAAGGTGAGTTATGTTTATGTTTAAAAGAAACCGCTAAACAGTGTTCCAAGTGGTTCATCCATTTACCTTCCCTCTCACAGTATGAGTGTTCCAGTAGATCCACATCGTGGTTTTTAATTTGCATTTCTCTGTTCCCTGATGACAAATGATGACGTGGGGCATCTTTTCATGTTGGATATTTGGATCATCTCTTTTGTGTAGCACCCATTTATATGTTAGATCTATTTTCTGTTGGGTTGTCTTTTTTCTCCCTCATTTGCAGAGGTTCTTTAGATAGTCTGGATACAAATGTGTGTTGAATGTCTGTACTCCCAGTGTCTTTTTATTTGTGGTTTGCCTTTCTATTTTAACGATGTCTGTTGAAGAGCAGAAGTTATTCGTCTTAACATACTCCAGTTTGTCCAATCTTCCTGTACAATTAGTGTTTCTGTGTCCTGTTAAAGATATCCCACAACTATTTACTGAGCACGTATTATGTCCCGGGCTGGAGAAGGAAATGGCAACCCACTCTGGTGTTCTTGCCTGGAGAATCCCGTGGACAGGGGAGCCTGGTAGGTTGCCGTCTACGGGGTCGCACAGAGTCGGACACGACTGAAGTGACTTAGCAGCAGCAGCAGCAGCAGCAACTGCTCTAGGAATCTGGACGGGAAGTCTAAACTCGGCTCTTAGGAAGCTTTCCGCCCGCAAACACTTGCACGCATGCGCAGACTGCGTGACGCTGTTCTGTGCTACTTGCTTCGGCTATTTCTCTAGAGGGGGCTTTACTGTGATGCTAGTGCCATCCGAGGCCTCAGGACCCTTGTTCAGACCTTTTTCAAGATCCTGCATCTTATGCTTTGGTAGTTCTATATTTTTCCAAAATAGGGCGCCCCAAATCGTATGAACCTCAGGCCCCATAAAACCTGGATCTACCTCATTATGACAGAAAATTCGAAGCCACAAAGACTCTCATCAGTTGAGTGATGGCTGAGTAAATTTCGCCCTGGAGCTCTCCTTGGTTGTAGAAAAAGCAAAGTCTCCACTCAGGGTAGACTCATGGACTCAACGTGGACTAGGGGACTCACCTGGTGGTCCAGTGGCTAAGACTCAGAGCTCCCAATGCAGGGGCCCTGGGTTCGATCCCTGGTCAGGGAACTAGGTCCCACGTGCAACAAACAATTATGAGTTTGCATACCACAACTAAAGATCCCACGTGCCACAACTAATACTCGGTGGCACTAATACTAGCCAAAGTAAAGAAATAAAAATAAGTATTAAAAAAAAGAAAATGGACCCAGGAGCCAGACGATCTAGATTCAAATCCTAGCCCTGCTACATACTTGCTGTGCAACCTTGGACAGGTTACCCAACCTCTCTGGGCATCAGCTGTTCCATCTGCATAATGGAGGGTAATGAAAATATCTTTCTTGCTGGATTGTTTCAAAGATTAAGTGCATCTGAAAAGATTATGTGAATCCATATATGTTATATAAAATGCTTAGAACAGGGCCTGGCACATAGTAAGCATTATTTGGGTGTTTGCAATCACACCAAAGTGCATGCAACTTCACCTGGAAATTGGAGAGAAATACAGATGGTTCAAAGAGCTTCCCAGGTGTCCCTAGTGGTGAAGAACCCACCTGCCAATGCAGGAGACGTAAGAGACACTGATTTGATCCCTGGGTTGGGAAGATCTCTGGAGGAGGGCATGGCCACCCACTCCGGTGTTCTCGCCTGGAGAATCCCATGGACAGAGGAGCCTGGTGGGCTACAGTCCATGGGGTCACAAAGATTTGGACATGACTGAAACGACTTAGCATGCATGCTTGGGCACAGATGGTTCAAAGGAGAGGACATTCTGCAATCGGTGCTCAAGACTTCTGACAAATGCTCTTAACTTTTGACCCAGTGCTTGTACTCTTGGGAATGTACCCTAAGGAAATGGCCAGGAGTTTGGGGAAAAGCATAAGAAAGAGGCAAGTGCAAGGCAGGTCCATCAGAGCGCTGTATAGGACAGAGGGAATCATGGTCATGGTCGCGGGGGAGGGAGGCCTCTGTGTCCACTAACCCAGGGGTCAGACGCACCTGTAGTAACTGGAGTGTGTCTGTGTTTGGATGCTTTGTGCAGAAAGCATATAGGCTCTGCCTCCATTCACGATGGGACTCATCGAACTGACCTCATGCTCAAAGCCTCTTGGGTGTGGCATTCCAGAGGACTTTTTTCCCCTTCTTATCACTTTTTCCAGCTTTTCTAAATTTTATATAATGGAGAAAACTTAAAAAAAAAGAATTTCTGCAAAAAAAGAATATGCAAAGATGTTTGCTATTATGCTATTGGAAGAAAAAGAGACCAGAAACAGCCCAGAAGTGGAATAGGAAATAGGCTTTTTAACAATCATTAGAATGGCACACCAAACAAAGCGATATTTCACAGCTTCCAGCAAATTTAATTTAGAAAGAATTTAGAATGACCTGGAGAAATACTCATGATTAGCTACAGAGAAGAATTAAATGAAGAGGACACACGATGACACCCAGTAAAACCCTTGGGCTCACATAGAAGACTCGCAACATGTCCTCTTCTCCCAGGGTCCCCCCTACACACACACACACACACACACACACACACACACACACTCACAACTGCTTTGGCCAAGGTCAGTGGTGACCTCAGTGGTTAGTCTTTGGTCTTCATCTAGGTCGTCCTCATCTTAATAATAATCAGCAGCCAATGGCTCACTCCTTTTTTCCCAGGACTAACCTCCTTTTCGGAGAAGGCAATGGCACCCCACTCCAGTACTCTTGCCTGGAAAATCCATGGAGGAGGAGCCTGGTAGGCTGCAGTCCATGGGGTTGCTAAAAGTTGGATATGACTGAGTGACTTCATTTTCACTTTTCACTTTCACGCATTGGAGAAGGAAATGGCAACCCACTCCAGTGTTCTTGCCTGGAGAATCCCAGGGACGGGGGAGCCTGGTGGGCTGCTGTCTATGGGGTCGCACAGAGTCGGACAGGACTGAAGCGACTTGGCAGCAGCGGTAGCAGCAACCTCCTTTTCCCACCCCCAATGCCAAAGCAAACATCTTCTCTAGGATCAAGTGTGTTCTGCCATTTCCCTGCCTGCCACAAGCCAAGGGTTCAGCACTTTATCTTCAGGTGCCATGTAGAAATTGGGTGGTGCTCTCACTTCTTAAAAGTCTGGCCCTGGGACTTCCCTGGTGGTACAGTAGTAAACACTCCACACCCAACACAGGGGACCTGGGCTCAATCCCTGATTGGGGAGCTAGATCGCACATGCTGCAATTAGAGAAGGCTGTGCATCACAAAAAAAAGATTGGCCCTATTTCCCCAGATTCTTTCCCCACGTCCCTGCCCTGGCCTATCACCCCCGAAACCCACAGGAGAAGCATTCCTTGTCTTGCCCAGCTTCTGCTGATTTGCTGGCAATCTTTGGCATTCCTTGGCTTGTATCTACACCACTGCAGTCCTCCGTCTTCACGTGACTGTCTTTTCCTTCTGGAGTGTCTGTCCATGTCCAAATGTTCCCTTTTAATAAGCAACATTTTTATAAGGAACATATTAACAGTCATGTTGGATTAAGGCCCACTCCCCATGACCTCATCTGGACTTGATCATCTGCTAAGACTCTCTTTCTAAATGAGGTCACGTTCACAGGTGAGGATTTCAGTGTATCTCTTTGGGGGACAGAATTCCACTCATAACACCCCCCAGTCCACTTTCCACATGGCAGCCTGAGGGGCAAAGCGCAAACCCAATTCTGTCCTTTGTCTGCTCTACATTCTTCCAAGACAATGGCATATTATCAGCCATGAGCCAGAGGAACCTTGAAAATACTATGCTGAGTGAAAGAAGGGAGACTCAAAAGACTTCATGTAGTATAATTTCATGTATAATCAAAAGATTCACATTTATTATATTTTGCTTAGTAAGAAATGTCCAGAACAGGCAAATCCATAGAGTCAGAGAAGGGATCGGTGGTTGACTGGGACTGGGCGTTGGGATGGGGAATCAAACGTGAGTGCTAAGTGGTTGAGAGTTTATTTAGGGAGTGATGAAAATGTTCTAGAATCGACTGTGGTGAGGGAAGCACAACTCTGTGAAGACACCAAAGGCACTGAACTATACACTTTCAATCGGTGAATTTTATAGCATGTGAATTATATCTCATTAAAGCCACCCAGGTGGCGCTAGTGGTAAAGAACCCGCCTGCCAATGCAGGAGACATAAGAAACGTGGGTTCGAGCCCTGGGTCGGAGAGATCCCCTGGAAAAGGGCATGGCAATCCACTCTGGTATTCTTGCCTGGAGAATCCCATGGACAGAGGAGCCTGGTGGGCCACAGTTCGTAGGGTCGCAAAGAGTCGGACACGATTGAAGCGACTTAGCAGGCACAAGGCTGCTATCTTTCTGGCTCCCCAGCGCCCTCTGGAGGAAGCCCGGGCTCATTGCCTGGTCCTACATTCTAGTGCGTTCGCGCAGGACGACCCCACACTGCTGTGGACACGAAACTCACAAGAGGCTACAAAGCCACACAGAGAGAGATTGCTGTGTACAAGGAGGTCCCCAGTTATAAAGACTCGCTTGGCCACAGGATCCCACCCAGACACATCCCCAGACACAGCTATGGACCATACCAGGTAGCCCCGTGGCCTCGTCCACCATCCCAGTCAGACACCAAGGTGGGCATTCTGCCAGCTGTTGAGAATGTGTATCTCAATTGTGCATTCCAGAATCGGGCAAGTTATCACACGATGGGTTCGGGGATGCCCTGGGCCATGGTGAGACACATCTGAGCAGAATAAAAACTGATCACCTGAAATCCACGAGGCCCCTCTGACTGATGGCCACGGTGACATTTGAGGTCTTCAGAAATCAGCGTTAGCTCAGACACCAGTGTCTGGAAGTCCCTGAAGGTCTGATTATTTCTTTTCCCCCAATGCACAGTGACCCTGGTCAAAGGCTGTAAGTCCCTTTCGGGAAAACTGGTAAAAAGATTAACAGTATGAATTTGGGTCAGAGTACTGGGGTCCTTCCTTGAGGGGTCCTGGTCTCTCCTCATTCAAGGAGTCCTGTATCTGTGACCTGGGGATTGATAGAGGAGCTGTGATTATCCGGTTTTAGGATTCAGGTTTGACTTTGTTTCACTAGACCCAGAACTCTTCCACGCATACAGACCAAGTAAGAACTTAGTGGACAGGGTATCTATTTTCCCCTTAAGAGTGTCAAAATCAACTACCAGGGCCTCTTCTGATCGCTGTTTGCGGGGCTGTCCCTCGTGGTGGCCACGCCCACACGCGGTGGTCACGCCCACCTGGCCTTCGGCTGCTCGGTGCCACGTCTTGGTCCCAGCCTCCCGGATCCGATGATTCCCCACTGCATTTAAGTTGCCCAGTTCAGGGGCGGCCACCATGAGGTCTGGTCTGCAGAGAAGAGCTGCGGTGGGGACACAGCCAAGGCTATGGACACACGCAAGGTGGTCCCCAGTTACAAAGACCCACCGTGCCCCACAGTCCACCCAGAGGCTCGTAGTTATGGACACACGCTTACACGGAGGCATACGACCTATATCGAGGGACAGCGTGACAGCCACAGCCATCACGCAGCCCTTCGTCAATGACATACATCCCTTTCAGGAACAGGCTCGGCGGCGGACGCAGTCCTGGTGGCAGCCACTATACCAGCAGCCACGCACACACACACACACACACACCACCACCCGGACCTACTACCACCCGGCATGCAGGCCACGCCGTAGACCCGTTAGAGTCCCCACCTCCCTGGGCCCGCCCACTCAGCAACACTCACCCACTGCACAGCCTGCCCCAGAAAGCAGTTCAGCTGGTTCCTCACCCCAGGCAGTGGGGGAGGTATTTTTAGTTACAATTAACCTTCCGTCCAATTTCTCTTCTCCCCCATGGCACATTCAATTGGTTTAATTAGAGAGGATTAAATGAAAGGTATTTCCAGTCGGCGCTGGAAAAGGTGGGGGAGGGGGAGAGAGGAGCGTCCCCTCCCCCACTTGCCAACCCCCAAGCTGCCCCCTCGCCAGCCAGGCCAGGTCACAACAGTGTGAGAGCTTCCCCTCGGAGTTGCTGTCAGCTTGGCCCAGCCCTGTCCCCTCCCTCTAATCCTCCCGTGTGTGTGTGTGTGTGTGTGTGTGTGTGTGTGTGTGTGTGCGCGCGTGCGTGTGTTCAGACACGACTTCCCAGACTCTTGGCGATCCTATGGGCCAGGCTCCTCTGTTCATGGGATTCTTCAGCCAATACTACTAGAGTGTGTAGCCATTTCCTTCTCCAGGGAATCTTCCCGACCCAGGGATCAAACCCAAGTCTCCTGCATTGCAGGCAGAGTCTTTACCATCTGAACCACCAGGGAAGCCATTGGAAGTCCTTCTTGCTGTCTAGCTCACATCCATCCCATTTCAGTCCCCGAAAGTTTGGGGAGAGACAAACTCTAATCACAGTCACTGGAACAATATCTGACTCAGAAAGCAGTTTGTGGTAGGCCCTTTAAAAATCATGGATTCTTAGAATTAGTATTATTTTTTTTTAACAAGAGGCAGTGAAGCAAGTGGTTAATGCACAGGCTTCTGAGCTGCCAGACTATGCTGGTTAGAATGGCAACTTCCACTCTCCAGCTCTGTGACTCCGGGTGAACGATTTCACCTCTCTGGGCCTCAGTTTCTTCATCTGGGAAATGGGGTCAGTGATCACACCTCCTCCTGGGGTTTAGTGTAAGAGTTTACTGAGTTGGTAGATATAAAGCTCCTAGAACAGTCTTTGGTTGTTTTAGTCGCTCAGTCATGTTCTTTGGAAGGAATGATGCTAAAGCTGAAACTCCAGTACTTTGGCCTGATGCTGGAAGGGATTGGGGGCAAGAGGAGAGGGGATGACAGAGGATGAGATGGCTGGATGGCATCACTGACTCAATGGACATGAGTCTGAGTGAACTCCAGGAGTTGGTGATGGACAGGGAGGCCTGGCGTGCTGCGATTCATGGGGTCGCAAAGAGTCAGACACGACTGAGCGACTGAACTGAACTGAACTGACATGTCCAATTCTTTGTGACCGCATGGACTGTAGCCCTCCAGGCTTCTCTGTCCATGGGATTTCCCAGGCAAGAATACTGGAGTGGGTTGCCATTTCCTTCTCCAAGGGATCTTCCCAACCCAGGGATCAAACCTGCATCTCCTACATTGCAAGCAGTTCCAGGTAAATAAATGAATGAAAGAAGCGTTGGCACTCCACATCCCTACCCTGCTCTGCTTCTTAAGACACCCTCAGCTTCTAACAGACTAAATGATGTGTTCATCATGGGTCTTCCCCACTAGGATGTGGACCTCCGCCCCAGGGCAGGGTCTCTGCCTTGTTCACTGATGAGCAGAGGGTGAGTGCCCAGGATATGCCTGCGGCCCGGAGGAATGAATGATGAGGCAAAGCAACTGAGTCTCAGAACTACAGAATTGCTTTCTCTGCTCTCCACCTGTTTCCCAGGCACCTGCTGGGTGTAAGGTGCTGTCTGATGCTCCAGGTCACTGCAGTGACGGAGAAAAACAAGTTCCTGCCTTCCGGAAGGGCTGAGATTCCAGCCAATAAGTGTTAGTTACACAGTCGTCAATGACTCTTTATGACCCCATAGATTGTAGCTGGCCAGGTTCTTCTGTCCATGGGATTCTCCAGGCAAGAATACTGGGGTGGGTTGCCATTCCCTTCTCCAGGGGGTCTTCCTGACCCAGGGATTGAACCCAGGTCTCCTGCATTTCAAGCAGATTCTTTACCATCTGAGCCACCAGGGAAGCCCCCAAGGAGATGGGCAAATAGGTGATGGAGAGAGTTCCAGGGAGGGGCTGACAGTGGTCAGGGAAGGAGCTGGTGAGAGAGAGTGGTGAATGGAAGGGGATCCTTTGCTTTGGCTGTTCCTGTGTCTTCACAGAGGTGACCTGTGAGCCAGGAGGGTGTCCCAGGCACAGGGAAGAGCCAGGACAGATGCCCCGAAGGGGGACGGAGTTGGTCATTTACCACAAACAAGGTCCAGACCTAAGCATCTTAGAATCCACACTGGTGTCCTGGCAACAAATGCAGGACCATCTGACCCCAGAATCAATAGCAACTGATGTTCAGATGAAGTGGGCTCCCAGGTGGCGCTAGTGGAAGACCCCGCCTGCCAATGCAGGAGGTATAAGAGATGCAGGTTTGATCCCTGGGTCAGGAAGATCCCCTGGAGCAGCGCATGGCAACCCACTCCAGTATTCTTGCCTGGAGAAGCCCACGGACAGGGAGCCTGGAGGGCTACAGTCTATAGCATTGCAAGAGTTGGACATGACTGAAGCACGTTTGGATGGGGCACGTTTGACCCATGACCACCTCATCCGGGGCCGAGTGGCTCTCCCTGGAGCTGGGCAGCGAGTGGGCAGAAGACATCTGCTGAGCGAATGAATGAATGAATGAACAAAGTCTCCTTTTACAGTCTTAGGATTTGGGTCTCCTGGGTCATGAAACCAGGCCCAGGAACTCTGCCAGGCCCCTTCACACCAGTCATCTCAGGCCTAACGCAGCCTTGGACAGAGAAGACCCGGGGCCCCAAGCCTCAGTTTCCTGTTTGCACAGTGTAGCTTCTTAGGAGATGTGTGTGTGTGTGGGTGGGGGTGGGGGTGGGGAGGTGGCGCTTGAAGGAGGCTGTGAGGGTCTCGACATGTCTCCAAGCCTGTCTGAGATGTCCGAGTGTGTGTTGCATGGCTGGTAAGTATCAGAGTGGGGATTTGAACCCAGAAATGGTGGGCTGGAGTCTGGATTCGTGACCTCCCTGCTGTCTGGCTGTTTCCAAGGAGAGTTCTGGGCAAGTCTGCTTCTGGAACTTTGCCTGGGTCACCAGCGAAGCCCCCTGCTTGACTGTGTGTGTGTCAGCCTCTGCCCCAGTCCTGTGGGCATGCTGCACACGGGTGTGACATGCTGGGAGTCTGGGAGAGTGCGAACACTGGTGTGTGTGAGCACAAGTGTGAACGAACTTGCGTGTGTGTGAGTGGGAGCTTTGTGGTGTGAGTGTGCGTGTAAAAACCCATATGTAGGTGGCTGATCTGTGGCTGTTCCTTGAGCTCCCCAGCACACATGTGTGTGTGTTTCCACATCTCTCTGCATGTTTCCGAATGTACTCGACCCCCAAGGGGGTGGGTGAGCAGGCAGATGCCCCTCCTCCTAGGGAGACAGGTCATTGAAACACAGAAAGAAAGGAGGCAGAGGGCTCAGAGCAGGGGCTTGGGGTGGGGAGACAGAAAGTGAAAAAGATGGAGACAGAGCAAAACAGAGTGCGAGGAACAGAGCTAGTGTGGCGCCCGCCTCGTCTGTCTTCTCTGGGGAGGCAGCTCTGATAAGCCGAGAGCACCAGCTGGCTCAGTCTGCCGGTCAGCAGACTGAGTCTCTTCAGTGACAAATAACAGCCTCTGCCTTTGGTGAGCATAGACCACCTGCCAGGTGCCCTTCTGAGCACTTCCCTCGGGAAACCTCCATGAACCAGCACAGCCATCCTATCAGGCAGATAACTGCACTCCCACTCTGGGTGTGGACACTGAGACCCAGCAAGGTGATGCCACCTGCTCTATGCACCACAACCATTATGTTGCAAAGGCAGGATCTGAACCCACATTGGTCAGCACTGCTCTCAATGGGCAAGGCTCTTCACCTCCCAGGCTGTTCATCTCCCAAGGGGCAGATGGAGAAAGTCATCTGTGAGCCACCATGTGGGAGGTGGATGCAATAGTCCTTCATCCCTCCCTCTATCCACATCTCTATTTGAGTTTGCAGCTCCCCACACACCCCCTGTAAGGGGTTGACTGTATTTTTCTTCCTTTGAATCTGGGCTGGCTCTTCACATTTCTGGGGGTCAAGAGAAGATAGTGAGATAAAGATGGACCAGATCTGAGCCAGGGCCTCAAGAGACCACGGGCCCCTCTGTTCTCTCTTAGGGTCCAACCAAGCCTGTATTCTAACTGAACAAACCAAAGAGCCTGCTGGTCTATGTCACCATGCAGCCCAGTCACCCCTGTTGTCCCCACTGCCCACCAGCAGAGCCTCCTTGCTGACCCGTGACTGGGCACAGATACACAAGAGGGCCCTGTTGAAGCCACCAGAACTGCCAGCGGAGCCTAGTACACTAACCCATAGAAAAATGAGCTAAAAATTAATTGGCCTTTTGAATCATGAAGCTTTGGTGGGGTCTGTTATATGGTGAGAGCTGACTGATACACGCGGAGGGCCTGGGGAGAGAGCAGGGGACAGACTATGGATTATTGTTATAATTAGTAGCTCATGAGCTTCACACTATGAGAATTTGAATCCTGGAAGAGACCCACGAACTCAGATTGGTGGCTTTTTAAGACTTTATCATTAAAAAAAAAAGAGAGAAGACAACAGAAGAGGGAGGTAGCGGGAGAGGGGAAAGAGGGTGGCGGGCTGGGAGGATGAAGGGAACCTCCCCAAATGTCAAATCCAGGTGACCTTCCTTCCCTGATGGCCCCAGCCCACCCCCAATCCCTTCTCTGTCCTGGGGGTCCCCAGCCAGTATCTTCTGCAGACCCAGGCCTGAGATCTCAGCTTGGGTTTTGGGCAGAGATGACGGCACAGTGGGGTGCAGGACCGGGAGGCCTTGTCTTTGTCCGTGAGAGACCCTCGAGTGGGCGCTCAGGCCCCTCATGTCACAGCAGGGTCCCAGGGAGGTAGGCGTTGAGTTGGGGGGGAGCCGTAGGAGGTGGGCCAGGTGGTAACCAGAAGCAGGTAAGAGCCTGAAGCGGTCACAGTCCAGAGGGTGGGGTCTGTGAGGAGGAGAAGGAGAAGCCTAGTCAGGAGGCAGGGAGGGATCTGGACCTTGATCAGGCCTTCTGTGCCATCAACCCTAGAGGGAGAGGGACACAGAGAGAGAGACAGAGGCAGAGAATTGGGTCAGACATGGAAGAGGGAGAGAGACAGAGAGAAAGAAATAAAAAGACAGGGAGGCAGTCAAGATAAAGAAAGTGATAGAGACAGGCGAGAGGGACGGACAGAGCAGGACAGAGAAGAGACATAAAGATAATCAGAGATGGAGATGTGGAAAGAGAAAGAGTGAGAGAAACAGAAAGAGAAAGGAAAAGGCAAGGGTTAGGGGGAGAGAGAAGAGTGGAGAGAGAAGTCGGAGGAGAAAAGGCAGCTTCCTGGGGCAGCAGGGGGAGATGCTCCCTCCATCACTGCTGTCCCAGAGGTCCCCTGGGACTAGGGCCCGCCTGTCCATGGTTGGTCAGGGCAGAGCTGTGATGCCCATGGGCCCGCCAGGCCCTGAACAGACCTGTCCATCTCTCCTCTCAGGCTCAAGCTTCCAGAGTCCTCCATATGTCAGCCCTAGTGGGTCTCCACTCTCATCTCCCAGCCTTTCTATGGGTCCTGAGTTCATTATTTACTCATTGACTTACCAACCTCAGGCCAGCCCAGTCCTTTGTTATGTGGGGTTGTGGGGGAAGAGGGGTGTGGCCCAAAGGACTGTCTCATAGCCTTTGCATATACTGTTCCTTCCTTTCTTGTATCACTCCTCTTATTCTCCTGGTCTCAGCTCCAAAGTCCCCTCCTCCAGGAAGTCCTCCCTGAACCTCCCAGCCTGGGTCCAATGCCCCCTCCGGGCTCTTCCAGTTCCTGGGTTCCCTCCTTCCAGCCCTGCTTACTGTAGGTCATTACCATCTAGGGACAGGCCTGTCTGGACTGTGAGTTTCACATGGGCAGGGCTGAGGTGGCATAGTCACTGCTGTGTCCCCAGCACCACCCAGCACAAGGCTGGGCACCCTGCTCTGGGTGGGCTCACTACGGGAGTCTGAAGGTCTTACAAAGGGTTGGGAGTAGCATAACCCCCAACCCAATGTCCCTAGACCTAGGACACTCACATTTCTTCTGACTTCAGCCTCTATAGATAATGCCACTCTCCTTCTAAGTTCAAACTCATCCCCATTGATCCTGGAAGACAAAAGTGGGGTATTAGTGGGTGTTCCCCAGACACCTCCATATGCTCCCCTCCCCCTTCTTTCCTGAAGGGAATCCTCTATCAGGACAAACTGAGTCATCATTTAAGAGGGTGGTGGTGGTTTAGTTGCTAAGGCGTATCTGACTCTTGGGACCCCGTGGACTGTAGCCTGCCAAGCTTCTCTGTCTGTGGGATTTCCCAGGCAAGAATACTGGAGTGGTTGCCATTTCCTTCTCCAGGGGATCTTCCCGACACAGGGATCGAACCCGTGTCTCCTGCTTTGGCAGGTGGATTCTTTACTGCTGAGCCACCAGGGAAACCTGTTTAAGAGGGTGCTGGTCCTTTAAGCAAAAATGGAACTTTCCGCTGGATGGGTGAAGTCTGGAAGAAGCAAACTCTGGGAGGAAAACACGGAGCAGGAAACCTGTGTTTGCATCTCCAACTCCCCTCTTATGCAAATGAAGCATTTCAGCACCGTAATCCAAGAAGGAGGGGCATCATCTTGTTTAGGGGTGGGGCCTGGTGCCCTGGGTGTGGCTTAGTTAAGGGGGCGGGGCCTTACCTGGAGGCCTGACGGTCACGTGTGACTGAGTTTCGGTGTAGCCAGCCATGGGCTGGCCCTCTGGGCTGAAGGCTGCACCCTGCCCTGTTGAGGGATGCAGGCTGAGCCCCAGGATGCCTGGTCCAGGCTTCGGCACTCCCCTAGAAACATGAAGCCCTCTCTCCCCACCTTCTCCCTGTACCTGTGCGGTTGGATTGATCGATCATTGGTTGCACGATGCGACGCCGGGCGTTAATGAACCTGGGAGGGGGTCATGGAAACGGAGGAGGGTGCAAAGAATGAGTAGAAGAGAGGCCGAAATGAACACAGAGAGACAGAGAGCGAGTGGGCTGGAGAGGACAGATAACAGGGGCCGCCGGAAGAAGAGAGGCTCTGAGGGGCTGCGGGGCCTCCTTCAGCACCGCGGACAGCGCCCGGCCTCCCACCCCGGGCAGGCCCACGGACCGCCCAAGCCTCCTGTGTCACTCACCAGTTGTTGACTTGCAGGATGGTGAGCCCCGTGTCCTGCGCCAGCTGTTTCTTCTGCTCCTCTGAGGGGTACGGGTGCTGTAGCCACCAGAGAGAGTTACCCGGCTTGCCTGGCTGCCCTTTGATCCCCAAGGCCTGGCCTGCCCAGGTTCCCCAGGGGGATTGGTGAGCCCAGGTGGGGGCAGGGCTGGGAGAGCCACCATGTCTAAGCTTCTATGCTCCCCGGAGCCCAACGGAGGGAGGCAGAGCCAAGCTTTGGGCAATTACCCTTGCATCACCTCCTCCCCACCAACTTCTTCCAGCAATTAGAGGCTAATCTGCCAACTCTCATTAGGGAGGTGGAGCTGGGGTGGGGGTGAGACTCCACCACTCCGGGGAAAGGAGGCAAAGCCCAGCACCAGCCCTTGCTGGGTCCATTAGGTCCTTGTGTATGTCTCTCCCTGTCTCAGTCTCTATCCTTCCCTATGTCTGGCTGGCTGACTGGCTCTCCCCCTCTGTGACTCAATCTCTCCTTGTGTCTCTCTTGCTGATTCAGTGCTCCCTAAATCTCCCCATCCCTATCCTCATTTCAGCCTCCCCTTGTCTATCTTCCTGTCTCTATTTTACCATCCCTCTCTGAGAGGCAGAGGGGTGCAGCGAATAAGGCTGAACTGCCGGCATTTAAACCCACTTTGGGCTGTGAGACCTCGATCTCCTCATCTGCAAAATGGAGCTAATAACATTCCTGCCCTCAGAAGGATGTGTTTGGCTGGATGGTGGATGATTGACAGATGGGTGAATGGATGGGTGGGTTGGAGGGGAGGACTGAATGAGTCAGGAATCCTTAGTGGCACCCGGCACACAGGTGGCATCCACAGATGTTTGCTCTTGTCAATTCCCATCTGCTTGAGAGTCTCTCTCAATTTCCCCCCTGCCTCAGCCTCCCATCTCCAGGTCTCAGTCTCTATGCAGTACCATCCTGCACCATCTCTCTCTCTGCCCACCCCATGCCCAGGGCCCCAGCACTCTCACCGAGAGGTGCTGGAACAACCAGGCTCTCATGATGTTGGTGGCCACCTTGGGGAAGATCCCTCTCTTCTTGTTCCGCCGCCGCTCCTGGTCCAGCTCCTCGTCCTCTCCCCCAGAGCTGGGAGAGGCCACGCTAGTGTCCAGTCCATCTCCTGAGTGGGGAGAGGGATGCTGTGCTTGTGGACAGGGAAGTTGGGGGGCCAGAGGGACCCAGAACCCTCCTCTGAGGCACCACACCATACCCCAGTGATCCTTGCCCCTCTGGAAGTCCTGCCTGCTGTCTAACTTCAATCCTCAGCCTGACTCCCACCTTTCCCCTCTGCTTCTCAAGTTTCTCACCTTGGTCACTGGAGTTGTCCCCACTCTGGGAGGCCAGGCCCCCGCTGGATGGACCTGGGGTCCCCAAATGTACAGACCCGCTGTCTTCATGGTCTCTAATCCATGCAGTATTCTGGAAAATAGAAGTTGGAAGTCAGTGTCAAAGCTTGGGATGCAATATGCAACAGCGACTAAGACCATGGGCTCTGCAGCTAGGACTCCTGAGTGTGAAGCCTCTCTCTCTAACTGTCTCTTTGCTGTCTTTTTGCTGACCTTGGGCAAGTCACTTCACCTCTCTGTGCCTCAACTGGAAAAACGGAAAGCAATAACCATCCAGCCCACCCCCTCCCAGAGTGTGGTAAGGACTCAATGAGTTAATTTATGTAAAGGCACATAGCAACCGTTCAGTGAAGATGAGCCTGTACAGATCTCCCGAACCTTATCTGAAATCCTTGGAAACCAGCACTGTTGCAAAATTCAAAACTTTTCACAGCTTTCAGCAGTAAAACCAGTGCACATTGCCGTGTATTTCCTAACACCCACAGCAGGGTATGGGGCGTAACCTCGTCATCAAACTCATTAACATTTCTGCAGCAAAATGGATGAATATTTAACTAAGTGGAATAAATAAAGGCTATAAATAGCCTCTCATTAGTTCAGGTCAGATTTTGCTGCCAAATGAGTTTGCACTAAACTTAAATGGGGAAAAAAAAAACCCACCAACATTCAGTTTTCAGAGATTTGGGGGGCTCCAAATTACAAATCAGAGAGTCCAGGGCCATATTTTCTTTATCCAAACTCCTACACGTTCTGAGGAATTTGACGATGCATTGAATTCACCTCTGTCCCAGCTTTGTGTTCCAGGAGGCTTACCAACCCACATAGATACATCAAGAAGCATCGAGACTTTGTCGTTCAATTGTTGGGAGGCAGCTTGGGTGAAAATGGGGGTGGAAACAGCCACAGGCGGTTGTTGAGCCCCAGGGTGATCCCTTCCCCTGCTGAATGTCCTAGACCCTGCCCACGGCTTTGTAATCAGTCCCCCAGCCCTGCAAATAACCCAGAGTGGATGTATCATCTGTGTTCTGCCAGGGCTCAGCCTGAAACACTTGGTAGCGTAGAGAAGTTTCCTCTGGGCTCAGAACATCTGTGCAGAATTGAGAGTGTGTGGGCCTTGGGGATGGGTTGTGTGCAGGCTGTAGGATCATCAGGTCTGAAGGCTTTTGAGCATTGTTGAAACTGTCACCCTCCCCTTCTGGCGCTGGATCCATTCGGATGCTGTGGGTACATGCGTGTTAAGTCGCTTCAGTCATGTCCGACTACTTGTGACCCTATGGACTGCAGTCCACCAGGCTCGTCTTGTCTATGGGATTCTCCAGGCAAGAACACTGGTGTGGGTTGCCATGCCCGACCTAGGAATCGAACCCATGTCTCTTATATCTCCTGCATGGGCAAGCAGGTAGTGGACCTGATGCTGTCCTGAGTCTGCCATGCGGCATGTAAGTGTGAACGTGATTATGTCCCTGCCCATCATGGCAAGGGCGTCCCTGGAGAGGAGGGGTCTGTGATGTGGTTGTCACCTGGGTGGAGCCGAGACATGTAGAGGTGTTTGAGCATGATTGTGTCACTCTCGGAACTGGCCAAGTGGCTGTATCTGACAAGGGCAAGGCTACGTTTAGTTTTCTAAGCTTGTGGCTTTAGTTCGAAGGGCCGGGAGTGTGTGTGGTTATCCTGACTCCTGCATGGGCTGCCAGGCGACTCCATGATTCTCTGTGTGTGGAGGGAGGTGTCATGGCCATGGGAGTGTGTTGGTGGCTGAGTGACGATATGGAATATGACTGTGCCTCCGAGGGAGTGGCAACGGATCAGCACACACACAGGATGTGCCACTGAGAAGATGTGTATTATGGGTTGTTGAGCTTCCCTTGTGGCTCAGCTGGTAAAGAATCCACCTGCAATGCAGGAGACATAAGAGACGTGGGCTTGATCCCTGGGTCGAGAAGAGCCCTTGGAGAAGGGAAAGGCTACACACTCCAGTATTCTTGCCTGGAGAATCCCATGGACAGAGAAGCCTGGTGGGCTACAGTCCACAGGGCCGCAAAGAGTCGGACACAACTGAAGTGACTTAGAACACACACTCATGGGCAGAGGCTCACCTGTGACTTCCGTCTGCACATGCTCAAGTCTATGCCGTTGGGGTGTGGCTATGCGCCTGTATCTGGGGGCGGGTGTCGTGTTGTATCATTGTTGAGTGTGTCGATAGCGTGACTGCCTTGTGGGTGTGGGCCTCCTCGGGATCTGCATGGCTGTTACCTGGGTGCTCAAGTCTATGAAACTGTCATCTGATAGCATCTGAGACTGAATGGATCTGGAGCCATGTGGTCATTGACTGGCAAGGTGTGTGTCCACGCCAGCTGAAGTCCGACTATTAGGGCATTGGGGTAACGTGTGTGTGCATGTGTGCAGGCACTGTCGTTGCTCTGGGTCTAAGTGTGACTGCAGCTGAGTTTGTATGGCAGGAGCTGGGGCCATTTGGGTGGCTATTTTGTGCCTGGGGTCTGTGCACCATGCGCACACACGCACACATACTCTAGAACAGCAGTGTCTCGGTCAGGCTGTGAGATCTATGACCCTGTTATGCCGCTGGGCTGTGTGTGTCTAAGAGTGCAGTGCATGTTATCACCTGGCTGTGAGTGTACTGGTTTGTGTGGCTGTGTGTGAACCTGTGTGGGTGTAGCCCAGTTCACAGCAGGTATCTGCAGCTGTTGGGGTGTGTGTGTGTGCTTCCGTCCAGCTGTACCGCAGTCTGTACAGCTGTGGCATAGTCAGTGCATGTTCCATGGTCAGGCTGTGACTGGCTGTGCCTGCCTGAGGCTGTGTCATAGGGTGCATGACCCACCCCCGGCTCTCTGGGCATGCCTTTGGTGGCAGGGCAGTGTCTGCTGCCCCATGCCGAGCCCACCTGGTCTGGGAGGCTGGGGCAGGAGGCCGGGTAGTCGTCGAGGTCTTCTCTGCAGCTGCTGTCCCGATCCTCGATGACCAGGTCGATGGGCATCTTCCCCTTGAGGCAGGTGATGTAGCGGTGACAGAAGTTGTCGCACAGGTCGTGGACCTGAGGGGGCACCGGGGTACTGGGGGGGCCACCCGGGGGCCAGGGCTGGGGTGCACAGGGGTGGGGGTGGCCTTCTGCTTCAACTCTGGTAGGGAGAGAGCCTGAAGGAGGGGTGGAGGGGCAAGAAGGGGAGGGATGGGGGGCAAGGGAGGCCGTGCGGGGAAGTGAGAAGCACTTACCTTCTCCAGCTCCAATAGGTGGAAGCGGAGCACTTGAATGGCCTGTATCATCTGAAAACAGACAGAGGAGGGGGGAGAGGGAGAGAAGAAGGGAGGGAGACAGAGAGAAGGAGGAAGAGGAGGAGGTGAAAAAAAGAAGGCAAGGAAGAGGAGGAGGAAGAACAGAGGCAGAGAAACAGAAAAAGTGCATTGGATGACAGAGAGGAGTACAAAGAGAGCAAAAACCAGTCGACAGAGGCAGAGAGAAATTGGCAACAGAGACGGAGACCCAGGATTAAGGAAAAGGCAGTGTGAGATTGAGATCAGACATAAAAAAGAGAAGCAAGAGGCGCAAGAGACAGAAGAGGACTCATCGCAAGAGGGGTGAGCTAAGGTCAGCTCTCATAAAAACACCATATCCTTTGCCTGCGTGGCCTCTGATCTAGGGCCCACCCTTCACCTGAAAACTACATTTCCCAGAGTCCTTTGCCAAAGGGTTCAGCCAATAGGAAGCCCTGGTGGGAGCTGGACCAGGAAAGGAAGGGACAAGCTGGGGTACTTATGCCTCTCTCTGCCTCTCCTCTCCTCTCTTCTCTTTCTCTCCCTTCTCTCTCCTCTCCTCTCTCCCTTGCAGCCAAGTGGTTTCATTTATTTAGGTGTGGACTCTGTTCTGCTGACTGATAGAACTAGCTAACTTAATGAGTCCCCAGTCTGTGCTGAGCATTGACTCAGTATATACCCACAATGGGGCTTCCCCGGTGGTGCTAGTAGTAAAGAACCCTCCTGCCAATGCAGGAGATGTAAGAGATGTGGGTTTGATCTCTGGGTCAGGAAGATCCCCTGGAGGAGGAAATCCTACCCACTCCAGTATTCTTGCCTGGAGAATCCCATGGACAGAGAGGAGCCTGGCAGACTGACTCCAGTCCATAGGGTCGCAAAGAGTTAGACACGACTTAAGCGACTTAGCAGGCACATACTAACATTAGCCTTACACAATAGAAAGTATTACTAGCTACACTTTACAGATGAGGAAAAAGGGCCCAAGGAGGTAGACCTGCTTGCCCTGGATCTAAGAACTAGTACGTGTAGTTGGGATTTGAACTCAGGCCATCGAATCCCTGTTCACAAACTCTAAGCTACACTACACTGCACTGCAAATGGCAAAAATTATCACTATTTGAGGATGTGGGTCAGGTGGTCTCCTCTCTGCTCCCACAATCAACCCCAGGGCTACGGAGGGTGGAACAGGAGACCCCCTTGGAGGAGGGGGTGTTGGGGAGGGCCCAGGTCTCACCAGATTGTCCAGCTCTGGGTTGGAGGAGAAGAGGGGCCTTTCGGAGCGGACCTGAGAGAAAGAGAGAGGCAGAGGAGGGCACATCCTATCTCCTGCCCATGCCCCCCGCCACTTCACTGGCTCTCCTGGGACACCGCGGATGGTGGGTGCCCACCTGCTTGGCAAAGGCTGCAATGTCTTCATTGAAGGAATCGGAGGAGCAGACGTCACCGCCCGGGGGTGTGCCCAGCCCAGTCCCAGCCCCATCACGGGGAGAACATGTGGCCAATTCACATTTCTCAAAGACCAGGGCTAGCAGCGGGAAGAGCGGGTGGCTGGGGGAAGCAGGAAGAGAGAGGGTTCATGAGGGG